>NC_044036.1:12598046-12949546 GCF_901765095.1 Microcaecilia unicolor | reverse complement strand
AATATCAGCTTGGCCGGTTAAAGTCGGACTGGTCAAAGTTAAACTGGATATTCAATGCCGGTCACCGGAAACAGCCTGACATTAACTATTCGGGTTCAGCGCGGACCACTGGGGACAGCCTCGGCTATCTCCCACAGTCTGAAAATCAGGCAGGTTGTAAAATGCTGGCCCTAACTAATGGAACTTGCTTGCATAAATGACACTATTCCATAACATCGGGCCAAAATCTTGGGAACACCCCTGACCCCCGCCCCCTTTGGAGTTGCACGCTAGGAGCTCCGTTTACAGAATAGGGGCATAAGTCAGTTATGTGGGCAACTGCTAATCAGTGATTGAAAGACAATTATTGTTACTTATCTTCAATTAACTGCTAATTTAGGGCCATTTAGCTAATTATGTTACACACATCCAACTTTAAGCACCGTTTCTAGAATTTGGGGGATAATGTTTTCAGTGTGGCTTTACAAAGAGCCAAGTTTTCACTCAGTCCTTCTCAAAACATAGAAACATGACGGCAGATAAAGGCCATATGACCCATCCAGTCTGCCCATCCTCTGTAACCCCTAATTCTTCCTGTTCCTAAGCGATCCCACATGCTTATCCCATGCCTTTTTAATTCAGGAACAGTCCTCGACTCTACCACCTCCACTGGGAGGCCATTCCACGCCTCCACCACCCTTTCTGTGAAATAATACTTCCTTAGGTTACTCCTAAGCCTATTCCCTTTATGACAACACAATATGAGCTCTGGTTACCAGAGACTGAAACACACTAAGGGGGGAAAGTAAGGCAATAATAGGACAATTGAGCCATTGTGACATCACTGATGAGGTTGGCTCTTAGGCATTGGTGGAATGAGGCATTATGACATCACAATCTCAGCTCTGGTTACCAGACTGAAACACACTAAGGGGGGAAAGTAAGGCAATGATAGGACAATTGAGCCATTGTGACATCACTGATGAGGTTGGCTCTTAGGCATTGGTGGAATAGAAACATAGAAACATGACGGCAGATAAAGGCCATATGACCCATCCAGTCTGCCCATCCTCTGTAACCCCTAATTCTTCCTGTTCCTAAGCGATCCCACATGCTTATCCCTTGCCTTTTTACATTCTGGAACAGTCCTTGACTCCACCACCTCCACCGGGAGGCCATTCCACGCCTCCACCACCCTTTCTGTGAAATAATACTTTCTTAGATTCCTCCTAAGCCTATTCCCTCTTAACCTTGTAATATGCCCCCTCATTCCAGAGCTCTCTGTCATTTGGAAAAGGCTCTCTTCCTGTACATAAATGCCCTCAAGAATTTGTACAGCCCAGTGGATTAATTAGGAACAATCCACACTTCTTCCCGCTAATCCCACTGCCCGTTAAAATAGTTCCCTGACTTCTCCTGCTTTCTTTTATTAGCAGAAGTGTCTGAGACACTGCACAGGAAGAGAAAACCAGTTCTGTTCCCGGAATCTGCTGTTTGGGCTTTACTGTCCTGCTTTATTTGTCTCACACATATTTGCAACCGGTTCCAGAGAGCTGAAGGATAGGACTGAAATGTCAGGCTTGAAATTTGTTCCGAGATTTTGCTTTTCCTGGTTTGGGTGGTTGCCCCCAGTTTGTGTTGGCAAATTGAGATACCTGATGTGAAAGGTTAACACCGTTTCTGCCAAGGTCTGACTCAGCTGAATTCTCTGGCCTGTAATGAATTTTATTAATGCCACGCAGCCAAGGAGGAAGCAGTGTGTCGTAGAGTCTTCATGGAGAATACCGGTAAATACCAGATAGAACACTGGATATTGTGCAAGTACCCATGAAAATATTAATTACTCTTGGGTTTTTTTGCTTTCCTTAAGCTCCTTGCTTAGCAACCTCTCCCCTTCTGCTTCTGGGAACAGTCACATCTAGTAGATGATCATGTGACATCATATTCATTGGCAGCAGATTGACCTGCACAGCTTATTTATTTAGATTTTGCTCACACTTTTTCAGTAGTAGCTCAAGGTGAGTTACATTCAGGTACTCTGGATATTTCTCTGTCCCAGGAGGGCTCACAATCTAAGTTTGTACCTGAGGCAATGGAGGGTTAAGTGACTTGCCCAAGATCACAAGGAGCAACAGTAGGATTTGAACTGGCCACCTCTGGATTGGAAGACCGGTGCTCTAACCACTAGGCCACTCCTCCACTAGCAACATTCCATGTAGAATCTCAAATAGTAGGAACATTCCAGAATCTCAAAAAGTGGCAACATTCCATGTAGAATCTTCAATAGTAGCAACATTCCATATATTTAGATTTTGCTCACACCTTTTTCAGTAGTAGCTCAAGGTGAGTTACATTCAGGTACTCGGGATATTTCTCTGTCCCAGGAGGGCTCACAATCTAAGTTTGTACCTGAGGCAATGGGGGTTTAAGTGACTTGCCCAAGATCACAAGGAGCAGCAGTGGGAATTGAACCGGCCACCTCTGGATTGCAAGACCAGTGCTCTAACCACTAGGCCACTCCTCCAATTAGTAGCAACATTCCATCCAGAATCTCAAAAAGTGGCAACATTCCATGTAGAATCTTCAATAGTAGCAACATTCCATATATTTATTTATTCAGATTTTGCTCACACCTTTTCCAGTAGTAGCTCAAGGTGAGTTACATTCAGGTACACTGGATATTTCTCTGTCCCAGGAGGGCTCACAATCTAAGTTTGTACCTGAGGCAATGGAGGGTTAAGTGACTTGCCCAAGATCACAAGGAGCAGCAGTGGGAATTGAACCGGCCACCTCTGGATTGCAAGACCAGTGCTCTAACCACTAGGCCACTCCTCCAATTAGTAGCAACATTCCATCCAGAATCTCAAAAAGTGGCAACATTCCATGTAGAATCTTCAATAGTAGCAACATTCCATATATTTATTTATTCAGATTTTGCTCACACCTTTTTCAGTAGCAGCTCAAGGTGAATTATATTCAGGTAGTCTGGATATTTCTGTGTCCCAGGAGGGCTCACAATCTAAGTTTTTACCTGAGGCAATGGACGGTTAAGTGACTTGCCCAAGATCACAAGGAACAGCAGTGGGATTTGAACCAGGGCCCTGGCCCACCCAGGCCCACCTGTGGGTACGCCACTGGCCGGACATACACCTGTTCTATCAAGCATAAGTCTGGAGCCGCTATTTTGGCATTCCATAAAGGTCAGGCGCCTTTTGTATAATAGAGGCTCAGGACTGATCTTTTCAGTGCCTAACTTTCAGCGCTATTTACAGAATTTCTCCCTAAGTTTTTATAGAATAGCACCTGTCATTACGCAGGTATCTACAAATGAGTGCCAATTAGCACCAAGGGCGGGCTGGCAGTGATCTGGGCCCCCAGACAGAAAGGGCCATTGGCCACCGCCACCCCTGCACACTACAGCCCCCAGGGCCTACCTTGAAGGCCTTGGTCTAATGGCCTCTTGGGGGAGGGGGGAAGGAAAGAACTCCACTCTTTCCTGCCTGCCGCTAATGCTCTACCCAGCACTGCCGCTTGTTCTTAATGTCTGCCGAGACTTTCTGCAACAGCCTTGTGGGTCTCGGCAGTCTCGGAAGCCATTTTGAAGAAACAGTGGGGCCGGTCAGAGCAACACAGTGGGCAGGAAAGAGTGAGGGGTTCTTTCCTGCCTCCGAGGAGGCTACTAGACCACTAGGCCCCCTCAAAGTAGGCCTGGGGAGGGCCCACTGAGCCTTGGAGGACTGAAATGTGCAGGGTGGAGGAGAGAGGTACTGGGCCTCCCAGACTTTCTGGGCCCTCAGGCCGTGCCCGGATGCCCAGATGGTCAATTCACCCCTGATTAGCACCAATTAACACCACTTAGAGCAATTATGTGCACCTAACTTAATGATTAAGTTAGATGTGCAACTGGAACTATTCTATAACTTGTGCACTGGTCGGAAATTTGGGCGAACAACTGTATAGAATCCAGGGGTAAAGGTAACCCTTAAATAAGAACTAGTTGAGTGAAATGGGCCATTCTGCTGGCTTACAGAGCCGTGGTCTCATCTATTTATTTCAAAAATGTCTATGCCACACATTCCTTACAAGGAAACATTAAAATCTCTTTAGTTTAAATATGTTTATTGAAGTCACCAAATGAACAGATCACAACCAGCAAAAACATTAGAACAATCAATGTAACCGAACAGAATACTCTCTCAACAAGATGACAACAGTGAAGAATTTTTGAAAAATTCCCCCTTCACCAATGTACCATCCTCCCTCATAACTTACATACCCAAATCCACAACATCCCACACCCCAACCTATGCCCCCATCTTCCTCCCTATCTATAAACACCACTAAAGCAGTTGAGTCCTAACTGGGTATTCCTTGTAAAGACTCTCCATTGTGTTCAAAAAGGTGGCACGCACTCTCATCGATAAATTGGCCAGATATGAAGTCCACACTTTAAGAAATCATTTTTTTAGCCCTTGGCCATCTTATTTCCACAGTGAAACGTTCCATAAGCAGGAGTTTGTACATTTGATTCCTCCATTGCATAATGGTAGGTGCCTGGTCCTTAATCAATTGGAGCATGATCAAAGCTGCCATCCGAAGAAATACTACTGAAACTTGAGTTCCCTCCTCTATATAAGCCATATTGTCCAGGAGGTAACACTGTAGGGGTGGTTCCCACTGACAATCATACATGTGTCCAAGCTTCAGCCATAGTAACCCCCCAAATACATAGTAACATAGTAGATGACGGCAGAAAAAGACCTGCATGGTCCATCTAGTCTGCCCAACAAGATAAACTCATATGTGCTACTTCTTGTGTATACCTTACCTTGATTTGTATCTGCCATTTTCAGGACACAGACCGTAGAAGTCTTGCCCAGAACTAGCCCCACCACCCAAACACCAGCCCCGCCTCCCAATCTCAGCTAAGCTTCTGAGGATCCATTCCTTCTGCACAGGATTCCTTTATGTTTATAGGGACACAATTCCATACACAATGTTTAAAAATCACTGTAAAACACAAGAACACACACAAACACTGCACAGCAATCACATTACTGCTGAAATCCGCAAAACAAATAAGCGAGGAGGAATTCAATAACTCTCAGTCTGCTTTATTTGAATCAGGTTAGCGTGCCAATGCATGTTGACTGTGTTCTCCAAAATCTGCTTTTTGGCTTTTGTCTGTACAAACAACTTGATATTTTTAAGTATAGTTAAATTAACCAAGAACATATTAGGATGGTTCCAAATACCTTGCTTGTTTTCATTTATTTTGTCTATGAACTCTGGAATCTGATGGGTTGAGAGAGAGAGAGTGGAGATTCTGAGCAGTGATTTCCTGATACAGAGCGATGTGCTGCTTGTCATACTGAAACTCCACAAGGAGCATGTAGTACTGTGACTGCAGATTTCCCTTCAACACAGAGCATAGCCTTATTGCTTCTGGAACAAAGATTTGGGTTCTTTAGCTTGGATAAAACACAGCTGAAGGGAGATATGATAGAGGTCTATAAAATCATGAGTGAAGTGGAACAGGTAAATGTGAGTCAATCGTTTACTCTTTCAGAAAGTAAAAAGACTAGGAGACACAGTGTGATTAAATGCTACATTTAAAAGAAATAGGAGGAAATATTTTGTCACTCGCTGCAATAGCTAAGCTCTGGAATGTGTTGATAGTGAATGGGATAAGAGCAGTTAGGTTTGTTCAAGTTCCTGGAGGAAATGTCCAATCATTATGAGGGTAGACCTGGGGAAAGCTGCTACTTATCTCTAGGATTGGTTGCATGAAATCTTGCTACTCTTTGGAATTCTGTATGGAATCTTGCTACTCTTTTGGATTCTGGAATCTTGCTACTCTTTGGGATTCTGAATGGAATCTTGCCACACTTTGGAATTCTGTATGGAATCTTGCTACTTTTTGGGATTCTGGAATCTTGCTACTCTTTGGGATTCTGAATGGAATCTTGCTACTCTTTGGGATTCTGGAATCTTGCTATTCTTTGGGATTCCGGAATCTTGCTACTCTTTGGGATTCTGTATGGAATCTTGCTACTCTTTGGGATTCTGGAATCTTGCTATTCTTTGGGATTCCAGAATCTTGCTACTCTTTAGGATTCTGGAATCTTGCTATTCTTTGGGATTCTGGAATGTTGCTACTCTTTGGGTTTCTGCCAGGTACTTGTGACCTGGATTGGCCACCTTTGGAAGCAGGATACTGGGTCCCTCAAACATGATTGGAAGATTGGTTCTAGTGGCGTGCAGGATATGCAGTACTTGAGGGTATCCTAAAGTTTTAGGTGGCAATTCTACAAATTGGTGCCATGATGTAAGCAACCCAACGCCATGCGCTTAGCTCAATCTATAACAGCATTTTGGCACCAAGATTCTGTTATAGAATACTCTTGTAAGATGGCATTGGTGCCCCTAAAGTTAGGTACCAACAGTTAACACCAAACAATGGCAGACTTAACTATTGGTGCCTGAGTCCTGATTATCTTGCGAATGAGGTTACACTCTATTCCACTTCTAGAACCCTACCTTCTATTCAAGAGATAAGATTGAAGGTTCCTTCTATGTCTACTTGTGGTAAGATGATCACTAGGAATGGAACGATAATTGGTAGAGGACCAGAGCTATGGCACAAATTACCTAAGGATATCAGAAATATTACCTGTTATACAACATTTAGAAAGGCTTTGAAAACGTTCTTGTTTACTCAATATCTGTAGGACTTGCGGTTTGAAATAATGTCGATCAACTCAATTAGTTCAACTGTTTATTGAATGGAATCTGTTCCATTTGCTTATACTATGTAATCCGCCTTGAGCCTCCTCAGGTAAAGTGGAATAGAGGTGCCTATATTAGATTAGATTAGATAGTAATTCTATAAGTTACCTGCATATTTCAGAGACACGACCATGACCCATCTACACTCCCCTCATAGTTACATCTCCTTCACAATGGTCGTACAGCTTTAGCGGTGTGTCATTTCACATGAACACACAGGTCCGTGGCTCACTTGCCTCCTCATCGGCCTTTTCAAACTTTTTGAACTTCAATTTTTAAAATAAAAAAAAAAAATCATTGAATGAAAGTTTCAAATCTCAATAAAAATCACTTATCTTAGCATATAAAAAGGACCTGCTGAAGGCAGACGCATTGATATTAGGAAGACCACACCCTGATGAAGCTATTGGCGAAATATGGTCCACGTTGGCAGCAAGTCCTTTTTATATGCTAAGATGCTGAGATTTGAGACTTTAAGACGATGTTTGTTTTTAAAATGTAAATAATTAAAAAAAAAAATTTGAAGTTCAAAGTTTGAAAAGGCTGCTGAGGAGGCAGACGAGCAACGGACCTGTGTGTTCATGTGAAATGAGTCGCCGCTGAGGCCGTATGACCATTGTGGCAAAATAGCTGTGATTAACGTTGGGCTATTAGATGGGTATGGAAATTAGCACCAGGAACTTAGGCGCGTAATATCACTGATGTCAAACACGCACATCAGTGATATTATTCTATAACTTACGCACCTATTTTTAGGCACCAGTATACAGAACTGCCCTTTTCATGACTTCAGGCCTCGGCTGTCGTCCGACCAGCAATGAGAGAGAAGGGTCACGATGTGCCTGCTCCACCTGAAATATCTTCTCTGTATGAATATATAAAGGAGTCAATGTTCCCTTCCTACTTTTGGGAATCCTAAAACCCTTGCAGTAGTTTCAGTTCAATAGTTGTTCAGTATATTTTTGCATTTCGTCTGATATTTGGTGATGTTGACACTGTCCAGGAGGAGCTCCACCATTTCAATTCGAAGTTGAAATGAAGCGATAGCAGTAAACTGAGAGCAGAGTCTCAGGCTGCCACATCTTAGAGCAGAGATTTTCAACCTTTTTCACCTCATGGCACACCTATACAGCACTAAAATTATGAAGGCGCCCCGCCCCCTCACAAAGAATTCAGCATTTTACCTTCCCTACCCCCCACCCTCAAAACATTATACAGCATTTACCCAGTGGCGATCCTAGGTCGGCTGCCACCCGGGGCGGATCGCCGCTGCGCACCCCCCCCCCCCCAGGTGCAGCGGCGTCCGTCCCCCAGGGTGCAGCACAACACACACCCCCAGCGCATCAAGCCCCCCCCCCCAGGTGTATTCTTGGCTGCTGGAGGGTGCAGAGAGCAGCCACGCACCTCTTGGCTCCACTGGCTCCCTGCTCCCTCTGCCCCGGAACAGGAAGTAACCCTCCAGCAGCGTGCACCCAGGGCGGACCACCCCCACCGCCCTGCCCTTGCTACGTCACTGCATTTACCTTCTCCTCCCTCCCACTCCCACCAAAATCGTCCACCATCTCTCCCTCCTGTCCCCTTCTCCAGCCAGCAACCAGACATCTCCCCTTGTACCTTTTAAAAGTTTTCTTCTCTAATGGTCTGTGGCAGGGAGCAGCAATTCATAGAAACATTTTCAGAAATCATACGGCCTGCTTGCCAGTGGCATAGCCAAGGGTGGGCCCAGGAGGCCCATCCAGTAGC
Source organism: Microcaecilia unicolor (assembly GCF_901765095.1). NCBI lineage: Eukaryota > Metazoa > Chordata > Amphibia > Gymnophiona > Siphonopidae > Microcaecilia > Microcaecilia unicolor. The sequence continues at coordinate 12,941,035 of NC_044036.1, read as the reverse complement.
AGTACACCTATGATGTGACTGGCAGGGATTCTCAAGCCCCACCAACCGAAAACTCCCAACAACTGTTCCTCCTGCATACCTTGTACATAGCAGATCTTCGCCTGCAGCGAACAGCAACTGATACATGCTGTGGGGTAGGGTTACCATATGTCTGGATTTACCCGGACATGTCCTCTTTTTGAGTGCATGTCCAGGCAACTGGGCGGGTTTTGCCAATCTGCCCGTTTGCCCGGATTGGAGTGGAGGAGTGGCCTAGTGGTTAGGGTGGTGGACTTTGGTCCTGGGGAACTGGGTTCGATTCCCACTTCAGGCACAGGCAGCTCCTTGTGACTCTGGGCAAGTCACTTAACCCTCCATTGCCCCATGTAAGCCGCATTGAGCCTGCCGTGAATGGGAAAGCGCAGGGTACAAATGTAACAAAAATAAAATAGATACTATTGGAGATCCTAGATGGAATGTTGCTATTCCACTAGCAACATTCCATGTAGAAGGCTGCGCAGGCTTCTGTTTCTGTGAGTCTGACGTCCTGCACGTACGTGCAGGACGTCAGACTCACAGAAGCAGAAGCCTGCGCGGCCACATTGGTGATCTGCAAGGGCCGACTTCTACATGGAATGTTGCTAGTGGAATAGCAACATTCCATGTAGAATCTCAAATAGTAGCAACAGTGGAGGAGTGGCCTAGTGGTTAGGGTGGTGGACATTGGTCCTGAGGAACTGAGTTTGATTCCCACTTCAGGCACAGGCAGCTCCTTGTGACTCTGGGCAAGTCACTTAACCCTCTATTGCCCCATGTAAGCTGCATTGAGCCTGCCATGAGTGGGAAAGCGTGCGATACAAATGTAACAAAAAAAAAAAAATTTCTGGACAAACGGGCAGGCTACTCCTACCAGCCTGCCCGTTTGTCTAGAAATCCAGACAAACGGGCAGATTGCTAGCCTCCCCTCCCCTTACTTACTACTGCCCTGGTGGTCTAGTGACCTCTTCGGGGCAGGAAAGAGCCCCCTCTTTCCTGCCCGGAGCGCTGCCCAGTATGCATCCTTCCTGTTCGTGATCTCTGCGCCGATTCAAAATTGCCACCGAGAGTTGAAGTGACCTCGCGAGACTTCAACTCTTGGTGGCCACTTTGAATCGGCGCCAAGACCACGAACAGGAAGGATGCATGCAGGGCAGCGCTCCGGGCAGGAAAGAGGGGGCTCTTTCCTGCCCCTAAGAGGTCACTAGACCACCAGGGCAGTAGTAAGGTAAGGGGAGGGGGTGACGGGAAGAGGGAGTGACGGAGTGTGTAACAGGGGGCGGAGCAAGGGTGTGAAAGGGGGCAGGGTGGGGTGTGAAAGGGGGTGGGACATGTGTCCTCCTTTTTGGGGGACAAAATATGGTAACCCTAGTGTGGGGCCAACATGAGCAGTGTGTATTAGTTGCTGCTTGCTGCCGGTGAAAATCTGCTATTTAAAGGGTATGCGGGGTGGGGGTGGGGGATGTTTGAGAGACCATATGGCATGCAGGCGAGAGAGGGAGAGACCAAATCACTTGTGGGAGAAGCCGGAGTTCTTCTGCCCACCCATCTTGGGCCAGGCCCACCCAAAATTGGGTGTCTGGCTACATGACCCCTGCTGCTCGCACCGATGCCGGAGTCTTCTCTCTGATGTAACTTCCTGCTTCCTTATAGGTGGGAAACATCAGATAGAAGGCTGCAGGGTTGGTGTGAGCAGGCTGTATGAATCACCGCTCCCTGCCACCGACCACCGACCACAAGAAAAGTTACTCTATTCTGGCACAAATTAAGCTGGCCCAAACTCCCACGGCACACCTGGGGATCAGCTGCGGCACACTGGTTGAAAAACGCTGTCTTAGAGGTTCGTGAGTGCCTCAGTCTCACCTCTTGTCAGTGTTATCAGTACAGCGTGTGCTCCTTTGGTAAATCAACCCATCTTCAGAGTTATCAGTGCAGTGTCAGCTTCTCTGGTGAACCAGCTCTTTCTCAATGTCTCAGGAGTAGATAACCAGTGAGGCTTTTACTCTTGTGAGAATGTCACTTCACTCTGCCATCGTACTGCCTAAGATGTGTCGGATGATGGACTGTTGCAGGAGTTGTGCTCTTGCAAATAAGCTAAATATCCCTTCGGAACAAGATTCGTTTTGCAGAATCTCCTCTGTCAAGCTTTAGGGTTTTAGAATAAGTCACACCCAATACTTTTCACACTGACTCAGTTCAAACGTGTAGGAAACATTTCGGAATGTCAGTTTAGCCTTCGTGCTTTGGGGCCCTTCATTCCCGTCCTCTGTGATTAACACACTTTATTAAATATCTCCCACATGTTTTTCCGACCCAGCCGGATACCGATCTGAACTTCATTTCAGAGCATTTGGGTTCTCAGACTGTGACAGGGTCTGCATGTACGAGGATTAATTAAGAAACATCTAGAGCTGCCAAGTTGCCCATTCCAGGTCCTGGATTTCCGCCAACCTCATCCTGGTGCATTATGGGACCTGCAGCACTGCTTTCAATGGATAGAATCATGGACTACAAATACTACACTGCTTTAGGATGTAAGCTTAAAATCAGGACCAGTCAAAAAGCCTCCCTCCTGGAAGGGGTAACTTGGCAGTTCTGACATGGGCTACCAGGGGTAGGCAACTCCGGTCCTGGAGAGCCGCAGGCAGGTCAGGTTTTCAGGATATCCACAATGAATATGCATGAACTTGATTTATATACACTGCCTCCATGGTATGCAAATCTATCTCCTGCATAGTCATTGTGGATATCCTGAAAACCTGACCTGCCTGCGGCTCTCCAGGACCGGAGTTGCCTACCCCTGGTCTAAACTATTTCATAACTTTGATTTAGCACAACATGGACACTAGCAGTGTAACATTCACAAGCACATACACACACATGTGGGGCAGGGACAGCACAAGCTTCACTTGCACACATACTGCCTAGGGTTGTTGCCTGACTCCATGTCACAAGGAACAGGCTAATCCAATCCAATCCTGGTTTTACCCTATTACCTGCAGAGCTGCCAAGTTGCCCATTCCAGGAGGAAGACTCTTTGGCCGAAATCCAGGACCGGCCAAACAGCCTCCCTCCTGGAATGGGTAACTTGGCAGCTCTGGGAGTGTATTTTTTTTTTGTTGTTGTTACATTTGTACCCCGTTCTTTCCCACTCATGGCAGGCTCAATGCGGTTTACATGGGGCAATGGAGGGTTAAGTGACTTACCCAGAGTCACAAGGACTGTGCCTGAAGTGGAAATTGAACTCAGTTCCTCAGGACCAAAGTCCACCACCCTAACCACTAGGCCACTCCTCCACTGTTGCTACTATTTGAGATTCTACCAACATTCCATCATTCCATGTAGAAGTCGGCTCTTGCAGATCACCAATGTGGCCGTGCAGGCTTTTGCTTCTGTGAGTCTGACGTCCTGCACATACGTGCAGGACGTCAGACTCACAGAAACAGAAGCCTGCGCAGCCTTCTACATGGAATGTTGCTAGTGGAATAGCAACATTCCATGTAGAATCTCCAACAGTAGCAACATTCCATGTAGAATCTCAAATAGTATCTATTTTATTTTTGTTACATTTGTACCCTGTGCTTTCCCACTCATGGCAGGCTCAATGCGGCTTACGTGGGGCAATGGAGGGTTAAGTGACTTGCCCAGAGTCACAAGGAGCTGCCTGTGCCTGCAGTGGGAATTGAACTCAGTTCCTCAGGACCAAAGTCCACCACCCTAACCACTAGGCCACTTTCACCCCTCAATTGTATCAATTGTAGTTGATTGTCTATTGAGTTTACTGAGAAAAATCAAAATGATAAATTGATGCCTACGATAGGTTAAAACCAGGAGCGGATTAGCCTATTCCTCAAGACATGGAGTCAGATACCTAGACTAACATTTCCCCCATCCCAGAACAGATACAGCAGAGGCAACAGTAATAGAAGGTGCCAATCCTGGTTTTGAAATCCATCCCAAAGCAGTGTGGAATTTGTAGTCCCTGGCTCTACCCATTGACATCAGTGTTGCAGGTCCCATGATGCACCATATAGGTTTGTTAGAAATCCAAGACTGGCACTAAATCTCCCTCCTGAAACTGGGTAACTTGGCAGCTCTGATCTGCTACACAGGCACAGGAATACACAGTCCCCCAGCACAGAGTAAGGATTGCCAACTGGATCCCGATTAGCTCAGCAGGGTTGATCCTGTTGCCTGCTTTTCTTAGGGTAGTGGTTCTCAACCCGGTCCTCAGGGCACACTCAGCCATTCAGGTTTTCAGGATATCCACAATGACTACACCTGAGATAGATTTGCATGCACTGACTACTTGGTGTCGAAATCCATCTCATCTTCATTGTGGATATCCTGAAAACCTGACTGGCTAGGTAAGCAATGTCTTAGAAAATGCAATGGGGGAAATCAGAACTACAAGGCCCTGCATGCAATGTAGTAAACCCTGGACTGGATTCATCCTGTCAGGTGAATCTGGGTCAATTTGGCAACCTAACAACACAGGGGGCAACAGTGCAAGTTTCAGACACACCCATGGACTATCTATTCCATACACATGGCTCAGCTGTGCTCAAAGTAGAGCGCTCATGGAAGAAGGTTCTCCAAGGTCTTACCATTTGACTGAATGTGGCTTTATAACTTGCAGGTGAAGAGATACCTCACTTTTACCTGGTTCTGCCTCGGGCATGAACCCTGGTTCTGCCAGTGACTCTATGAGCAGGGCATACCTTGAGGGTGGCAGGGCCGCCGAGAGCCGGGGCCAGGGCCGGGACAAGACCGCCCCCGGGCCCCCCCACCCGAGGTCGCGTCACGCCCCGCCCCCCCACCCGAAGTCGCCAGGCCCCCCTCCACCCACTGCCAGGCCCTCCGAACTAAGCTGAAGTGCCTTCACGTTCGCATCGCAGCAAGCAGCAGCAGCATCAGCAGGGCAGACCTCTCCTTCCTTCCGTGCCCCACCCTCGTGGACGTTACATCAGGCGAGGGCGGGACACGGAAGGAAGGAGTGGCCTGCCCTGCTGCTGCTGCTGCTTGCTGCGATACCAATGTGAAGGCGCTTCAGGTTAGTTCCGGGAGCTACGGAGGGCGGGCCGGACTGCAGCAACGCCGGGCCCCCCCCTGGAGGCTCAGGGACTTTTGTCCCCCCTGTCCCCCCCTCTCGGCAGCCCTGGAGGGTGGTGTTGCCACTGTAATTTAGGGAGACACATGAGGTGAAATTCCTGGAGGCTATACCCCCCCCCCCCCCCCCCGAGGAGGCAGGGGAAAGGCAAAGGTCACATGACCTTGAGAAAGTCACCTTCCCTCCCAGTGCATCAGCTCCTTTCTTTCCCCTTGAAGAACAGTAACAAGATCGTGTCTGGCAGAAAATGTAAACCTGATTGAGAGAATTATCAGAAAAACTGCTCTGGCACTAAGTCACGGAAAGATCTTATTGGCCAATGTGCCTCTATCCTGAATAGTTTAAAATGAGTTTTATGGGAAACACATTTCTACTTTTCCCACCACAGCCTCTGAGAGCTACAGTGCAGCTGTTCTCTGGAGAATAGCTGAGGTTTTGTGGACAAGACCCAGCCATCTGAGCCTTGTTCTTACCAGCCCTGCGGAGAATATCCTTAATCGCTCTCTCTCTCTCTCTCTCTCTCTGCTCTGCTGTGTATGCCACAGCTGGAAGGAAAAGCCTAAAATATCAAAATAGAGGGTCGCCGAGAGACAGAACCGAGCCCGGGGCAGAGCCGCTGCTGCACCCTCCCCCCCCCCCCACACACACATTCGTCATCTGCTGCCGTCCCTCCCCCTGATCACTGCCGCTGCCTAAATACCTTGGCTGGCGGGGATCCCGAGGCCCCGCCAGCAGTAGACGTCTTCCTCCAGCACTGACTGCAGGGGCATGGCCAGACACCCAATTTTGGGTGGGGCTGGGCCCAAGATGGGTGGGCAGAAGAACCTCGCCCCGTCCCACAAGTGATTTGGTCTCTCCTTCTCTCACCTGCATGCCATATGGTCTCTCAAACACCCCCCTCCCCCCGCATACCTTTTAAATAGCAGATTTTCACCGGCAGCGAGCAGCAACTAATACACACTGCTCATGTTGGCCCCACAGTCTTCCCTCTGATGCAACTTCCTGTTTCTACATAGGCGGAAATACATCAGAGGAAAGGCTGCAGGGCTGGTGCGAGCAGTATGTATCAGTCGCTGCTCACTGCAGGTGAAGATCTGCTATTTACAAGGTATACAGGAGGGACAGTTGTTGGGAGTTTTCGGTTGTTGGGATTTTTCGGATGGTGGGACATTGGGATCCTTGCCAGCCACATCATAGAAGTGCTGCTACTGGGTGGGCCTGAGCTTAAAGTGGGTGGGGCCCACCTGGGCCCACCCTTGGCTACACCACTGGCTGACTGCTTGCCCCTGTGGCTGCGGCTGCTTTTCCTCTCAGGGCATGCTGGATTTCAAAACCAAGCACATGCGCCTGAGAGGAAAAGCAGCCGCTCAGCAATGGTCAGAAGAGCAGTGCTGGAGGAAGCTCTGGGTCCTCCCCAGCCTCCAAGGGGGGCCTGGTCCCAGAGTTTTCTCTCTCCTGCTCCTGTCGGGACACGATCACCCAGGTGCTGTCAGGAGCAGGAGAGAGAGAGAGACCCTGGCACCGGGCCCAGTGAATTTTGCCCCCCCCCCCCCCCCCCCTCAACGGCCCTGTCAAAATATACTAACTCTCTTTTTGTACAACATACTGCATTTTCTTTTTCTTCACTTATTTTGTATTAAAGAAATTAGAAATAGCAATTAGGATGAATGTTATATACACCTATACCAAAGACTTATAAACAAATCATATACAAATATTAATACTCATTAGGAACTTTATCCTATTTTAAGCATGTGATTCCTCCTATTAATATTAACCATACATATACGCTGATGATGTAACGATCTACATCGCATTCAAACAAGACCTAAACGAAATTTCCAATGACATCAACCAAAGTCTATATATCATGCACTCCTGGGCAGATGCCTTTCAGTTAAAACTCAACGCAGAAAAAACCCAATGCCTAATACTCACCTCTCAACACAACACGAGCAAATTTACCACCATCAACACACCAAAAGTAAGCCTACCAATTTCGGAAATCCTGAAAATTCTTGGAGTTACCATTGATCGGCACCTAACACTTGAGAATCATGCGAAAAACACAACCAAAAAGATGTTCCAATCAATGTGGAAATTAAAAAGAGTAAGACCATTCTTCCCAAGAACCATCTTCCGTAATCTGATAAAGTCATTGGTACTTAGTCATCTGGACTACTGCAACTCACTCTACGCTGGATGCAAAGAACAAATACTCAATAAACTCCAGACAGCCCAGAACACAGCAGCCAGACTCATATTTGGAAAATCAAAATACGAAAGCAATATCGAAAAAGATGTTCAACAGTGGGTACTGAAAAGAGTAAAACCATTCCTCCCTCTAAAAACTTTCCGCAACTTGGTTCAATCCACAGTATTCACCCACGCCGATTACTGCAATAGCATCTTCATTGGTTGCACTACCCAAATACTGAAAAAACTACAAACCGCCCAAAACACGGCCGCCAGACTAATTTTTGGTAAATCAAGATTTGAAAGTGCAACACCACTCCGTGAAAAGCTACACTGGCTCCCCGTCAAAGAGCAAATAAATTTCAAAATACACACACTGATCCACAGAGATTCTTCAAGCTACATGACCAAATTAGTTGACCTCCCAAACAGAAACAGGACCAAATCCTCTCGAACATATCTCAATCTTCATCTTCCTAGTTGCAAAGGCCTCAAATACAAAACCTACTACGCTTCCAACTTTTCCGTGATAGGCAGCCAACTCTGGAACGCCATACCAAGACTCATTAGAACAACCAACGAACTTCTACCCTTCCGAAAGTTGCTGAAAACATACCTCTTCAAACGAGCCTATTCGAACAACCCAACTTAATCTAATTACCTAAACCGCACCTCTAAAACAAACCACTAGCATTAACCACACCTTATCCTGCCCCCATATCCCTTCGTCTTCTCACTCCCTATACAATTTGTCTCTCTGTAAAATGATGTATCCATATCCTATGTTATCTCTGATACATCTTATTCCCATTTATTGTAAGCCACACTGAACCTATGTCATCTCTGTTATAATTTGTTCCCATTTATTGTAAGCCACACTGAGCCTGCCATCGAGCGGGAAAGAGCGGGGTATAAATGCTATAAATAATAATAATGAAAACCCTTACGAGAGAAGCTGCACTGGCTCCCACTCAAAGAACGCATCACGTTCAAAGTATGTACCCTAGTACATAAAATCATCCATGGCGATGCCCCAACCTACATGTCAGACCTGATAGTCCTACCATCCAGGAACGCCAAAAAATCTTCCTGCACATTCCTTAATCTTCATTTCCCCAACTGTAAAGGTCTAAAATACAAAATAATGCACGCCTCAACTTTTTCCTACATGAGCACACAATTTTGGAACGCATTGCCACGTAACCTACAAGCGACCTATGAACTGACCAGCTTCCGTAAACTACTAAAGACCCATCTCTTCGACAAGATATACCACAAAGACCAAAACATGTGAAACTCCCACATATATCTAGAAATGTTAATAATGCCTTCTGTTTCAGCATTATCATCTATTCCTTTACCATTCAAACCAAAATCTTTCTGTAATACTAAATGTTTACCCTCTTCTCATTTCCACTATCCATGATGTATTGTAAGCCACATTGAACCTGCAAAGAGGTGGGAAAATATGGGATACAAATGCAATAAATAAATAAATAAAAACCTACCCCAAAACACCCACCAACAACACCAACAAGGAAAAGCCTACTACAGGTGGACTCTTTGCTGGAGTAGGAGGGTCGATCTCACCCCCACCCTACCTTAAGCCAAGTTTCCAGACCAACAAAAACATCTGAAACTTTCGAACCTTATGTAATGATCAGGATTTACATTATTGATTTAATGGTAAGCTTCTTGCACAAGGAGGTGGAGATTCCCAGAATGGGTACCAAGTCTCTCTGAAACGTTTCCAACGGCACAGTGAACTCTTTAAAGCTCCTATTTTTTTCAAATGTCAATAATTAAATCATCTCATTCTTCCATTGGGTAAGAGTTGGTAGTTCCTCAGAGGTCCATAAACTACTAAGCGGAGTGGAACGGGTAGAGGTAAATCACTTGTTTACTCTTTCCAAAAATACTAGGACTAGGGAGCACACAATGAAGCTACTAAGTAGTAAATGTAAAACAAGCCGGGGAAAATATTTCTTCACTCAACATAAGTAGAGAGGTGTGGTAGCCGTGTTAGTCCACTCTTAAAGGTTATCAATAGAAATCAAACAAAATAAAACATGGAAAAGAAAATAAGATGATACCTTTTTATATTTTCCGATCTGACAAAGAAGGGCAACCTTCGAAAGCTAATCAAGAAATGTATTAAGTTATGTCCAATAAAAAAGGTATCATCTTATTTTCTTTTCCATGTTTTATTTTGTTTGATTTCTATTGATAACCTTCACTCAACATGTAATTAAAACTCTGAAAGCAGTTAGTCTGGCAGGGTTCAAAAAGGGTTTGGATAATGTCCTAAAAGAAAAGTCCATAAGCCGTTATTAAGATGGACTTGGGAAAAGCCACTGCTTATTCTTGGGATAAGAAGCATAAAATCTGTTTTGCTGTTCTGGAATCTTGCCAGGTACTTGTGACCTGGATTGGCCACTGTTGAGAAACAGGATACTGGGCTTGTCTGTCCCAGTATGGCAACGTTTATGTTCTTATGTTATGTTCCATTGAAGCAATAGACATTCCTGCCCATCAGGAAGGCCTTTGTTTCCTTTATTCAAGCCATCCACTGTTGTCGGAATATCAAAGAGCTGTATATCATACTGAAGAGGGATCTGCTCCCCCAACAACATATTAACATATGGGACCACATCTCCCCAAAAAGACTGAATCTGAGAACAGGCCCAAAACATGTCTCTCCGCACTAGCTTCTTTAGGTTACATTTAGGACACTTCTTGTCAGGGGAAATGCCCACCCTATAGGCACGTTTAGGAGATAAACACATCTGTAATAAAAATAAAAACGGCTGAGGGGAGATATGATAGAGGTCTATAAAATAATGAGTGGAGTGGAAATCGCTGACATCTGTGTCTTTGATCCTTTGCAATAAATACCCGTTTTTAGAGTGCTGGTATTTCCCAGGTACTGGGCAGACCTGCAAAAAGCTTCAGGTTCTCTTCTCAGGGAGCCTTTTCTACACAGACTCTCACAATGAAGGAATCTTTCTCCACAATACATCCTCTAAGAGTTAAGCTCCAGACTGGTACCTCTCTCTCTCTTTTCTTACTACTGCTAATTATTTCTATAGCAGTACTAGACATGCTGTACACATTATGTGTAGGTACTTTCTCTCTCCCTAGAGGGCTCACAATCTAACTTTGTGTACCTGGGGCAATGGATGGTTAAGTGACTTGCCCAAGGTCACAAGGAACTACAGTGGAAAATGAACCCAGCTCCCCAGGATCAAAGTCTGCTGCACTAACCACTAGGCTACTCCTCCACTAGCAACATTCCATGTAGAATCTCAAATAGTAGCAACAGAATCTCAAACAGCAGCAACATTCCATGTAGAATCTCAAATAGCAGCAACATTCCCATTCTATGTAGAATCTCAAATAGTAGCAACATTCCATGTGGAATCTCAAATAGTAGCAATAGAATCTCAAATGGTAGCAACATTCCATGTAGAATCTCAAATAGTAGCAACATTCCATGTAGAATCTCAAATAGTAGCAACAGAATCTCAAATGGTAGCGACATTCCATGTAGAATCTCAAATAGCAGCAACAGAATCTCAATAGTAGCAACATTCCATCTAGAATCTCAAATAGGGAAAGGGAAATGAGACTTGATATACTGCCTTCCTGTGGTTTTTGCAACTACATTCAAAGCGGTTTACATAGTATATGCAGGTACTTATTTGTACCTGGGGCATTGGAGGGTTAAGTGACTTGCCCAGAGTCACAAGGAGCTGCAGTGGGAATTGAACCCATGTCTCCAGGATCAAAGCCTGCTGCACTAATAGGCTATTCCTCCATTCCTGAGCTTATGCTTCAGTCCCTCTGATTCAGACCAAGCAACTACAAACGGAGGAAGCATTTCCAGGTAGGTGCCCACCTAGGTAATAGTCGGCATCACGATATGGTTTGATGTAAGAACAAAAGCAGATGCAGACACTCAAAACTCAAAGTACTGGATTTCAAACATGCTGACTTTAATTGAACTGGGGAGTATTTGAAGAAGGAGCTGACAGAATGGGTAGAAGTGGGAGAAGTGGATAGACAGTAGTCCAAACTGAAAGAAGCTATAACTATGGCAACAGATCTTTATATAAGGAAAGTAAACAGAAACAAGAGAGACAGGAAACCAATATGGTTCTCCAAACAAGTAGCTGAAAAAACAAAGGCAAAAGAAAAAAAATGGCTAAAGATGTAAAGAGAGGTACAAGACTTTTTTCAGACAGGTTGGGGAAAGGAGGAAAGCTAAAAATGACAACGTAAGACTGAAAGATGCTGAGATCCGCAATGTGGAGAGCAATGAGGAAAAAGTGGTCAACTAAACAAATACTTCGCTTCTGTGTTCCTGGAGAAGGACCATGGTTGGCTGCCAAGGATATATCTGGGAACAGAATGGATATTTCTCCATTCATGGAAGAAAGGGTTTATGAACAACTTGAAAAACTGAAAGTGGACGAGGCTATAGGATACACCCCAGAATTCTAAGGGAGCTCAGAGAAATCCTGTCAGGACCTCTTACGGATTTATTTAATAGATCCTTAGAAACCAGAGAGGATCTGCGCAGTGGCGTACCAAGGGGGGGCGGTGGGGGCGGTCCGCCCCGGGTGCACGCTGCTGTGGGGTGCTGCGGCACGCGCCTGTGGGCTCTAAGTTCGCTACGCGAACTTCGCTGGTTCGCTGCACCTCCCTCCCTCTGCCCTGGAACAGGTTACTTCCTTGGGCTCCCCTTTCGATTATGCCCCTCATAGACAGCAATAAACTTATGCAACAATCTTCCACTGGATCTTCGCTCAGAGACATCTTATAAACAATTTAAAATTAATTGAAAGACTCACTTGTTTTCTATTGCGGCTCACCTGAACAGCTCTATACATCCTAGAATATCCTCCGATTTAAACTCTCTATATAATTTTTACAAAGTGAAAAATCAATTACCAATTAATAAGTTCTCCCTAAACATACTGTGTCCCCAGAGGAAGAAAACTAATATAAAATTTTTTTTTTTTTTTTTTTTTAAAAGCTTGAGCAAAGTCTTGACTTGTTTGCAAAACCTTCTTTAGCTGAAGAGACAGACACCAGAATAAAAGAACCCAACAGAAGCCAACTTATCTGAACTGCAAATGTGTTGCTTATTCACTGTGAGGTTCACATGCAAATCTATCTCATGAATATTCATGGTGGACATCCTGAAAACCTGACTGGCTGGGGTGCCTCCAGGATCAAGTGTGGGAACTACTGGGTTAAAGTAAACTTTCCTTTGTCCATTCCAACTTTGCGCCAGTAGCATATCCATGACTGATACTTTGATGGGGCTTGAGGTTGACACGAGTGGGCACAAGACTCCAGTTCTCCTCTCATTTGTCTGCATTGCTGCTGCTGTGTGGGCCTGATTCCAAAGTAGGGGAGCTATTGTTCACCAAGGCTGTGTCTCGGCCTCACAACCTCCCCTCGTGTTCCACGCAAGACAGGAAAGGAAAGGCTGAACTAGAGAACAGAGCAGCTCTTCTCTTCTCACTGTCTTATGCCTTCCCCTCCTGTTCCTTACAGGCTTTCTGGGAGGGAATGGCTTGAGGTAAGAAGCCAAGGGCTGGTTTTGGTCAAGTGGGTTTCCTTTCATGGGCGTCATGGCTTGGAAGGGGAAGAATGTTGAGTCTGGCCTGGGGGAAGAGAAAGAGTGCTGGGGTTATCTCTGGAGAGGGAACGCTAGAGAGAGAGAATGTATGTGTAAAATTGTGTGAGGGAGAGGATGGGGATGAAAGTGGAGCATTTATTCATTTTTGCTACACCGGCTTTGCTATCTCAGGTGACCACAACTCATAGGTTCCTAGGTATGATGTTTGCAAAAGAATGACTGGGTGGGAAGAAGTATGGTAGGGAGGGGTTGTTGTTTCTAATGGAGAAGAAGGGAGAGTAGATGGCATGGATGAGCAGACTGGCTAGGCCACATGGTCTTTATCTGCATCCATCTTTCTCTGTTTCTACTGTAAGTCCTATCTCTGGCCTCTCATGATTCAGCGGGACCATTACTAGTACTGAGCCTTTTCCCTTTCTCCAAGCACTATTTATTTAGCTCTGATGTAGGTGTTCTGCTGGGAGGAGGGTTCAAATCCGGACCCTGGTCCTAGAGAGGTTAATTCTACAACAAGGTGCCCAGTACGAGCACTGTCTCGGGGAAGGCCAGTTTTAAATAAACCAGAAAGCTTTCTTTTCTCTACTCGATGGATTTCCCTTTCATGAGGGTGAAGAACTTTCCCTTTTTATGGGCTGTTCTTTCAGGGCCCGATATTCATGCGGCAGTGGTCAGCAAGCTGGGGTTAAACCCGGAAATCCGATGCTAGGCCATGTCCGGGCACCGGCATTGAATTTCCCCATTTCTGGAGCCGGCTAACACCAGTGTCGTAGCTACAGGGGGCCTTGGGGGCCTGAGCCCCCCCCCCCAAATTGGATTGGGGGCCCCTGGTTTGGCTGGCGGGGGACCCCAACACCCACCAGCTGAAACCTTTCTCCAGCGCTGTTCTTTGTGCATCGCCTGCCCTGCTTCCTCTCGCGTCACGTGCATGCTCGGTTTTAGAGAAAGCAAAGTGTCGCGCATGCACGCGAAGTGAGAGGAAGCAGGGCAGGCGATGCGCAGAGAACAGCGCCAGAGAAAGGCTTCTGCTGGCGCGGGTGGGGATCCCCGCCAGCCAAACCCAGGGCCCCGGATTCAATTTGGGGGGGGGCTCAGGCCCCCAAGGCCCCCTGTAACTACGACACTGGTGTTAGCCAGCTCCAGGAATGGGGAAATTCATTGCCAGTGCCCGGACATGGCCTAGCATCGGATTTCCGGGTTTAACCCCAGCTTGCTGACCGCTGCCGCATGAATATCGGGCCCTGAAAAAACAGCCCATAAAAAAAGGAAAGTTCTTCACCCTCATAAAAGGGAAATCCATCGAGTAGAGAAAAGAAAGCTTTCTGGTTTACTTAAAAGTGGCCTTTCCCCAGACAGCGTTTTGACATTTACAGTATCTACTTCCTAACCCCCGGAGCACCAGCTGCCCCTCCTTGCTTACATTTTCTGCACTCTTGTTTTTAATTAAGTAAATCACTTCTTTCAAGTTTCTGTTGTGAAACACATCACTTCCAGTTATGCCTGTCTTGGGCAATCAGCCCGAATGGAAAAATGAACCCTTTACACATCAACTTCCCGTATCTTCAGCTGAGCCTCAGGCAGGCACAAGAAAAGAAGTGACTGGCATCAAATGTGCCAAATGTCATTTACACAGGCTGGTAAACAGAACTGACTACCCCGAATCTGCTGCACGTATATAGCTTTAATAGCTTCGATGAATGTTATTTACTTAATTAGCGTTTTTTTCCCCAGTGAGTTATTGCTAATTACTCATATTCATTTCTGTTGCATTCTGTGCCAAGCACCGGTATTATGTTATGCTAATTCAGACTGGCAAACACTCTAAGAAGGTTACTTACATATAAATAGCAGAATTAACATATATAGCAGTAAAAAGTGGCCTTACCACACTTTTACGCGGGTCATTCCCACGCAGAAAGGCCATTTTTACCGCTGGGGTAAAATGGTCAAAATTCCTATTTTTGATATTAATGGCCACATATAAATGTTGCAAACTATAAAATAAATGAGGAAAAAGAATCAAAAGAATATAACCATATAAATGGGGAAAATATTCTTTATTTATATTTCTAAGCAATGAAATTATATTGGTTAATAATAAACAGTGAGGGAAAAGCCTCAAGAAGCTCTCAGCTAGCAGCTGAAAGAGCAGGGTTTCTTCATCATTGGCAAAAGACCTCCCCAATAAAGTTTAATTGCAAATAGTCTACTTTAAATAGCAAAAACTCTTTAAAAAAAAACAGATTTAAATACTCAGCTGTGGAGTCTCTTTCTTCCAGCTATACCGAAAATCAGACTGTAGAAATGTTGCTTAGTGGAGATTGGGTGTCAGAGCCGGTGGTAGGAGGCGGGGCTAGTGCTGGGCAGACTTCTACGGTCTGTGCCCTGAAAATGGCAGATACAATCAAGGCCAGGTATACACATAAAGTAGCACATATGAGTTTATCTTGTTGGGCAGACTGGATGGACCGTACAGGTCTTTCTCTGCCGTCATCTACTATATGTTATTAGCTTGCGTGAACCCTTACTGCCATCCATATAAGAACATAAGAGTAGCCATATTGGGTCAGACCAATGGTCCATCTAGCCCAGTATCCTGTTTTCCAAACAGTGGCCAAGCCAGGTCACAAGTACCTGGCAGAAACCCAAATCCTGGCAGCACTCCATACTACAAATCCCAGGGCAAGCAGTTGCTTCCCATGTCTGCAAATTTGCAGATGATACAAAACTATTCAAGGTTGATAAAACTTGTGCAGACTGTGAAATATTGCAGGAAGACCATAGGAAATTGGAAGACTGGACATCCAAATGGCAGATGAAATTTAATGTGGACAAATGCAAGGTGATGCACATTGGAAAGAATAATCCGAATCATAGTTACCTGATGCTAGGGTCCACCTTGAGGGTCAGCGCTCAAGAAAAAGATCTGATTGTCGTTGTGGATAATACATTGAAATCTTTCGCTCAGTTTGTGGCGGCAGCCAAAAAAGCAAACAGGATGCTAGGAATTATTAGGAAAGAGATGGTGACTAAGACTGAAAACACTATAATGCCTTTGTATCGCTCCATGGTCAGTCCGCTGGTCTCACATTGCCTGCCCTGCTTGTTCTCAGTTGCACCGTGCACGCTCACTTTAATGAAACTGAGCATGTGCAGTTTCACGAAAACGAGCTTGCACGGCCCGACTGAGAAGAGCAGGATAGGCATTGTGGCGAGACCAGCATGGGACAAACAGCTGGTGGGGGTTGGGGATCCCCACCACCCAAGCCAGGGGCCCCAGAGTCAATTTAGGGGGTGCCATGCCATGTTGCTACTATTTGAGATTCTGTTGCTACTATTTGAGATTCTAGACGGACTGTTGCTAGTGGAGGAGTAGCCTAGTGGTTAGTGCAGGGGACTTTGATTCTGGGGAACTGGCTTCAATTCCCACTGCAGCTCCTTGTGACTCTGGGCAAGTCACTTAACCCTCCATTGCCCCTGGTACAAAATAAGTACCTGAATATATGTAAACTGCCTTGAATGCAGTTGCAAAATACCACAGAAAGGCGGTATATCAAGTCCTATTTCCCTTTCCCCCTTTCCCTTATGACATCACAATATCAGAAGTGAGCCAAGTATCGGGCAATCAAGCCATTGTGACATCACTGATTAGGTTGGCTCTTATTGGTGGACTGAGTGGAGGCGTAGCCTAGTGGTTAGTGCAGTGGACTTTGATCCTGTGGAACTGTATTGGGCAATCAAGCCATTGTGACATCACTGATGAGGTTGGCTCTTATTGGTGGAATGAGTGGAGGAGTAGCCTAGTGGTTAGTGCAGTGGACTTTGATTCTGGGGAACTGGGTTTGATTCCCACTGCAGCTCCTTGTGACTCTGGGCAAGTCACTTAACCCTCCATTGCCCCTGGTACAAAATAAGTACCTGAATACATGTAAACTGCTTTGAATGTAGTTGCAAAAACCTCAGAAAGGCAGCATGTCAAGTCCCAGTTTCCTTTCCTTTGCATTTTACTCCTGAGCCAGGTGCTAGACAGAATTTGGATTGATTTGCTAATATATGTATTTATTAATTTACTTTTACCTGCATTTTATCTGGAATATGGTTTTACTTTTTACTTCGATCAAAAAAATCCTATCCGGAGAAAGAAAAAAAAATCTGCGCACTGAGTGCCGTTGCTCTTGAGATCCACTATTTGAGGTAATGAACATTCAATGAAATTAAACAATTCAGCCTGATATGAACTGAGAACTGCAGTCGCCCTGTCCATCCTGCACGTGAGGAGGGAGAACAAAAGAGGTGCGGACATGCGGATCTGATGGATGGAAGCGATCATTTATTCATGTGTGGGGGCAATTCAAGATTTGGGTGTCATCATTTAGGATCCCTGATGTCGCGCGGTGAGAGCCAAATCTGCAAAAATATCTCAGCGTCCAGATTCCGTAACCTGGTATCAACGTGCCTAACATTTATGAGCTCGCAGTTATATCGGCCATAGATCTGGAGTAGCTGCTTATTTCTAGAATGAACAGCATAAAATGTATTGTACTGTTTTGGGATCTTGCCAGGTACTTGTGACCTGGATTGGCCACTGTTGGAAATAGGAAGCTGGGCTTGATGGACCTTCGGTCTGTCCCAGTATGGCAGCGTGTATAAATTAGGGTATTTTGTTAGTTGCTCCTGTCAAGCCTCTCAAGAGTTAACTGTAAAGTCTCAATATCTTGAAGTATAACCTTGGCACACCAGCACACACCTGAAATCTCCTTATTTTCTGAAGTTTCTTTTATTGAATAAATCACAGATAATTTACTCATAGTCAGATGTTCAGAAGTGTCGCCCCAGGGCACAGAGACTCCGTAATTCTGAGAACTGTATCAGTGTTTCGAGGTAGAAATCTGAAGACAGGCAGCTCTATTGCAGAGGTGGGAAAATAGTTGAACAGGTAGAAGTAGCTCAGAGCTGGGTGACTGGAGAGTGCTATATCTCATCAGGAAGATATATTCAAGGTAAAAAACCAAGTTCGTTCCAAGGAGTGAAGCAGGAGAAGTGCTGTCTGAAGCAAGATGGTGAATGCCTCATGGAGAGAGAGAGAGACAGACAGAGAAGTCAAGGCCCAGGGAGGAGGAGGTAAAGACCAATGGGGACAGAGCCTGCCACCAGGTGGCAAGGGTGGTCCCAAAGGACAGCCCTCGATTGGAGGGAAAGGTTGTACCTGGCTGACCTCTCAGGACAGAGATAATAAGAATGACCAGGAAATGATAGCAGGTAGACAAAGGAGCCAAGCTTGGCTGAGAGAGAGAGGAGGACTGGGCAGCAGCACAAACCAATGGTAACAGTTCTTATACAGACAGGCAAGTGTGGCTGCATTGCCTGTGAACTACATTACACACAATGCATTGCTCACGTATCTTTGCAGTGAGAACTGCAGCAATGAAACTCCTTAGACGTGAGAATAAGAGTAAAGGTATTAAACACATTTTAGGATCATATTATAAACTAGTGCGAGACTGTCAGAGGACAGAACAGCTCCGCCCATGTGTCCACTTCCTTGCATTTACATGCTATACCACTTACAGAATGGTTCTTAGGCACCCTCCAGCCGATATTCAGCGCTATTAAACCATCTGGGAACGGTTCGTGGCTGGTTAAATAGCACTTAACCAGTTAAGCACTAACATTCAGCGTGAGATGGCTGGCTATTTCTGCTGAATATTAGCACTAACTCACAGATTCTATATATTGCGCCTAGATTTTCACGCAGAAATCCAAGCGGATCCCATAAAAGTGCGCATAACCTAATTGTTTAACAAGCCAATCAGCGCTGTTAATTGGATGTTAACAAGCAATTACCAGCACTAATTGGCATTAATGAGAATTTACATGCAGAATTCGCTAAGTGCATTCTGTAACATGGTCCGTGTAAAGTCTAATGCGCGTGGTCAAATATGGGGGCGTGGCCATGGGTGGAGAATGGGCAGGTTGTGGGCATTCCCAAAATTTACGCACAGGATTACAGAATGCACCCGCTCCACACCTAACTTAGGCACTGATATTTACACCGTTTTACTTGGCATAACAGCTCACGACTACATATAGTTGCGCGTACAGGCGATAAGCGTGTTCTATAAACCGTGAGGAAATGTAGGCCTATTCTATAAAGCTTAGGCAGACTTTATAGAATACGCTTAGGCGGAAATTTTTTCCACGTGTCATATATAGAATCTGCTCCTTAGCAGAGCCGCCGAGAGACTGAGCCAGGCCCGGGGCAAGGCCACCCCCCCCCCCCCCCCAATTGCTACTCAGGCTGCCGGCGCCACCCCCATCCCCGTCGACAGCCCCCTCCGTCCGCCACCGGGCCCCCTGCATTCACATCGGCAGCGCCTCACCTACATGTGAAAGCGCAGCGGCAGATCGCCTCCCTTCGGGCCTTCTCTCCCTGTGTCCCGCCCTCGTGGAGACAGGAAGTTACATCAGATAAGGTCGGGATACAGGGAGGGAAGGCCCGAAGGGAGGCGATCTGCCGCTGCGCTTTCACATGGAGATGAGGCGCTGCCGATTTGAATGCAGGAGGCCCGGTGGCGGACGGAGAGGGGCTGACGAAGGAGCTGAGGGCGGGCAGGTGAGACTGGGGAATGTGGCGCTGGGCCCTCCTTGGAGGCCCGGGGAATTTTGTCCCCCCCCCTGCCCCCCCCCCCCTTGGCAGCCCTGCTCCTTAGCATGTAGTGGCTAACTGGCTAGATCATGCACAATTTCAGTCTCGCTATATAGAAGCCGGCGGTTTGTGCTCAGTGTGCTTTTCTTTTGTGATTGTTTTCGGAAAAAAAAAGGGCCAAGTGAAAACACACAAAATCAAGCCATTGGGATGTAGGAGGAGCCAGCATTCTTAGTAGGCTGGCCACACAGACATCCCAGCAGAGCAGTGGGACATAGGGTTACCATATGTCCGGATTTACCCTGGACATGTCCTCTTTTTGAGGACATGTCCGGGCAACCAGGTGGCTTTTGCCAATCTGCCCATTTGTCCGGATTTCTGGACAAATGGGCAGGCTGCTGGGCGGGCCATCCTAGGACGGCCCACCCACCAGCCTGCCTGTTTGTCCAGAAATCAGGACAAACGAGCAGATTGCTAGCCTCCCCTCCCCTTACTTACTACTGCCCTGGTGGTCTAGTGACCTCTTCCGCCTTCGGGGCAGGAAAGAGCCCCCTCTTTCCTGCCCGGAGCGCTGCCCTGCATGCATCCTTCCTGTTCCTGATCTCGGCGCCGATTCAAAATGGCCGCCGAGAGTTGAAGTGACCTCGCGAGACTTCAACTCTCGGCGGCCATTTTGAATCGGCGCTGAGATCAGGAACAGGAAGGATGCATGCAGGGCAGCACTCCGGGCAGGAAAGAGGGGGCTCTCTCCTGCCCCGAAGAGGTCACTAGACCACCAGGGCAGTAGTAAGGTAAGGGGAGGGGGGCGACGGGGAGGGGGAGTGACGGGGTGTGTGACAGGGGGGAGGGGAAAATGTGACAGGGGCGGAGCGAGGTCGTGAAAGGGGGCGTGGTGGGGTGTGTGGCGGGGCGGGGCATGTGTCCTCCTTTTGGGGGGACAAAATATGGTAACCCTAGTGGGACACCCTAGGGGGCGCTGCACTGCTGCTCTCTATGTTTCAGATTCAGACCCTCCTGGTCTGACCTCCACTCAGGGTGCCCTTTGCGTTGGCCCACCCTGGCCTTGGGACGGACACTCCCTGGCTCCTATCCTATGCTTCTCTCCACTGCCCACCCAGTGCTTCTCCTTCACAGTTATTCTTTCTCGTAACAGGAACTCTCCTTGTCCTTACCCAATGAATTGACTTCTTTTATATGGGATCCCCCTTCTCCTTCAGGTTACTTGGCAGGGACTTGCAAGCAACCAAAGACCCACAGCACAAACAAAAAACAAAAGAAACCCCCAAACCCTTCTCTAGGCCAAACAATCACTGTTATCTCCCCCCCCCCCCCCCCCCCCCCCTCCTTGTCACTGTTCCTTCTCCTAGCACTCTTTCTCTGCATTTTATTTCAGAACTCCTACCCTTGGGCTGGGTTTCCTCCCAGTGACTTCCCTTTTGTTCTGTCCCAGTGTGGCAATACTTATGATAGATAGATAGATAGATAGATAGATAGATAGAT
The DNA here is from genome assembly GCF_901765095.1 of Microcaecilia unicolor. Taxonomy (NCBI): domain Eukaryota; kingdom Metazoa; phylum Chordata; class Amphibia; order Gymnophiona; family Siphonopidae; genus Microcaecilia; species Microcaecilia unicolor. The sequence goes on along the minus strand of NC_044036.1, from coordinate 12,919,921 downwards.
AGATAGATAGATAGATAGATAGATAGATAGATAGATAGATAGATATCAAACAGAAAACAGAGGGTAGGGTTAAATGGCCATTTTTCTCAATGGAGGAGGGTGAATAGTGGAGTGCCACAGGGATCAGTACTGGGACCAGTATTATTTAACGTGTTTAAAAATGGTCTGGAAATCAGAATGACAAGTGATGCGATTACATTTGCAGATGACACAAAACTGTTCAAAGTTGTCAAAACACACGTGGACAGTGAAAAAATTGCAGGACGTGGAAGACCTTAGGAAACTGAAAGACTGGGCATCCAAATGGCAGATGAAATTTAATGTGGACAAATGCAAAATGATGCACATTGGGAAGAATAATCCAAATCATAGTTACCTGATGCTAGGGTCCACCTTAGGAGTCAGCACTCAAGAAAAAGATCTAGGTGTCATTGTAGACAATATGCTAAACTTTTTTGCCTAGTGTGCAGCAGCAGCGGCCAAAAAAGCAAACAGAATGCTAGGAATTATTAGGAAAGGAATGGTAAATAAGACCAAAAATATTATAAAGCTTTGTATTAAATGCGACCTCACCATGAGTATTGCGTTCAGTTCTGGTCACCATATCTCAAAAAAGATATAGTGGAATTAGAAAAGGTTCAAAGGACAGTGACCAAAATGATAAAGGGGAGGGAACCCCTCTCGTGTGAGGAAAGGCTAAAGAGGTTAGGGCTCTTCAGCTTGGAAAAAAGACGGGTGAGGGCGGGCATGATTGAGATCTACAAAATCCTGAGTGGTGTAGAACAGGTAAAAGTGAATTGATTTTTAACTCTTTCAAAAAGTACAAAGACCAGGGGACACTCAATGAAATTACATGGAAATACTTTTAAAACAAATAGGAGGAAATATTTTTTCACTCAAAGAATAGTTAAGCTCTGGATATCGTTGCTGGAGGATGTGGTAACGGCGGTTAGCTTATCTGGGTTTAAAAAAGGTTTGAACAAGTTCTTGGAGGAAAAGCCCATAGTCTACTATTGAGATGGACATGGGGGAAGCCATTGCTTTCCCTGGGACTGGTAGAATGGAATGTTGCTACTCTTTGAGATTCTGAATGGAATGTTGCTACTCTTTGGGGTTCTACATGGAATGTTACTACTAACTAGGTTTCTGCCAGGTATTTGTGACCTGGAATGGCCACTGTTGAAAGCAGGATACTGGGCTAGATGGACCATTGGTCTGACCCAGTAAGGCTATTCTTATGTTCTTATCTTCTGGTACATTTTTTGGGAAGCTGTAGGGTTGTAAGTGGGAAAAAGTAGTCATGGGGAGGGGGGGGGGGGGGCAATCTGGTGAAAATGTATCACTTTTGCTGATTTACTTAAGTCTGTATATTGAGGAGTTATTCCTGTTTGTTTAACTCAATTACATATTAACATAGTAATACAGTAGATGACGGCAGATAAAGACCTGTACGTTTCTTCCTGTCTGCCCGAGAAGGGAAACTCATAATATGAAGAATAATATGATGCTACATATGTACACCCGATCTTGATTTATCGTTACCATTTTCAGGGCGCAGACCATAGAAGTCTGCCCGGCACTGTCCTTGTTCTCCAACTTCTGAAGCTGTCATCGAAGCCCCACTACTGTCCGTAAATCAGCATGTTCATTTATTTTGGCTTCAATGAACAGTTTTATATTAAATCATAGCTGCCAAATTCTAGACCATTCATCAGACTTTGCTAGGTCCCTCCTCTTGTTATCCATACCAGACCAGTATTGCCTGCCAGCGATGGGGAGATCAGAGTGCAGAATCCAGGTCCACTGGCAGCATGGCTACAACAGGAACTCACTTGTAACACACTTAAAACGTTCCATTTCCTTTATGAGCAACTTTTTGAGTTTGCTTTAGTGCTGTCGGAGCCAGCAGAACTCACAAAACCGCCAAGGGTTTGAATAAAATACACCTTCTAAGGTTACCAACCCTCTGATACATGCCGTCCTAGGCTTTGCTTAGCTTGCCACTGAGGAAAGGAAAATTCGAATAGGACAAAAAAAAGCATCGAATTGCAGCCATCCTCCATCAATCAAAGTTGTCTGGCTGTTCCTTTCTCATATGCTCCTGGTCTGAAGCCTGTTCAGCAATTTCCCAGCATGTATATAAAATCCAGGAGGCCAGGCACACAGTAAATTCCAGAAGGAGCTCTGTCGTTTGCCCAGTTTTGTCAGTCTCCCAGATACTACTACCACTGCTGAGGAGGGATATGATTGAGGTCTACAAAATTCTGAGTGGTGTCGAACTAGTAGAAGTGAATCGAATTTTTTTTACTCTTTCAAAAAGTATAAAGACTCGGGAGACACTCAATGAAGTTACCTGGAAATACTTTTAAAACAAATAGGAGGAAATATTTTTTCACTCAATGAATAGTTAAGCTCTGGAACTCATTGCCAGAGGGTGTGGTGACAGCAGTTAGTGTATCTGGGTTTAAAAAAGGTTTGGTCAAGTTCCTGGAGGAAAAGTCTATAGTCTGCTATTGAGACACACCTGGGGGAAACCATTGCTTGTTCCTGGGATTGGTAGCATGGAATGTTGCTACTATTTGAGATTCTGAATGAAATGTTGCTACTCCGATATTCTGAATGGAATCTTGCTGCTCTTTGGGGTTCTACATGGAATGTTGCTACTATTTGAGATTCTGAATGGAATGTTGCTATTATTTGAGATTCTAAATTAAATGTTGCTACTCTGATATTCTGAATGGAATCTTGCTACTCTTTGGGGTTCTACATGGAATGTTACTACTAACTAGGTTTCTGCCAGGTATTTGTGACCTGGAATGGCCACTGCTGGAAACAGCATACTGGGCTAGATGGACCATTGGTCTGACCCAGAATGGCTATTCTTATTATTGCAACACTTATCATTTCTATAGCACTACTAGACATACACAGTGCTGTACATAAGCAGGTACTTTCTCTGTCCTTAGTGGGATCACAATCTGTTGTTGGGATTTTTTTGTTTTTTTTACCTGGGGCAATGGAGTGTTAAATGACTTGCTCAGGTTCACAAGGAGCTGCAGTGAGAATTGAACCCAATTCCCCAGGCTCTCAGTTCACTACGCTATTGGGCCTCTTCCTCCTCCTCCTCTCTGCCGTGGAAAGCTCTCCTTCCGGGGTTTATTTTATGGCAGATGTCTCTAACGTTATATTTCAAGCCACTGGGGGCTGCGATGATTTCGGCTGATAAATTAGATCTCTTGTACTGTGTACTGTGTATATCCTGAGGGATTAACAAAACACTGCTGCAGAACCCAGAAATTAATGTCCTTGTATATATTATTGTTTAACAGCGCATGTTGCATGTAACGTGCAGTGATGGTAACCTCCGGTGGCTGCAAATGCAAAGGCACATTGCTCATGCCATTCTATGAGATGTAGATGTGCAATTAAAATAATGAGTGGAGTGGAAAGGGTAGACGTGAAATGTCTGTTTACTCTTTCCAAAAATACTAGGACTAGGGGGCACGCAATAAACTTACAAAGTAGCGAACTTAAAACGAATCGGAGAAAGGTTTTCTTCACTCAACGTGTAATTAAACTCTGGAATTTGTTGCCAGAGAATGTGGTAAAGGCGGTTAGCTTAGCAGGTTTTTAAAAAGGTTTGGACGGCTTCCTAAAGGAAAAATCCATAGACCATTAGTAAAATGCACTTGGGGAAAATCCACTGCTTATTTCTGGGATAAGCAGCATAAAATGTATTGAGCTTTTTTAGGATCTTGCCAGGTGTTTGTGACCTGGATTGGCCACTGTTGGGAACAGGATGCTGGGCTTGATGGACCAGTGTGGCAAGACTTATGTGCTTATGGTATAGAACAATTTACCAGACAATTGGAAGTAGAGTTTTAAAAGAATTCATCTATTGTGGTCCCACTTATGAAACCTTTGGTAAGTGCTGTAGTGAATGTGGTTCAGCTCTTTTTCATCTTGTATGAATGGAATGCGTAATGCAAAATGTTAATACCATACTTTTAAGATACACATTTCCTTTTGTAAAGCAGATGTGCTTGTTGGCTGTTGCAATGATTTCAAAACACATGTTTAAATGTTGGTGGGAAGAAAGCTAATGGCATACCCTGAGAACCTCTGATGAAATGGAGGAGTAGCCAAATGCTTAACAAGGGAATCCAGCATTCAAATCCCATTGCCACTCCTTGTAATCTTGGGCAGGGTACTTAACTCTAGTAGTTGGAATGTTAGGACAATGCCCAGCGGACTTCTATGGTCTGTGTCCTGAAAAAAAGCAAGACAGATTAGGATGTGCTGGAGTGGACGTCAACGGCAGCACCAGTAGTTAAGATGTAAGGACAGCATCGAGTGGTCTTCGACAGTCTGTGTCTCAAAATGGCAAAGAAAGATCAGAATCAAGCGTACATACATAGTAACATATCGTAATAAATGACGGCAGATAAAGACCTGAATGGTCCACCCAGTCTGCCCAACAAGATAAATTCATTTTACATGGTATGTGATACTTTATACCTGAGTTTGATTTGCCCTTGCCATTCTCAAGGCATAGACCGTAGAAGTCTGCCCAGCCCTGTTTAAAGAGTTACAAGATTCCGGAATCCCAATTAGTAGTAACATTCCATGTAGAACCCCAAAACGTAACATATAGTAACATAGTAAATGACGGCAGATAAAGACCTGAACGGTCCATCCAGTCTGCCCAACAAGATAAACTCATTTTACATGGTAGGTGATACTTCATACATATGATTTAATCATGAATTGATAATGAGTGGGTTTGTTGGACTGACTGGATGGACCATCTAGGTCTTTATCTGCCATCATCTACTATGTTATTATGGTGGTTATTGTAGAAGCTCTATTTTTGTTTTGGATGTCTGAAAACTGGTATTTAGATGATTTAATTGGATGGGAGGCTCTCTTGCCTGGTCATTTTGCATATCTACCCCTTAGATTCTGAGTCCTCCAGGGACAGAGAAATACTTACCATATCTGAACATAACTTGCTTAGAGCTACTATTTAAAAGGTGTGAGTTAAATCTGAATATAAATGGGCCCTCATGCCCATGAAAAATGCAAGATAACTGATACGTTGGACAGTGGAGAAGCAAGACTGGAAGAAAATCCATGCCTTCGGCTTATAGTCTCCACCCACTGGAAGGCGTGCACAACCCATCAGTCACATTCTGGGCCTGTCCGGAGGGACGCTAAGGAATCAATCAATTTGGAAGTTCAAATGACCAGACTTCCATTTTCATTTTCATGCAAAGAGAAAGATCGTTAGAGAAATACATCATGCTTGGCAAGGTTGAAGGCCAATGCAAAGGAGGAAAACTGGCAATGCAATGGATCAGTACATTAAGAGTTATGGATACCCCTCTGTCAACAATTAGTCATCTAAATGAAGACTGCTCAGGAGACTACCTATAGGGTTGCCATGAGTCAACATTGAATAGCACATAACAACAACAACCTAATAAGGAGCTTCCCTATCACACTCTTGATTGTTATATAAAGGAGTGGGACCTGGAGCCTTGTTTTCTCTCTTGCATCAGTAGAATATGTGTGTACAATAGAGACATTGCTTCTGCTCCCAAAAAAAGGAGATAGGTTCTGGTAGGGCTCATCCTTTGCCTTGTCTCCAGGTAACCTAAGTGATAATGATGGTGTGAAAAAACATTGTGTTTTAAGCCTGTAAAATGTTCTGATGTGTATTTCTCCTATTTGGCCAGCAGATGGTGCATGTTTATGCTTAAAGCTGTTACAGAGGACTGACTTCTCTTTCTTTTAGTTGGCATTCAGATAATAGGAAGTTCCTGTCATGATGTAACCAGTTTTTATTTGAAACTTGACTGTTCTGGGCTCTGATTGGCCTGGAGTTTGAAATTACTCAGCAAATGCTGGCTGTTGCTTCAGTTTCAGCCTGGGAGAAGATAGAAAGAGATCTCTTTGCTGAAACTCTGTGAATGGATATATGTCCTGTTCTCCCCAGGTACTTTCTAGGAAGTATGCAAGTGTTTAGTTAGTGTTACATTTGATCCATATTTCAGTTACCTGTTATTGCTTGCCAATTGCACTATTTTGTTCCACTGTTCAATATTTTTTAAGAGAATAAACATAATTGTTCGCCCTGTTTGTCTGCACTGTTAAAAAATCCTGGTGGTTTATGTGTTGTGTGTCTGTGAGTGCTTTCTGGGAACTATGGGACCACTGGAAGTATGGCTCCAGTAACCTAGAAATCACTGAGGATAATTTGAGAGCAGGAGACTTGCCCAGAGGCGGTAGTGACCCAGTCGGTGGGAGGAGGGTGCTAGTGTAGAGCACAAGCGGCAGGTGCAGGTGGACCTGAGCTGTGCTGGAGATAGACCCTCTAAGTGGCTGTGGGTAAACCCCAGGTGGGTGGCTAGGCATTTCGTGACAGATGGGTTGAACTTTCAAGAAAATGCCTCACTATATATATATATATATATATATATATAAAGAGAGAGAGAGAGAGAGAAAAGATACATGGGATACAACAGACTCTTCCCATACTCTCTGTTGCCTCCTTCCATCAATATTCTGGACGCTAATTGGGGTGTCCCTGCTGCAGGGTTGTCTAGAAGCAAGGGGATATTGGATTCGCTACAGGAAGAACAGTTCCAGCAATTGGTAATAGAACCAATGTGGGATGGATCTATTCTGAACCCCAATGGGGAGAGTGTTTCTGATGTTACAGTGGGCGTTCATTTGGCATCTAGTGATCCCTGGATAGTGTGATTCAATATTAAGACACAGGAGGAGAAGTTACGTGGAAGAAGATAGAGGATAGTGGTAAACTAAGTTCACTCTGAGGGATAAACATAAAGGAATCCTGTTCCGAGGGAATGAATCCTCAGAAGCTTAGCTGAGATTAGGTGGCAGAGCCGGTGGTGGGAGGCGGGGCTGGTGGTTGGGAGGCGAGGATAGTGCTGGGCAGACTTATACGGTCTGTCCCAGAGCCGGTGGTTGGGAGGCAGGGATAGTGCTGGGCAGACTTATATGGTCTGTGCCCTGAAAATGACAGATACAAATCAAGGTAAGGTATACACAAAAAGTAGCACATATGAATTTATCTTGTGGGCAGACTGGATGGACCATGCAGGTCTTTTTCTGCTGTCATCTACTATGTCCTGGGACCAGGTCTTTTTAACATCTTTGTGAGTTATATTTATTTAGATTTTGCTCACACCTTTTTCAGTAGTAGCTCAAGGTGAGTTACATTCAGGTACTCTGGATATTTCTCTGTCCCAGGAGGGCTCACAATCTAAGTTTGTACCTGAGGCAATGGAGGGTTAAGCGTCTTGCCCAAGATCACAAGGAGCAGCAGTGGGATTTCAACCAACCAACTCTAGATTGCAAGACCAGTGCTCTAACCACTAGGCCAATCCTCCACTAGCAACATTCCATGTAGAATCTCAAATAGTGGCAACATTCCAGAATCTCAAAAAGTGGCAACATTCTATGTAGAATCTTCAATAGTAGCAACATTCCATATATTTATTTATTTTGCTCACACCTTTTTCAGTAGTAGCTCAAGGTGAGCTACATTCAGGTACTCTGGATATTTCTCTCACGATCTAAGTTTGTACCTGAGGCAATGGGGGGTTAAGTGACTTGCCCAAGATTACAAGGAGCAGCAGTGGGATTTGAAGCAACCACCTCTGGATTGCAAGACTGGTGCTCTAACCACTAGGCCACTCCTCCACTGTCTGGTAAGGTTTGTCACCTTGCGGATGATACCAAACTCTGTAATAGGGTAGACATCTCAGAGGGTGTGGATAGCATGAGGAGGGAACTAGCGAAATTCGAAGAATGGACCAGAAATTGGCAACTAAGATTTAATGCTAAAAAATGCAGGGTCATGCACTTGGGCTACAAAAACTCCAAAGGAAGAGTATAGTACAGGGGGTGAAGTTCTTCTGTGTATGAAGGAAGAGTGGGACTTAAGGTCAGGCTTATTTATAGACTTAAAAAGTTTGGCACTATTTCCTCTTACATGGCAGTTTTGCATTGGCTTTACGTGAAAGAATTTTGTTTAAATGAGCTTGTTTAACATTTCAGGCTCTTTACAGTATTACATCTGAACTGGTGACAAAGTTAGTGATTGTTCCTTTGTTCAGATTTTCTGCCCGCTTGCAATATCAAATGCCTCTTTGTCCCCCTGTTCTTAAAGGGGTGTGGTTTTCTAGGATGGCTGATACTTTATTTTCTTTTTCTACGGTTTCTAATTAGAACTCTTTCTCTTCGTGCATTAGAGCAGGGTTGAATTATTTAGCGTTTCGTGAAAAGCTTAAGACATTTCTATTTGCTAAATGATAATTTTGAAAGTAGCTTAGGTTATTCTTTTTTTGTTTTTATTAATGCTGATGTATTTGAACTTTGTAGTATTATCATTTTAAATTGTATTTAACTCTTTTTTTTTGTAAACCACATTGGACTCATGTTTGGGGATATAGTGGTTTTATAAGAGCTGTATTGGTATCTGATGATCTTAAGGTGGCCAAACATTGTAACATAGTAAATGACGGCTGATAAAGACCTGTACGGTCCATCCAGTCTGCCCAACAAGATAAACTCATTGTACATGGTTTGTGATACTTTATACCTGAGTTTGATTTGTCCTTGCCTTTCTCAGGGCAAAGACCCTAGAAGTCTGCCCAGTACTGTTCTTGTACTAAGTTCTGAAGATTCTGGAATCCTAAAGAGTTACAAGATTCCGGAATCCCAATTAGTAGCAACATTCCATGTAGAACCCCAAAGAGTAACATAGTAACATAGTAAATGACAGCAGATAAAGACCTGTACGGTCCATCCAGTCTGCCCAACAAGATAAACTCATTTTACATGGTATGTGATACTTTATATGTATACCAGAGTTTGATTTGTCCTTGCCTTTCTCAGGGCACAGACCCTAGAAGTCTGCCCAGCACTGTTCTAGTACTAAGTTCTGAAGCTAGCGTCGAAGCCTCTTAAAATTTACACTCGAGCCCATCCCTATCTATTCAGTCACAATGAGGGCGTAGACCACGGAAGTGTGCCCAGCACCGGTTTTGCTTCCCAATTACCAGCGTCACCACCCAATCTCTGGTAAGATTCCACGGAACCATTCCTTCTAAACAGAATTCCTTTGTGTTTATCCCATGTTTGAATTCCATTACCGTTTTCATCTCCACCACCTCCCGCGGGAGGGCATTCCACATAACCACCACCCTCGCCATGAAAAAATACTTCCTGACATTAGTCCTGAGTCTGCCCCCCTTCAACCTCAATTCATGTCCTCTAGTTCTACCGTCTTCCAATCTCTGGAAAAGATTCGTTTGCGGATGAATACCTTTCAAAAATTTGAATGTCTGTATCATACCCCTGTTTCTCCTTTCCTCCAAGGTATACATGTTCAGGTCAGCAAGTCTCTCCTCGTACGGTTTGCAACGCAACTCCCATACCATTTTTATAGCTTTTCTTTGCACCGCTTCCAGTCTTTTTACATAAGCACATAAGTAATGCCACACTGGGAAAAGACCAAGGGTCCATCGAGCCCAGCATCCTGTCCACGACAGCGGCCAATCCAGGCCAAGGGCACCTGGCAAACTTCCCAAACGTACAAACATTCTATACGTGTTATTCCTGGAATTGTGGATTTTTCCCAAATCCATTTAGTAGCGGTTTATGGACTTGTTCTTTAGGAAACCGTCCAACCCCTTTTTAAACTCTGCCAAGCTAACCGCCTTCACTACGTTCTCCGGCAACGAACTCCAGAGTTTAATTATGCGTTGGGTGAAGAAATATTTTCTCTGATTTGTTTTAAATTTACTACACTGTAGTTTCATCGTATGCCCCCTAGTCCTAGTATTTTTGGAAAGCGTGAACAGACGCTTCACATCCACCTGTTCCACTCCACTCATTATTTTATATACCTCTATCATGTCTCCCCTCAGCCGTCTCTTCTCCAAGCTGAAAAGCCCTAGCCTCCTTAGTCTTTCTTCATAGGGAAGTCGTCCCATCCCCGGCCTCCAAAACTGAACACAATACTCCAAGTGGGGCCTCACCAACAACTTGTAGAAGGGCATCAACCCCTCCTTTCTTCTGCTGGTTATGCCCCTCTCTATGCAGCCTAGCATTCTTCTGGCCACGGCCGTCGCCTTCTCACATTGTTTCTTCACCTTTAGATCCTCAGACACCAACACCCCAAGGTCTCTCTCCTGAGTCAAGCTTACTAATCTCTCCCCTCCTATTCAGTATCTCTCTTTAGGGATTCTATATCTCTCTTTAGGGTAAAACAGGTAAAAAAGGCACTCAGGTGCATAGGGAGAGGGATGACCAGCAGGGGAAACGAGGTGATAGTGCCCTTGTGTAAGTCTTTGGTGTGGCCCCATTTAGAATTATATGTGCAATTCTGAAGACCGCACCTACGGAAAGATAGCAACAGGATGGAGTCGATCCAGAGGGTGGATACAAAATAGGCTGGTGATCTCTGTCATATGGGGACAGACATAGACCTCAATATGTATACTCTGGAAGAAAGGTGAGAGAGAGGGGATATGAATGATAGAGTATCTCTGTGGCATTAATGTACAGGAGGTGAGCCTTTTTCAAATGAAGGAAAACTCCAGAATGAGAGGGCATAAGATGGTTATAGGTTCGGGAGTAATCTAAGGAAATACTTTTTTATGGAAAGGGTGGTGGAGACAAGGACTGTATCTGAATTCAAGAAAGCGTGGGACAGGCACATGGGATCGTTTAGGGATAGGGTTACCATACATCCGAATTTCCCCAGACATATCCTCCTTTTCAGGGGACTGTCGGGGTCCAGACAGTTTTTTTCCAGCCAACCCATTTGTCCGGATTTCTGGGCTGGCACGCTGGCTGGTCGGTGGGTCAACAGACGGACAGGTTGGCCTTCTCCCCCCCCCCCCCCAAGCCTGTTATCGTAGTGCAACCTGGTGGTCTAGTGGCCTCTTTGGGGCAGAAAGAAACTCCACTCTTTCCTGCCCGCTGCCGCTGACCTCCCTACTACCACTGCTTCTTAAAAATGGCTGCCGAGACTTGACGCGGCAGCCTCGCTATGGAGGGGCGGCATTTAATTTTTTGTGTCCTCTTTTATGTCTCCGCAAATATGGTAAACCCTACTTAAGGAGAGGAGGAGATAGTGGATGCTGTGGATGGGCAGACTGGATGGGCCATTTGGCTTTTATCTGCCATCATGTGTCTGTTTCTATCTTGTCCAGGGTCTTTAGTTAATTTGATTAGTATTATTGATTCGATCATGAATTGATAACGAATGTGACAGCAGGGCAAACTGAATGAACCGTTCAGGTCTTTATATGTTGTCACTTACTATATTACCACATTATACCACGGAGAGAGTGGTGGATGCTTGGAATGCCCTCCTGTGAGAGGTGGTGGAGATGAAAACGGTAACAGAATTAAAACATGTGTGGGATAAACATAAAGGAATCCTGTTCAGAAGGAATGGATCCTAAGGAGCTTAGCCGAGTTTACATAACAAAACATAGTAGATAATGGCAGAAAAAGACCAGGTGGCAGAGCCGGTGGTGGGAGGCGGGGCTGGTGGTTGGGAGGCGGGGATAGTGCGGACCAGACTTATACGGTCTGTGCCCTGAAGAGGACAGGTACAAATAAAAAGTAGCACATATGAATTTATCTTGTTGGGCAGACTGGATGGACCGTGCAGGTCTTTTTCTGCCATCATCTACTATGTTACTATGTTACTATATTAGTTAGTTGCTGAGGTTCATCTGTAGCTTTCAAAAGGTCCAAGCAAGGATGGACTGTTCAGATCTTTATCTGCTGTCACTTACTATGTTCAATTAGTTGCTGAGGTTCATCTCTAGCCTTCAAAAGGTACAAGCAAGCAAGATTTATACAATGTGCGTGGAATGTGATGATAACTAGAGCTAATTTCCATCTTCTGACCAGATTGTTGTACCCTCTGAATGGAGAGGAATCGCTTAGGTCTGCAGTATGTCATCAACTGAGTTCTCTTTTGGTATGGAAGGAGGGTGCACCATGGGGCCCATGGCTTATGAGAGATGGCCTTGCTTCCTAGAGTAGTTACACATTCAACTGGCTTATCCCCTGAGAGTGAAATGAACTTTGTTCTGTCCCGACCCTGTTACGTAGTCTATTGCTTTTACATGTTTATTTGTATGAGAGTGGTTTTTGGTGGTTCGCAGTTCATGTGGTTGACAGCTGGCACAATAGTGGAGCTCTGTCGTAGGCTGCCAGAGAGAATGAGAGGGTTGCTGAGTGGTTAGGTAGCTGAAAACTCAAGATGTCAAATGGTTCAGAAAGGATTTCACAGCCTCGGGAATCTGCATTCCTGATGTGTTGTTACTGAGATCGTGGGAGCCAACTTTTCCAAATTATTGGGGGTGCTAAGCCCGATGAAAATAACCCCTCCCTGAACACATACAAGGAATTTTCTCAATATTGGAGGTGCTCAAGCACCCACAGAGCCGGCTCCTATGACTGAGATGTTGTGAAATCTGCCGACCAAAACAAAAGCCAGGAGTGTTGAAACTGTATTTTTGGTAATATGGTGCAAGGCAATCCTGCAAGTTACAGCTTGCACCCCCACACTATGGATGTGTGGAATGATTGAGTTAAGTTGGTTACCAATGCTAGCACAGGCTGGTTTTTAAGTACTTAAATATGTCCAAACTGTTGCCATTAGTCTTTCCTTGTGTTACATAGAAGCCAACTTGATCTTTGTGGTTTGGAAGACAAAGGTTTTTTGGAAGTCCCTCCTTTAAGCTCCGCTAGAAGAACAAACTCTGTTAAGGGCAGTGGCGTAGCCAAAGGTGGGCCTGGGTGGGCCTGAGCCCACCCACTTAGGGCTCAGGCCCACCCAACAGTAGCACACATTTAGCAGTAGCTGTGGGATCCCAAGCTCGGCCAGCTGAAGACTTTCTCCAGATGGTAACGAAAATGCTACTCTCCGTGATACCGGTACCTGCCTATGTTCAGTTTTCAGCGCATGCCTGCTGCAGACTGCCAAGGTGGAAAGAAGCGTTTTCCCACCAGCTGAGATATTTTTTTGGGTGGTGGTTGGGGGGAGGGGGAAGAACAATTGGTGCTCACCCACTTCTTCCCTAGGCCCACCCAAAATCTGTTGTCTGGCTGCGCCCCTGGTTAAGGGTCTAACTCATTTGCTGGCTCCCATTTACAGACATGTTTTACCCCCAAACTCAGATTTCAAAAAAGATCTTATGACTGTCAGGAGATCATTTGAAAACGTCCCCTTGTACATAATTTATTTGATTTTGAATGTTGTTAGCAAATTTGACAGACTTGATCTATAAGTAATTGTTTATTGTTTACTGTGTTTAATGTTTTATGGTGATAGATATCTATATGTTTCTTTTAACTAGCTAAGAGTTTTATCATTTGTGGAATAGAAATCATATGAAATAACAAAATAAATGTAATCCCTCAATATATCGGGGATTATTAGAACTTCTGAGAGAAACTATTCAAGGTTGTTAAAACACATGCGGACGGTGAAATATTGCAGGAAGACCTTAGGAAACTGGAAGACTGGGCGTCCAAATGGCAGATGAAATTTAATGTGGACAAATGCAAGGTGATGCACATCGGAAAGAATAATCCGAATCACAGTTACCTGATGCTAGGGTCCACCTTGGGGGTCAGCGCTCAAGAAAAAGATCTGGGTGACATTGCAGATAATACGCTGAAATCTTCTGCTCAGTGTGCGGCGGCGGCCAAAAAAGCAAACAACATACTAGGAATTATTAGGAAAGGGATGGTGAATAAGACTGAAAAGACTATAATGCCCTTGTATCGCTCCATGGTGCGTCCGCACATTGAGTATTGTGTTCAGTTCTGGTCACTATATCTCAAAAAAGATATAGCGGAATTAGAAAAGGTTCACAGAAGAGCGACTAAAATGATGAAGGGGATGGAACTCCTCTCGTACACAGAAAGCTAAAGAGGTTTTGGCTCTTCAGCTTGGAAAAGAGACAGATGAGGGGAGATATGATTGAGGTCTACAAAATCCTGAGTGGTGTAGAACGAGTAGAAGTAAATCGAGTTTTTACTCGTTCCAAAAGTACAACGACTAGGAGACCATTTTTTCACTCAACGAATAGTTAAGCTGTGGAACTCTTTGCCGGAGGATGTGGTAACAGCGGTTAGCGTATCTGGGTTTAAAAAAGGTTTGGACAAATTCCTGGAGGAAATGTCCATAGTCTGCTATTGAGACAGACATGGGAAGCAAATGCTTGCTTTTTGAAAACTTATAAAAACTTTTAACTGTGCTTCAATCTAATAGTTCAACTAAAATTTCCAAAAAAGTAGTAAACAAAAACACTCAACAGTGTCTGATAACACAGGATTTAACTTAAAGTTCAATGAGGCCACCGTTTCATCCAATGCGGCTTCTTCAGGAACTCGTGCTGTTTCAATGGAGATTTGTTCAGAACGTCAATCTTTCTGTAAAAGAAAAATTCTATTAATTTGTGAAATATTCATATCTTATAATTTACTAACAACCCAAACCTTGGTTCACATACTTCTGATTCTTTAAATCATCCTTTTAAGATGCTGCTTATGTGTCACCTGCCGATGCAGAGCTATTTAAATATTCTCTGACGTCATTTCCTTTATGGAGAACCAATGAAGACCCTTCTTTAATATTTAAATTAACTTAATAAAAAATATGCCAGTCTATTGTGCTATTTAAACCATATGTTTCCAGAGTGTTCATCTGAAAACTCCATCTGGCTTCACATCTTTGCGATTTTAATTTTTGGTCACCTCCCTGTTTCGTTACGGGAATTCCATCAGTGCAACAACATCTCAATACATCAAAGGAATGTGTCTCTGTCCATTTCCTTTGTGAAAGTTTTGGTGATAAAGCCAGTGCTGTTTAGTTTAATGTGTACATCCAAAAAATGAATGCTTGTTGAGGAATGTTTTGGGGGGGTTTTTTTTTGTTACATTTGTACCCCATGCTTTCCCACTCATGGCAGGCTCAATGCGGCAGGGGGGTTAAGTAGCTGCCTGTGCTAGGAATTGAACTCAGTTCCTCAGTTCCCCAGAACCAAAGTCCACCACCCTAACCACTAGGTCACTCCTCCACTTCAGTAAACTATATATTCTCATCAAAGCTATTCAACCACTGCTTAAATTGAACAAGATCATCCCCTGAACTTCTCCAAACATGAAGACGTCATCTATGTACCGCCACCAACAGGCTATCGCTTCTTTAAACGGTGACTTTTCTATCCACGTCTTCTCGAAAGAAGCCATAAATAGATCGGCAACAGAAGGGGCAAACGTTCATTTGTGATGTGGCAGTGTGTGTGTGTGTGTTTCTGTGTGTGGCTTGCACTGCTGTTGCTTATGCTCCATCTGTTGTGTGATGGGGTTGTGTGTGTGTGTTTGTGTTACATTACATTTGGGACTTTGATTCTGCCAATGCCAAGATAGTTCATGGCAGATCACAAAATTGCAAACCAGACTAACCTGTCCAGAGCTAGATAACAATAATTAAAACATTAAGCTCTTAAATATAAAACCTAATCACTAACAGTGATGCCTAAACCTCCACTACCCAAGCAGCAAAGGACTCAAATACAAATCAACTTATGCATCCAGCTTTTCCTACTTAAGCGCACAACTATAGAACGCACTACCAAAAGCAGTAAAAACTACGCTAGACCACCTAAATTTCCGGAAAGCACTAAGAACAAATCTGTTCAGAAAAGCATACCCCACCGACCCAACATAAAAAACCTGGATACCTGCGACATAACGAAACCAAAGACCGTAACGGACATATCCTAACTCTTCCTCTCCCTCTCTAAGTTCCCCCCAATTGTATTTACCATACATGTACCTCATTCTGCCACCTTACAGTATCACCTTGTAATTGTTCATACCTTGTATCTGTTCATACCGGAATCGGCTAACACTGTTTACGGTACTGTGTAAGCCACATTGAGCCTGCAAATAGGTGGGAAAATGTGGGATACAAATGTACCAAATAAAAATAAAATAAGAAAATAACAATCAGTCATATGTACTGAAAAAATGTGGTTTCACTTTTTTCCAAAACTGTAAATAATTACCACATGCTGTAATGGAGCATGTGTGTGTGTGTGTGCGTGATTAGCACTGCTGCTGCTCATGCTGTACCTGTTGTCTGTCTGTCTGTCTGTCTGTCTGTCTGTCCGTGATGGCTCACTTCCGCACATCCCTTGAAAATGAAGTTTCTAGTGCTGTCAGTCAGATGAGCTCACTAACACACGTTAAGAAATATTTCTAAAACGTTGAAATCTGAAAAGCCCATAACCTCCCCCATCAAACCACTGTCTATTCAGGACGTCAAACCGGCAACAAAAACACCCTGTCCCATGTGGGCAGAAAGGGAACGCAGAACACCTTACGTGATCGTCAGGGATCATTCAAAAGTGCATCTTAAATAACATAATTACCTCTAGCTATCTTTGCAGCAAGTTCATGGTGAATATAATTAGGGCAGGCTATTAATACCACCCAGGCCTAGAATTACCAGTTCTCTCACAATTACCTCAGCTCCCAGAGATATAAATAACCGCCATTATGCCATCTGTCAACATTACAATTGGAATATGATGTATCCAAAGGAGCCAGCCGGTGGGGCCTTAACAAGGAGAAATTGCAGGTTTCAAATCAGGTGACCGATGACTTAACTTTGTGTAAATAACCTGAGTCTGAAGATGCTCAGGGAGGAGCAGCTGCCAGGTGGGGAAATGAAGCTGACTAATGAGCCTGTGAGGGTCTGAGACTCCCAGCGCAACAGCCGGCTGCAGGGAGGGATTTTTGGTTATTTTCTTCAAAGCAGGGCTGTGGAGTCAGTACGCAAAATCTTCAACTCCCATTCCTCAGTTTTTCTGCCGTCCTACCCCAACACCAACTCTATTGTTCTACTCTCTGACTCCGACTCTTACTATCAGAGGCATTTTCGAAAGAGAAGGGTGCCCATTTTCCGACACAAATCGGGAGATGAGCGTCCTTCTCTCAGGGTCGCCCAAATCGGCATAATCAAAAGCCGATTTTGGGCGTCCTGAACTGCAGTTCGTCGCAGGGAGGACCAAAGTTCACGGGGGCATGTCGGAGGCGTAGCGAAGGCGGGACTGGGGTGTGCTTAAGAGGTGAGCGTCCTCGGCCAATAATGGAAAAAAGAAGGGCGTCCCTGACGAGCATTTGGTCGACTTTACTTGGTCCATTTTTATTCACGACCAAGCCTCACGAAGGTGCCCAAACTCACCAGATGACCACCGGAGGGAATCAGGGATGACCTCCCCTTACTCCCCCAGTGGTCACCAATCCCCTCCCACCCTATTAAAAATATTAAAAAATTTTTTTGCCAGCCTCAAATGTCATACCCAGCTCCAAGACAGCAGTATGCAGGTCCCTGGAGCAGTTTTAGTGGGTGCAGTGCACTTCAGGCAGGTGGACCCAGGCCCACCCCCCTACCTGTTACACTTGTGGTGGTAAATGTGAGCCCTTCAAAACCCACCAGAAACCCACTGTACCCACATGTAGTTGTCCCCCTTCACCCCTTAGGGCTATGGTAGTGGTGTACAGTTGTGGGGAGTGGGTTTTGGGGGGGGTTGGGGGGCTCAGCACCGAAGGTAAGGGAGCTATGCACCTGGGAGCAATTTGTGAAGTCCACTGCAGTGCCCCCTAGGGTGCCCGGTTGGTGTCCTGGCATGTCAAGGGGACCAGTGCACTGCGAATGCTTGCTCCTCCCACGACCAAAGGGCTTGCATTTGGTCGTTTTTGAGATGGGCATCCTCGGTTTCCATTATCGCCGAAAACCAAGGTCGTCCATCTCTAAGGTTGACCATCTCAACATTTAGGTCGACCATCTCTTAGGTCGACCTAAATGTTGAGATTTGGGCGTCCCCGACCGTTTTATCAAAATGAAAGATGGACGCCCATCTTGTTTCGATAATAGTGGTTTCCCCGCCCCTTTGCCGGGACGTCCTTAGAGATGGGCGCCCTTAGAGATTGTCGTCCCCGTTTGATTATGCCCCTCTATGTATATTAAATCTAAGAAAAGTTTGATTAATTAATCTCTTGTCAAGGAGGAAAATACCTCAGAAGTCACACCAAACACCGACCCAAACCCTGAAGATAATGGGTAGGGAAATCACTCTTCACTACTACTACTACTGCTTAACATTTCTAAAGCGCTACTAGGGTTACGCAGCGCTGTACAATTTAACAAAGAGGGACGGTCCCTGCTCAAAGAGCTTACAATCTAAGAGACAAGTGAACGGACAGTCCGATAGGGGCGGTCAAATTGGGGCAGTCTGGATTTACTGAACGGTAAGAGTTAGGTGCCGAATGCAGCATTGAAGAGGTGGGTTTTAAGCAAAGACATGAAGATGGGCAGGGAGGGGGCTTGGCGTAAGGGGTCAGGAAGGTTGTTCCAAGCATAGGGTGAGGCGAGTTTAATCACCCAAAACGAACCGTGTGTTGGTCCTCTTTATCGGACCTACTGTGTCTGTCGATAATTTTCGAAATTTACAGTCCGTGAAAGTCAATGGTGTATGTATGGCACATTCCTTATATCACAGGAATTATAAACGGCATGAAGTGATACATATCTTCAATAAAAGATCCCGACAGGCACCCATTTCACAACTTGCTTCCATCAGGAGATCTTTCTATTTTATCACTTCTGATATCAGCTCTGGCATTTTTTTTTTTTTTGGAAAATATTTTAGATGCCTTGTTATAAAATTATTCCCACATGCCCAGTGAATCAATGGGACCAAAATAGTTAAAGATCCCCCATAATAATGGACACTATTTAACCTTCCTCTCCTCTATCCCCTATCCACATGTATCTATAATCGACTGTATCACCTTGTATTTGTTTTTCTACCTGACTTGGCGAACGCCTCTACGGTACTATGTAAGCCACATTGAGCCTGCAAATAGGTGGGAAAATGTGGGATACAAATGTAACAAATAAATAAAGAGCTTCGCCAGTTCTGAGCCATTTTATCACTGGGATAGGTTTCCAGGTTCTCTGCAGTGGATTACATCACCCCCAAATGTGTACGACTGACAGCAAAATGCTTAAATATTTCCTGAAAAATGCCCTTTCCCTTGTCTCCTTACAGATCTGACGACTGTTGACATGAGCTTCTATGATATACCTACGTTGGCAGAGGCACTGAGGTGTTACCTCCGGGAGCTGCCATCCCCTAGGATCGCCCCTGTTATATACAGCAAGCTCATCTCTACTGCTGAAGGTAAGTCCTGCTGCAAGCTTTGATGGACAAATATATTGACGTATATATTTAGAGAGAGAGAGAGAGACAAACAGTCTCCCAGTGAGGCTTTTTATACTGGGCACTGACCTCATCAGTGCATTACGGTATCCCTTCCTATTTTCCTAAAAGGGAAAACACATTACCTAAACATTCACATTGTACAGACTCCGTGGAGAAAACAGAGTTATCCCTGAAGCATCAATACTTAAAAGACTGAATTAATATCTGAGGCACTAATGCATCAGGTTACTTTAGGGACAGGTCATATGTGCAAAAATACAGAGAGAGAGAATAGCGGTGATATGGAAATTTTCCTTTTCATACAAATGTTTGTTCCTTGGGAAAATGTGGATCTGACATTAGTGGTCCAAAATGACTGAAATATATTTACATTTCTGGCATATCAAAAAACAGAAACATTCAACGATTGAACAGTTATATAAACCCATATTTAAAGAGCGATATTTCTCAACCATAAGGCCGCCATCATGTTCCTTCCGTACTATCCCTCCTCTTCTTCACTCCCAGAACCAGTTTGTCAGTCTGTAACAGATGGCCTCGGTTCTTGGTGTGTATGCTAATTCTGCATTACGTGTATTTGAGTAGAAGTAATACATGAGTGGTAAGCTAGTCTCAAGGGCCAGCCATTGGCCTGTGGGTTCTTCCACTCAGGGTCTAGACCAGGGGTGGGCAACCTTGCTCCTTGAGGGCCGCAATCCAGTTGAGTTTGAGCATTTCCCCAATGCTAGTCTCAAGGGCCAGCCATTGGCCTGTGGGTTCTTCCAGTCAGGGTCTAGATCAGGGGTGGGCAACCTTGCTCCTTGAGGGCCGCACTCCAGTTGGGTTTTCAGCATTTCCCCAATGCTAGTCTCAAGGGCCAGCCATTGGCCTGTGGGTTCTTCCACTCAGGGTCTAGACCAGGGGTGGGCAACCTTGCTCCTTGAGGGCCGCAATACAGTTGGGTTTTCAGGGTTTCCCCAATGCGTATTGGGGAAATCCTGAAAACCTGACTGGATTGTGGCCCTCGAGGACCGAGGTTGCCCACCCGGTCTAGGCTATGTACCATACCATTTGGGAATGAAAGAGCTCATCCCCATTAACTGGGGGCCAAGCTTCTGAGTAGAAAGATTCAATCTCCCCCTGAATTGTTCACTTGCCCCCAGATTCCATATATGGCATCTAAAACTGCGCACAGAAATTTGGCAGTGCAGGCCAGATTGCGTGTGCAACATAACTGGTCAACAAGCCAATTGGTACTGATAATTGGTCACAAACAAGCAAGTATTGGCAATAATTAGAATTCACGCACACAACTTTCTAAGCATATTCTGTAAAATGCATGGATGTCCAAAAGGGGGCATGAGCGGGTCGTGGGCATTCCTAAAAATCACACACATTGTTATAGATATGCCCGATCTGCGCCTAAGATAGATGCAGGAATTTACACCAGGTTTTACACCAGGTTTTATGTGGTATAAACACTCGTCTAAATTTTAGTCATAGGGACGGGCAGTACATGTATTCTATAAATCGTGCCTAACTTTAAATGAGGTTTATAGAATAACACTTAAGTGCAATTTTTTTTTTTTTGGTACCATATATAGAATTCACCCCTTGGTCGTTCTTTGGCTGCCTAAGGAGAAAAAGCAACTGGATTGGGCTCACACCTTTTTAGTGGTAGCTCAAGGCAAGTTACATTCAAGTCCTGCAGATAGTTCCTGTCCCCAGAGGGTTTACAATCTAAGGGTTGCACCTGGAGAGTTAAATGATTTGCCCAAGATAATGAGGAGCAGCAGCAGCAGAGGGATTTGAACCCCAGTTTCACTGCTCTGCAGCGTGATGCTGTTACTACTAAGCTATTCAGAGAGCTGCTACACTGTGGTGCAGGGGGCATAGCCAGACCTCAAGGTGGGAGGGGGCCAGAGCCTGAGGTTGGGGGCACATTTTGAGTGCCACCCCCACCACCACCACGCCTTGCCTCGCTGCCCCCCAACCACCTCGCCTCACCTCGCCACCTCCTCTCGCAGCCTCACAAACAAATACCTTTGCTGGCGGGGGTACCCCGCTAGCCGAAGCCTTCTTCAGCGCCGGTCTGCGCAGTCGCGTTCGCTGCCTGCCCCCTGCTCTTCTTTCTTCTTCCTCCTCCTGTGCACCACAGGAGGAGCAAGAAGAAAGAAGAGCAGGGGGCAGGCAGCGAACGCGGCTGCACCGGAGACCGCTGAGCGTCAGCGTGCACAAGAGGATTGAGGAGAAAGAAGAGCAGGGGGCAGGCAGTGAACGCGGCTGCACCGGAGACCGCTGAGCGTCAGCGTGCACAAGAGGATCAAGAAGAAAGAAGAGCAGGGGGCAGGCAGCGAACGCGGCTGCGCCAGAGACCACTGAGCGTCAGCGTGCTCAAGAGGATTGAGGAGAAAGAAGAGCAGGGGGCAGGCAGCGAACGCGGCTGCGCCAGAGACCACTGAGCATCAGCGTGCACAAGAGGATTGAGGAGAAAGAAGAGCAGGGGGCAGGCAGCGAACGCGGCTGTGCCGGAGACCGGCGCTGAAGAAGGGACCCCCGCTAACCAAACCAGGGGCCCGGATGATATTTGCGGGGTCCCAGGCCTCCGTGGCCCCCCCATAGCTACGCCCCTGCTATGGCGAAGACCTACACCACTTCAAAACTGTTCTTCCTTTCGGTTGCTTTGATTCTACAATTTATAATCATGCCGTGTGGGTGCAGCACCTGCCTTGCATGAACTTTCAGAGTCAGACAATTAAAAGATCAGGGTCAAAGGCTGCTGAGTGCACACAGACTGTGAACTGGTTAAAGATGCCAGATGCATATTGGGGCCAAATGCAAAAAAAACGAGAAGGCCAGTCCCTGGGATAAGACTTTGCTCTCTCCCAGACAAAGGAAGGGAGTGAGTCCGCCCATAACACTCAGCTATGCAGGCAACAATGACTTTCTCCAGTCAAGGCCAAAAGATGGAAACGTGTTTGTGACAATTACAGGACATGTGTCTGTGGTTCATCCTGTCCTGGATAAAGAGGAGAAAGCACATTTCAATGCAGTGCCTTTTTTCTAGCTAAAAAGGTGCCGGTACTCAAATGCCAGGCCACTCTCCAGGAGTGAGGTGATCACTGTGGGACCCACCCCACAATTGCCATGTCCCCTGCAACCAGTCACAGAATCTATGACGAGGCAGAATTGGTGTGTAGAGCCTGAGCTCTTTCATTAGAACATAGGGGTCCATGGGTCAATTTTAGCAGACAATGGAAAAGGTGGAGGTACTCAGCACCCCCAAGTACCCCCTCAAAAAAAGCCCCGTTTCAATGTGCTCTGACAGTAGAGCTATTATGGATGCCTCATTCCTGTTCTTTTTTTTTTTTTTTTTTTTGTAAACTTTATTTATAGAATTTCTGAACAAACAGTACAACCTATGAGATTAAACAATAATTTAAATCAGCCGTCCACTACCCACCTTCTCCTCTACATCCCCCCTCCCCTTGCAAACCCCACAAATACGTAATGTTCCATCCAGCTTAACCACTTGTTGCTCAACTCCCGCTCTGTTCACAGCACCTTACAAAGATGCTTAGCAGAGTCATGTGGTCAACAATTTAAATTAGGAATTTTTCAGGATACAAATGGGTTTATACAAAATATAGCAAAATGCAGCCTGACTGGAGAAAACTGTGTGTATTATTTTGGCAGCACATCAGGCCAATCAAGTTTTTCCAAAAATCTGAATCATCTGAATTACGAGATGGTTGCAGAGAGAATAAGCAGTATGAAAAGGGGCTTAATGTTGCAACAGCAGTGGGAACTGAAGGTAAAAGCCCAAAATGCCCCCACGTACATTGGCTCACTGCCTCCTTTAAATATCCGCATCGTGAGCTCATGTGCGGCCCAGCTCCGTCGGAGAGAATAGGGAAAAGTGTGCAGCGCTAACAACGACTTAAGGAGGGTACAAAGCCCGAGAGACAGCAGTCGAGGAAGGGCAGCATGCAGAGCAAACTCAAAAAATGGACCTGCTAATTTTAAACAGCTCTATCAAGCCAGTACCACTAAGGGGTCAATATTTCAGCGTTTTGCTGACCGCTGCCTGCATTATTCCAGGATATTGAATGCCGGCCCTGTCTGGGCTTTGGCATTGAATATCCGGTTTTGTAGACTTGGCTAACACATATCCGGTTAAGTGCAACATTCAGCACTTAAGCAGCTGTGTTAAGTGCAACATTCAGCACTTAAGCAGTGTGTTAAGTGCAACATTCAGCACTTAAGCAGCTGTGTTAAGTGCAATATTCAGCACTTGAGCAACTGTGTTAAGTGCAATATTCACCACTTAAGCAGCTGTGTTAAATGCAATATTCAGCACTTAAGCAGCTACGTTGTGCAATATTCAGCCTTAAGCAGCTACGTTAAGTGCAATATTCAGCACAAGCAGCTATGTTAAATGCAATATTCAGCACTTATAAGTACATAAGTAAGGGTCCATCGAGCCCAGCATCCTGTCCACGACAGCGGCCAATCCAGGCCAAGGGCACCTGGCAAGCTTCCCAAACGTACAAACATTCTATACATGTTATTCCTGGAATTGTAGATTTTTCCAAGTCCGTTTAGTAGTGGTTTATGGACTTGTCCTTTAGGAAACCATCCAACCCCTTTTTAAACTCTGCTAAGCTAACCACCTTCACCACTTTCTCCGGCAACGAATTCCAGAGTTTAATTATACGTTGGGTGAAGAAATATTTTCTCCGATTTGTTTTAAATTTACTACACTGTAGTTTCATCGCATGCCCCCTAGTCCTAGTATTTTTGGAAAGCGTGAACAGACGCTTCACATCCACCTGTTCCACACCACTCATTATTTTATATACCTCTATCATGTCTCCCCTCAGCCGTCTCTTCTCCAAGCTGAAAAGCCCTTTCCTCCTTAGTCTTTCTTCATAGGGAAGTCGTCCCATCCCCGCTATCATTTTAGTCGCCCTTCACTGCACCTTTTCCAATTCTGCTATATCTTTCTTGAGTTGCGGCGACCAGAATTGAACACAATACTCAAGGTGCGGTCGCACTATGGAGCGATATAACGGCATTATAGCATCCTCACACCTGTTTTCCATACTTTTCCTAATAATACCCAACATTCTATTCGCTTTCCTGGCCGCAGCAGCACACTGAGCAGAAGGTTTCAGTGTATTATCGACGACGACGACACCCAGATCCCTTTCTTGGTCCGTAACTCCTAACGTGGAACCTTGCATGACGTAGCTATAATTCGGGTTCTTTTTTCCCACATGCATCACCTTGCACTTGCTCACATTAAATGTCATCTGCCATTTAGCTGCCCAGTCTCCCAGTCTCATAAGGTCCTTCTGTAATTTCTCACAATCCTGTCGCGATTTAACGACTTTGTATAACTTTGTGTCATCAGCAAATTTAATTACCTCGCTAGTTACTCCCATCTCTAAATCATTTATAAATATATTAAAAAGCAGTTGTCCTAGCACAGACCCCTGAGAAACCCCACTAACTACCCTTCTCCATGTGAATACTGCCCATTTAACCCCACTCTCTGTTTCCTATCCTTCAACCAGTTTTTAATCCACAATAGGACATTTCCTCGTATCCCTCCAATTTCCTCAGTAGCCTTTCATGAGGTACCTTGTCAAACGCCTTTTGAAAATCCAGTTACACAATATCAACCGGCTCCCCTTTGTCCAAATGTTTGTTTACTTCTTCAAAGAATTGAAGTAAATTGGTCAGGCAAGATTTCCCCACACAAAAGCCGTGCTGACTTGGTCTCAGTAATCCATGTCCTCGGATGTGCTCTGTAATTTTGTTTTTAATAATAGCCTCTACCATTTTCCCCGGCACTGACGTCAGACTCACCGGTCTATAATTTCCCGGATCTCCCCTGGAGCCTTTTTTAAAAATCAGCGTTACATTGGCCACCCTCCAATCTTCCGGTACCACGCTCGATTTTAAGGATAAGTTGCATATCACTAGCAGTAGCTCCGCAAGCTCATTTTTCAGTTCTATCAGTACTCTAGGATGAATACCATCCGGTCCCGGAGATTTGCTACTCTTCAGTTTGCTGAACTGCCCCATTACATCCTCCAGGTTTACCGTGAAGTCAGTAAGTTTCTCCGACTCGTCCGCTTGAAATACCATTTCCGACACCGGTATCCCACCGAAATCTTCCTCGGTGAAGACCGAAGCAAAGAATTCATTCAGTCTCTCCGCTATGTCTTTGTCTTCCTTGATCACCCCTTTTACCCCTCGGTCATCCTGCGGCCCAACCGATTCTTTTGCCGGCTTCCTGCTTTTAATATACCAAAAAACATTTTTACTATGTTTTTTTGCCTCTAATGCTATCTTTTTTTCGTAATCTGTCTTGGCCTTCTTTATCTGCGCCTTGCATTTGCTTTGACACTCCTTATGCTGCTTCTTGTTATTTTCAGACGGTTCCTTCTTCCATTTTCTGAAGGCGTTTCTTTTAGCCCTAATAGCTTCCTTCACCTCACTTTTCAACCACTTAAGCAGCTACGGTAAATGCAATATTCACCACTTAACCAGCTATGGGTTACTGCATAGAGATAGGACTGACTTTTGTATGGCCCTATTTATACGGTTAACTTGGCCGGTTAAGTGCTGAATATCGGAACTGCTGACTGCCCCCGGCAGGGGCTGACTAACAGTGGTCGGGGACCCCAAGCAGTAGGGGTCATTGGGTTCCGCCCACTGGCCACTGCCCCACCGCTGCACTGCACCCTCCAACCACCACCACCGCAGTTGCCACCTCCCTCCCACACACTACAGATCCTTGCAAGTGAGTCCTACCCTGCTGGTCTAGTGGCTTCTTCGGGGGCTTGCTGAGACTTCCCATGGTGGTCTCATGGGTCTGGAAGTCTCAGCAGCCATTTTGAAAACATGGTGGCTCCAGGCAGAAGCAGAGTACAGGCAGCGGGGTGAGCAGGAAAGAGTGAGATTCCTTCCTGCCCCTGCAGAGGCCATTAGACCACCGGGACATTTCAAGGTAGGACCACTGGGGAGGGCTGTGGTGGCGGTGGGCAACCGGGCAGATCCTCTGGGCCCTCAGGCACTGCCCAGTTACATGAACGGTCCGTCCAGCCCTGGCCCCCGGAACACCCCAAAAATAGCTGGTTTGCAGTTTAGAAACACAGAACATGACGGCAGATAAAGGCCATGTGACCCATCCAGTCTGCCCATCCTCTGTAACCCCTAATTCTTCCTGTTCCTAAGCGATCCCACATGCTTATCCCATGCCTTTTTAAATTCTGGAACAGTCCTCGACTCCACCACCTCCACCGGGAGGCCATTCCACGCCTCCACCACCCTTTCTGTGAAATAATACTTCCTTAGGTTACTCCTAATCCTATTCCCATTATGACATCACAATATGAGCTCTGGTTACCAGAGACTGAAACTCTTCACACTAAGGGGGGAAAGTAAGCCAAGACGGGAGAGGTTTTTTCTGCCGATGATCAATGCAGCAGGCTGTTTGAACTAACCACCTTCCCATTCCTGATACCTACACTGACTACATAGTTTTTACCTTTAGATTGTAAGCTCTCTTGAGCAGGGACTGTCCTTCCCCATGTTTAAACTTGTTCAGCGCTGCGTAACCCTGGCAGCGCTATAGAAATGCTAAGTAGTAGTAGTAGTAGTAGTAACCCCTAATTCTTCCTGTTCCTGAGCGATCCCACATGCTTATCCCACAGTCCTCGACTCCACCACCTCCACCGGGAGGCCATTCCACGCCTCCACCACCCTTTCTGTGAAATAATACTTCCTTAGGTTACTCCTAAGCCTATTCCCTTTATGACATCACAATATGAGCTCTGGTTACCAGAGACTGAAACTCTTCACACTAAGGGGGGAAAGTAAGCCAAGAATAGGACAATTGAGCCATTGTGACATCACTGATGAGGTTGGCTCTTAGGCATTGGTGGAATGAGGCATTATGACATCACAATCTCAGCTCTGGTTACCAGAGACTGAAACACACTAAGGGGGGAAAGTAAGGCAATAATAGGACAATTGAGCCATTGTGACATCACTGATGAGGTTGGCTCTTAGGCATTGGTGGAATAGAAACATAGAAACATGACGGCAGATAAAGGCCATATGACCCATCCAGTCTGCCCATCCTCTGTAACCCCTAATTCTTCCTGTTCCTAAGCGATCCCACATGCTTATCCCACAGTCCTCGACTCCCACCACCCTTTCTGTGAAATAATACTTCCTTAGGTTACTCCTAAGCCTATTCCCTCTTAACTTTGTCATATGCCCCCTCATTCCAGAGCTCTCCTTCATTTGAAAAAGGCTCTCTTCCTGTACATAAATGCCCTTGAGATATTTAAACATCTCTATCATGTCTCCTCTCTCCCTCCTCTCTTCCAGCGTATACATGTTGAGGTTCATAAGCCTGCCCCTATAATTTTTGCATTCAAGACCGCTTACTAATTTCGTAGCCACCCTCTGGACCGACTCCATCCTGTTTATATCTTTCCGTAGGTGCGGTCTCCAGAACTGCACACAGTATTCCAAATGAGGCCTCACCAGAGACTTATACAACGGCACTATCACCTCCTTTTTCCTGCTGGTCATGCCTCTCTTTATGCACCCAAACATCCTTCTGGCTTTGGCCGTTGCTTTTTCTACCTGTTTAGAAGCTTTAAGGTCGTCAGACACAATCACCCCCAAGTCCCTCTCTTCCTTCGCACACTGAAGCACTTCACCCCCTATACTGTACCATTCCCTCGGATTTTTGCGACCCAAGTGCATGACCCTGCATTTTTTGGGATTAAACCTTAGTTGCCAAATATCGGTCCATTCCTCTAGCTTCGCTAGGTCCTTCCTCATGTCATTCAAACCCTCCAGGGTGTCCACCCTGTTGCAGAGTTTAGTAACATCCGCAAAGAGACAAACCTTACCAGACAGCCCCTCCGCAATATCACTCACAGTTTGACGCTGACCAGTTATTTTCAGTGGCATTAACCCTGAACAAGCCATTGAGTCGGCCAGGAGCCATTTCTGGCCAGTGAAATCACTTTGAATATCATCCCATAAAACGTGTTACAGACTATTGCATGCTGCATTCTGCTACGGAAGTTGTCCCGTTGCTGCTGCTGTTGTTCAGGATCAGCCATTGTGGCCTCGGGTGCGGTTTAAGGCCTGTAAGCAGTAGCAACGCATTGACACCTAGAAACTTCAGACCACTCAAAACACGGCAGCTAGGCTTATATTTGGTAAAACGTGATTTGAAAGCGCAAAACCCCTCTGCGGAAAACTACACTGGCTTCCAATCAAAGAACGCATCGCCTTCAAAATCTGCACCCTGGTTCACAAAATCATCTACGGAGAAGCCCCGAGTTACATAACATAGTAGATGACGGCAGAAAAAGACCTGCACTGTCCATCCAGTCTGCCCAACAAGACAACTCATATGTGCTAATTTTTTTGTGTATACCCTACTTTGATTTGTACCTGTGTTCTTCAGGGCACAGACCGTATAAGTCTGCCCAGCACTATCCCCGCCTTGCAACCACCAGCCCCGCCTCCCAACCACCGGCTCTGGCACAGACCGTATAAGTCTGCCCAGCACTATCCCCGCCTCCCAACCACCAGCCCCGCCTCCCACCACCGGCTCTGGCACAGACCGTATAAGTCTGCCCAGCACTATCCCCGCCTCCCACCACCGGCTCTGGCACAGACCATATAAGTCTGCCCAGCACTATCCCCGCCTCCCAACCACCAGCCCCGCCTCCCAACCACCGGCTCTGGCACAGACCGTATAAGTCTGTCCAGCACTATCCCCGCCTCCCAACCACCAGCCCCGCCTCCCGATCTCGACTAAGCTTTTGAGGATCCATTCCTTCTGCACAGGATTCCTTTATGCTTATTCCACGCATGTTTGAATTCCGTTACCATTTTCATTTCCATCACCTCCCGCGGGAGGGCATTCCAAGCATCCACTACTCTCTCTGTGAAAAAATACTGCCTGACATTGGCAGATGAAATTTAATGTGGACAAATGCAAAGTGATGCACGTTGGAAAGAATAATCCGAATCATAGTTACCTGATACTAGGGTACACCTTGGAGGTCAGCGCTCAAGAAAAAGATCTAGGTGTCATTATAGATAATACACTAAAATCTTCTGCTCAATGTGCAGCAGCAGCCAAAAAAAGCAAACAGGATGCTAGGAATTATTAGGAAAGGGATAGTGAATAAGACTGAAAATATTGTAATGCCTCTGTATCACTCCGCAGTGCAACCTCATCACGAGTATCGTGTTTAGATAACATTCAAAGAATAGAAACCATAATTATAAAGAGGATGAAACTCCTCTCATATGAGGAAAGGCTAAAGAGGTTATTTTTTATTTGTTACATTTGTACCCTGTGCTTTCCCACTCATGGCAGGCTCAATGCAGCTTACATGGGGCAATGGAGGGTTAAGTGACTTGCCCAGAGTCACAAGGAGCTGTGCCTGAAGTGGGAATTGAACTCAGTTCCTCAGGACCAAAGTTCACCACCCTAACCACTAGGCCACTCCTCCACTCCATTATTTGGGTTATGGCTCTTCAGCTTGGGAAAGAGACAGATGAGGGGAGCTATGATTGAGATCTACAAAATCCTGAGTGGTGTAGAACGAGTAGAGGTGATTTATTATTATTATTATTATTAACATTGGTATAGCGCTACCAGACGCAAGCAGCGCTGAATCAGTTCTTTTACTCGTTTTGAAAGTGCAAAGACTAGGGGACACTCGAGGAAGTTACATGGAAATACTTTTAAAACAAATAGGAGGAAATATTTTTTCACTCAACGAATAATTAAGGTCTGGAACTCTTTGCCGGAGGATGTGGTAACAGTGGTTAGCGTATCTGGGTTTAAAAAAGGTTTGGACAAATTCCTGGAAGAAAAGTCCATAGTCTGCTATTGAGACAGACACGGGAAGCAACTGCTTGCCCTGGGATTTGTAGTATGGAGTGCTGCTACTCTTTGAGATTCTGAATGGAATCTTGTTACTCTTTAGGATTCTAGACTTGCTATTCTTTGTTCTAAATGGAATGTTGCTACTCTTTGAGATTTTGCATGGAATCTTGTCACTCTTTAGGATTCCAGAATCTTGCTGTTCTTTGGGGTTCTACATGGAATGTTGCTACTCTTTGAGATTCTGCATGGAATCTTGTCACGCTTTAGGATTCCAGAATCTTGCTATTCTTTGGGGTTGTACATGGAATGATGCTACTCTTTGAAATTCTGAATGGAATCTTGACACTCTTCAGGATTCCAGAATCTTGCTATTCTTTGGGGTTCTAATGTTGCCATGATTTGGGCTTCTGCCAGGTACTTGTGACCTGGCTTGGTCACTGTTTGGAAAACAGGATACTGGGCTAGATGGACCATTGGTCTGACCCAGTTTGGCTACTCTTTTGTTCTTAGTATTGACTTCCAGTATAAATCTCACAAACAGAACACAATTGCAACTGGAAAGTGTATGTCGGACATCTATATAAAGGTTGTGAGACGTGAGATAAACATTGGGGGGGGGGGGGGGGATATCCTTCTCAGAAAGAGCAGGCAGAATCTATCAAGCACCACTGTAAGCACTGGAAGGTGGGTTGTTCAGTGCATGACCTTTCCCCTCCCCCCCACTCACATAAGAACCTAAGAATAGCTGTACTGTGTCAGACTTGCAGAAAACCAATTACTAGCAACATTCCATGCTATAGGGATACCATATGTCCGGTTTTACCTGGACGTGTCCTCTTTTTGAGGACATGGTTGGGCAACCGGGCGGGTTTTCCAGACAAACGGGCAGACTGGTGGGCGGGCGGGCCTAGTGGTGTCCTATCCTCCAATCCCCTTACCTTACTATACTGGTCAGGTTGTCTAGTGACCTGTTCGGGGCAGGAAAGAGCCCCCTCTTTCCTGCCCGGAGCGTCTGTATACTACTTCCTTGCTAACGGTCCCAGCGCCGATTCAAAATGGCCGCCGAGAGTTGAAGTCCCTTGAGGCTGCTTCAACTCTCAGTGGCCATTTTGGATCGGCACCGAGACCGGAGTCAGCAAGGAGTCAGCAAGGAGCAGTATGCAGGTGCTCCGGGCAGGAAAGAGGGGGCTCTTTCCTGCCCCGAAGAGGTCACTAGACCACCATGGCAGTATAGAAAGGGGAGGGGAAGATAGGACACCCTTAGGGGTGTGTGACGGGGGTGGTGGTGAAAGGGGTTGGGCGGGGGCGTTGCATGTGTCCTCTTTTTGGGGGGGAGCAAATATGGAAACCCTACCATGCTATGGATCCCGGAGCAAGCAGTGGCCTCCACATGTCCTCTTCTGGGTCTCTTTACTTTCTACACCCAGGCAGGATAGACTCCTGCCTAGTTAATGGGTTCGGTGCTTCTAAATATCTGCTCTTGGTGCCATGGCAACGCCAGAGCGGTCCGGGGGGGGAGTCAGGGAGGAGCCGCGAGTTATCCAGGGCCTGTATAGCTAATTGGACATGTTGTGCCCAGCAGTGTAGTCAGGTTTTGATGACAAGGGGAGCAGACTTTTGTAAAATAGGTGCCAGTCTGTGTTGGCCAGGCAGCAGTGCTGGTTTTGTCTCTCAGGTGCAGTGGCTGTGGCCAGCAACCATTAACACAGGCTGCCTCTGCTGCATCCCGCCTACCAGGAAACAGAAAGTTAAATCAGGAGGCAGGATGCTGCCGTGACCAGCTGGAGCAGGCAGTCTATCTTCTTCACTGCAAATTGTGACCATCGCCTCAGGACCAGCATACACTATGGCTGCCAACTGGATTCAGGTTTGCAGGACAGGGTTGATCCAATCCTGGACTTACCCCAGTGCATGCCGGGGTTTGTAGTTCTGATTTCCCCATTGCATTCCCTAAGAAAAACAAGATTACAAGTCCCAGCATGCAGTGGGGTAAACCCAGGACTGGATCGACCCTGTCTTGCAAACCTGGATCCAGTTGGCAGCCTTAGCACAATACTCCTTCCACTGCTAGACACTTTGGGCCCAATATTCAGACCACAGGAAGCAGACCCCACATAAGTGCCGCAATCGGTGCCGACTCCGGATATTCGATGCTCTTATCGCGAGACTGGTCCAGCGGCAGTAGGAGATGACGGTTTATTAAGGCATCTCCTGCTGCCTCTGAAAAGGGAAGCTGCTCAGCGAGAGATCTCTGCTCCCCAGCATTAGTATGGGAAATGACTCACAAAAGCAGGAGTTTCCCCGCTGGTAGGTCTGAGCATAGGTCATGCAAACACTTTCACATGTATCGCAGAAGCCAGCCAAAGTTGTTGTAAGTACATAAGTACTGCCACACTGGGACAGACCGAAGGTCCATCAAGCCCAGCATCCTGTTTCCAACACAAGTACCTGGCAGAAACCTAAATAGTAGCAACATTCTATGTAGAACCCCAAAGAGTAGCAAGATTCTAGAATTCTAAAGAATAACAAGATTCCATGCAGAATTTCAAAGTGTAGCAACATTCCATGTAGAACCCCCAAAGAGTAGCAAGATTCCATTCAGAATCCCAAGTACATAAGTGTTGCCATATTGGGACAGACCAAAGGTCCATCAAGCCCAGCATCCTGCTTCCAACAGTGGCTAATCCAGGTCACAAGTACCTGGCAAGAACCCAAAAAAGTTCAATACATTTTATGCTGCTTATCCCAGAAATAAGCAGTGGATTTTCCCCATGTCATTTTAATAATGGTCTATGGACTTTTCCTTTAGAAAGCTGTCCAAACCTTTTTTTAAACCCCGCTAAGCTTTACCACATTCTCAGGCAATGAATTCCAGAGTTTAATTACATGTTGAGTGAAGAAACAATTTCTCTGATTTGTTTTAAATTTACTACGTTGTAGCTTCATCGCATGCCCTCTACTCCTAGTATTTTCGGAAAGAGTAAACGATTCACGTCTACCCGTTCCACTCCACTCATTATTTTATAGACCTCTATCATGTCTCCCCCTCAGCCGCCTTTTCTCCAAGCTGAAGAGCCTTAGCCGCTTTAGCCTCATCCCATCCCCTTTATCATTTTCGTCGCCCTTCTCTGCACCTTTTCTAATTCCACTATATCTTTTTTGAGATGCGGCGACCAGAATTGAACACAATATTCAAGGTGTGGTCACACCATGGAGCGATACAAAGGCATTTTAATGTCCTCATTTTTGTTTTCCATTCCTTTCCTAATAATACCTAACATTCTATTTGCTTTCTCAGCCGCAGCAGCACACTGAGCAGAAGGTTTCAACGTATCATCAACGACGACACTTAGATCCCTTTCTTGGTCCGTGACTCCTAACGTGGAACCTTGCATGACGTAGCTATTACGTAGATATCCACTCTTCTAATAAGTAGTTTTGGCTCTAGCTCAAATCCAGAAGTTTTTGAAAAATAGATTGTCAGGCTTACCTAACTTAGGGGGTCTTTTACTAAGCCACGGTAGCATTTTTAGCTGGCGATAGCAATCAGCTGGTGGTAAATGCCAGGACGCCCGTAGGAATATAATGGGCATCTCAGCGTTTACCACCTGCTGATTTCTACCGTGAGCTAAATACGCTGTCGCGGCTTAGTAAAAGATCTCCTTACTTGCTCCCTGGGACAAAGCACCCCCTCCTCCGAGCAAAGGGGTCTGCTGAGCAGGCACACGGCTGTCGGCTCTCCCGGTCCCCTGCCCCGGAACAGTAAGTTCACATCAGAGAGGGCAGGGAACCGGCACAGCCGTCAGTCGCGTGCCTGCTCGGTGCATCCCCTTGCTCTCTGCACCAGTGGCGATCCTAGGTGGGCTGCCACCCGGGGTGGATCGCCGCTGCGCACCCCCCACCCCCGGGTGCAGCGGCGTCCCCCCCCCCAGGGTGTAGCATGACACCCCCCCCCCCGGCGCAATGACACCCCCCCTCCCCGGTGCATCAAGCCCCCCCCCCCCGGGTGCATTCTTGGCTGCTGGAGGGTGCAGAAAGCAGCCGCACGCCTGTCGGCTCCACTGGCTCCCTCTGCCCTGGAACAGGAAGTAACCTGTTCCGGGGCAGAGGGAGCAGGAAACCAGCGGAGCCGACAGGCGCAGAGCTGCTCTCTGCACCCTCCAGCAGCGTGCACCCGGGGTGGACCGCCCCCACCGCCCGGCCCTTGCTACGCCACTGCTCTGCACCTGGGGCAGGTCGCCCCCCACCTCCCCGCCCTTGGTACACTAGTGTTGTGTATTGCTATACTGTCACTGTTTGATATGTGTTCATTAACTAAAAGCCACTTAGACATTCGAAAAGGCGGTAAATAAATCCTAATAAATAAATAAATATTTCTTTAGCAAAGATAGCAACCATTTTTATTTTTTTGTATCCTCTTTTCTTTTTGTCTTTGCTAATACGGTAACCCTAGATTTAGGCACCGAACTCTCAAACCCTTTAAAAATTGATCTGAACATGATCAGACCTTCTGTGGAGAGGTGAGATTTCCTTTCACCTTGCTAAGGCATTTCCTTAGTTACTCCAGATCCTCTGGAGACCAGAGGTGAGGAACATGGGGTCAGCTTGCTGCCGATCCCAGCCTGGGCCTCCTCATCCTCGCCTATTCCGTTCCGGATGAGGGCCAGCTACAGACAGAGTTTTGTATGCTTTCCCGATATCATGAACCATCTAATTTTCATTACAGGCTGTCTCTTGTGTGTCCTGTGAGACTTCTCTGATTTGCATAACGCATTGTCTCTGATTTTTTTAACGTGAGCTGTCTGATTTTGTCCTGTTTCCAGATGATGGGCTGAAATGAAGCCTGCTCCTAATTTAAGCAGCTCTCTTCGCATCCCTGTGACATTTTGGCAGAGGGATAATCAGGGTGTGAGTCAGCCTTGTCCAGACTTGCGTGATAGGTCAAAAATGAAATTCAAAGTCCAGTTAGGTTTGGCTCCGATTTTGGTGAAGTGGGCCAAGTGAGTTGGATTAGAATGAGATTCAGGCAGATAGAGGCAGTTCCAGCTTGAATCATGTACAAAAAAGCGGACAGGTTTTTTGTTATACTTGCCTGGCAAAGCGCTGGAAGTAAAATCTCTTCCCAGTCCCAGATATTATTCCTTGTAGTTTCACCTTATAAACACCTGCACTGAAATAAGGGATGCAGCAGGGCAGGAGTGAGGTGCGTTGGCAGAGCTGAAGGGGAGGAGGAGGGGATTTAAGATCAGTTTAATAGTTCTTTAAGTACATAAAGTATTGCCATACTGGGACAGACCAAAAGTCCATCAAGCCCAGCATCCTGTTTCCAACAGTGGCCAATCCAGGTCACAAGTACCTGGCAGAAACCTAAATAGTAGCAACATTCTATGTAGAACCCCAAAGAGTAGCAAGATTCTAGAATTCTAAAGAATAACAAGATTCCATGCAGAATTTCAAAGTGTAGCAACATTCCATGTAGAACCCCAAAGAGTAGCAAGATTCCATTCAGAATCTCAAGTACGTAAGTGTTGCCATACTGGGAAAGACCAGTCCATCAAGCCCAGCAGCCTATTTCGAACAGTGGCCATTCCAGGTCACAAATACCTGGCAAGATCCCGAAACAGTACAAAACATTTTATGCTGCTTATCCCATAAATAAGCAGTGGGGTTTCCCCAAGTCCATTTTAATAATGGTCTATGGACTTTTCCTTTAGGAAGCTGGCCAAACCTTTTTTTTAAACCCCGCTGAGCTAACCGCCTTTACCACATTCTCTGGCAAAGCATTCCAGAGTTTAATTACACGTTTAAATCACACTGTTTTGCAGACTCTGTATATATAATCTCATAAGGAGTGGAGGAGTGGCCTAGTGGTGGACTTTGGTCCTGGGAAACTGAGGAACTGAGTTCAATTCCCGGCACAGGCAGCTCCGTGTGACTCTGGGCAAGTCACTTAACCCTCCATTGCCCACCGCATTGAGCCTGCCATGAGTGGGAAAGCGCGGGGTACTAATGTAACAAAAAAAAAATTGGTTCCTGGCTCAACTATTGTAACGTGGTATCTCAAAACCTGAACTATGGAGACTTCAAACATTACAGAATACAGGAGCTAGGGTGATTTGTCGTGTCAAATGTAGACACCACGTCACCCTGCTGCTTAAAAAGCTACAGTGGTCGCCAGTAGAATATAGATTTTGATTTAAGATTCTTTCCTTGACATATAAAGCCCTCCACACTGGAACCCCAGACTGTCCATCCTCCCTGATGTTCCAGTGTGCCAGCTTCGATCATTAAATGACCATCGCCTTGTTCTTCCCAGTCTCTCACATACTTATTGGGAGTCAACTAGAAAAAGCATTTTCTATTTTCTGGCCCCTCCGCTTCCATCAGAACCATCTTTTAAAATTTTTAAGGTAGGTCTGAAAACATTTTTCTTCAACCAAGCCTTCAATGCTCTCCAGAGTCCCCGAGAACTGTCGTAGGAACAGCGTTGCTTGTTTTTTTTGAATGGTCTCTTTTCCTATGTTTGAGTTTCTTTCCTTTTATATTTAAATCTTTTTATTGACTGAAAGGTCAATACATATGAACAGGAAACATCAACTTGTACACAAATCTTATACAAGAACATCAGTCAGCATTTCACAGTCAATGAAATTTCTTTTTATCCCCAGACACCCCAACCCCGTTTCTTATCCCTCTGCCTTAAATCTGTTTATATTTAACCATTGCAGTTGATATTGACAGAGACCACACATACTATTTCAGAGCGTATAATAATAAACAATCTTATATCATGGAGTTATCAAGTTTCGCTTCACATTCCACAATGAATCATAGTGTAACTCTTTGATCCGTAATTAACCCCTTTCTCCTACCTTTCCCAGTTATCAAACCCTCCCTCCCTGCCCTCCCTTCCCTTC
Source organism: Microcaecilia unicolor (assembly GCF_901765095.1). Taxonomy (NCBI): domain Eukaryota; kingdom Metazoa; phylum Chordata; class Amphibia; order Gymnophiona; family Siphonopidae; genus Microcaecilia; species Microcaecilia unicolor. The sequence continues at coordinate 12,882,713 of NC_044036.1, read as the reverse complement.
AAAATCTAGGATACTTTCTGACAGTCTGAATACAAGCTGTTGTCACTAAAAGTTCAACAGGTAACTCTTTGAAGCATGTGGTAATGTCTGTATAAATGGGTTCCATTTCTTTAGGAATTGCTGCAAGTCTGATTCTGGCCTGCCTTGACACATCTGTCTTTCCAAACGCATTAATGTCACCATTTTCATTCTCCACACCTGTGCTGAGGGACCATCTGGGGAAAGCCAATCCACAAGAATTGTTGCCTTCGCTATGACTATGGCCCGGTTTATGAATGCAATGCAGCCTCCTGGGACCGGGGCATTCACCTCAGGATTACCAAATAGCAGCAACGGGGAATATCGCCAATCTATAGCCCACAATTTAGAGACTTGTCTCAGAATGATCTTCCAAAATTCCTCCACCTGTACACAAAGCCAGAACATATGCCCCAAAGTCGCTCCCTCCTTCCCACACTTGGGGCATTCTCCGTCTGGGGAGGCTCCCATGTGAAACGCTCGCCGTGGGGGAATGTGTAGTCTGAGGGCAAATCGATACTGCATCTCCCAATGTGCTGATAATAAGGAGGATCGTTGGATTGTCAGGACATGTCTTTTGAACATGTCAGACGTTACTGTGATATTCAAGTCACTCTCCCATCCCCCTGCATATTTATCATAGTCCAATTCCAGCTTATGATCTTTGATGTGTCTGTGATGGTATTTCAAAGGCACTTTCTGTTGAGAGTTGAATGAGAATGCCTCTGCCACTTCCACTTGGACATCTTCTGTTAGGTCTTCCCATTCCAGGCTAGACACATAATGCTGTAGCTGCCAATAGTGGAAATAGTCTTTCGGAGTTATCAGCTTTGACCTTTGAAGATCTGTAGATGATTTTAGTTTCCCTTCCTCTGTTAGTATTTGTTGAAGGTAGATTATTCCTTGGTCTTCCCATCGTTTAAACATCGTGTATAAATCTCCGGGAGGGAAGTCTGGATTCCCCTTCAATGTCAAGTATGGAGTAGTTTTATAAGAGAATTGATGCATTCTGCAAATCCACTTCCAGGTTTTTTGCGCAGTCTGTAAAATGTTAGTGGCCGCCAAAACTGGGAATGTTCTCTTACCCAAACCATGAAGGGCACTACTGAAGTGGAAGGGTTTTAATAAGTTTTTCTCCATTTGAGTCGCTGAAAAATCTGTCGTGTTACGGAACCAGTCATTGATGTGTCTCATTGCACAGGCCACCGTCATATGCCGCATGCTCAGCACTCCCATTCCCCCATATTCTTTTGGTATCTCCATCACTGACTGAGGCAGTCGCGGTCTTCTCCCCTGCCAGAGGAATTTCTTTAGCATTACATTCAACTGCTTTTCATCTTTACTAGAAAGGTATAATGGCAAAACTTGAAAGATATACAGCCAGCGTGGCACTATCATCATGTTATACAACGCTATGCGTCCCGAGAGAGAGAGAGGTAGCCCCTGCCAATGACCCAGCCTTGTTGCTGTTTCAGTCAGCAGTTTTTGAATGTTCAGATTATAGAGTTGGGATAAGTCGCTCGGGATCTGTACCCCCAGATATTTGATGGCGCCTGCCGCTCTACGTAATGGGAATTTAAATCTCTTCATGTCATCGGGGCTGGACTGGATGTGCATAACACTAGATTTCTCTAAATTGACTTTAAAGCCTGAGAGTTTACCAAATTGGGAGACCCTGTTTATCAGCACACTCAGTGACGTTGTTGGTTTAGAGGTCATTATCAATAAGTCGTCTGCAAACGCTAATGCTTTCACTGTCTCTCCCCCTACCTCTACCCCAGCTATCTCCCTTTCTAGTTTCAGGCTCCTCAGCAGTGGTTCTATCGAGAGGAGGAAGAGGGCCGGAGATAATGGACAGCCCTGCCTCGTGCCCCTTGCTATAGAAAATTGTGCTGTTCTTGAGCCATTAATCAGTACTGCGGCTGTGGGACCCGAGTATAACGATTGAATCGCCTGATATGCCCATCCCTTGACACCTATGTGTTGTAGCACTGCAAACATGTACTCCCATTCCACTCTGTCGAACGCCTTCTCGGCATCCAGACTCACCAAGACCGCCTTTGTTTCTGTACAACTACATTGTCCCATTGCCATAAGTAGACGCCTCACATTTACTGCGGCATGTCTATTTCGTACAAAACCCACTTGCTCTGGATCTATTAATGTCGGCAACACTCTCTGAATTCTGTTTGCTAGAAGCTTGGCCATGATTTTTGTATCCACATTGATTAGTGATATGGGCCTGTAGGAGTCTGCCTGCGTTTCTTTTCTTCCTGGCTTTAAAAGTAATGTGATTAACGCTTCATTAGCATAGAGTGGGAATTCTCCCAGATCCACCACCTCTTCATAATATGAGAGCAGAGGTCTTATTATCTGCTGGGTTAACATTTGGTAGAATGCACTAGAGAACCCATCTGGCCCCGGAGCCGAGTGTTTAGGCATCGTTTTTATTATGTCTTGTAGCTCCTTCCCTGTTATTGGTGAATTGAGTGCCTCTAACTCCATCTCACCAAGTTTGTTTAGCCCTGCCTGCTCTAGATACTGATTAATAGAGTCTGTAGAGTGGGGCATGGGCGTAGAGTATAAGTCTTGATAGAAATCTCGAAACACCTTCGCTACCTTGTCTCTTTGGTTTTGAATATGGCCCTCCTTATCCTTGACCGCCACTATTACTCTGCTTCCTCCCCAAGTTTTTATTACACGTGCTAACATGCCTCCCGATTTGTTCCCAAAACGTTGTAACCGATATTTCCTACGTATTAATGCCCTAGAGGCTCGATCTTGTAGGAGGGAATCTAACGCTATTCTTGCTGACTGCATTTGTTCTTTGAAATGTGTGTTGGGATTATTAATGTACCTGCGCTTTGCTTTTTGGAGTCTTTTTTCTAGGTTGGTGATTGCTCTAGTGATTCGCCTTTCTCTTTTTGCTGTGAAGGCTATAATTGCCCCTCTTAATACTGCTTTAGCTGCTTGCCAAAACAAGGATGGCTGGCTTTTGTGGACTGCATTAAATTTTTCATATTCCTCCCAGCTATCTTGTAAGTATCGTTTGAATTCAGTATCTGCGGCTAAGTATGTTGGGAAGCGCCACCCCGCCCCGACTCCAGATGACCCTGGATCTGTCAAGTCTATCCATGTCATCGCGTGATCTGAGACCTCTTCTGGCCCTATTACTGCGTCTGCTACCATATGAAACATGTTTTGATCTACAAGTATGTAATCTATCCTTGACCAGCTGCCATGTGCCCGTGATAAATGAGTATAGTCTCGTGAGTCTGGATGTAGAGTCCGCCACGCATCTACCAAATTTAGTGATTGCATGAATTGTGGAAGGGCTCTCGATCTCATTCCTCCCCTGCTGGCCCGTCTAGGTGTTGAACAATCTAATGTTGGATCTGCTACGAGATTAAAGTCTCCCATTATAATTAGGGGGATAGTTTTGCGGATGAGACATCTTTGGGCCACCCGCTCATAGAATGATTTGTCAAATAGATTTGGCCCATACAGTGCTACCAGCGTATATTCGCGATGTTGAATCCATAGGTGAATCAGCAGATATCTCCCCTGAGTGTCTCTTTCTATAACTTCCGATTTGGCCACTAATCCCTTGCGGATCAGAATAGCTATTCCTTTACTCCTCCCCTCAGCTGGAATCGCATGTACTTCTCCTACCCACGCCCGCTTCAATTTCTGATGTTCCTCTGTATTGAGGCGGGTTTCCTGCAAGCAGGCTACATCCGCTCTATGTTTTTTAAGGGCTGCTAGGATTTTTGTTCTTTTGATTGGGGATGAAATACCTCCCACATTCCAAGTAAGGAACCGAACTAAATTGTGCTTAGTCATTACTATGTCCGGTTGTCAAGTAGCGGTGAAATTTTTTGTTTGTGAGGAACCCCGGGGCCCAGCTCCACCCGAGTTCCTTCCTATCTGTCCACATGACTCCAGTGACCTGTTCTGTTGCCCTTCCCCTTTCTATGTGTCCAACAGCGCGATGATCTCTATATGTGTCCCAGAAAGTCTTACATTTAACTTTCCCACCCATCCCCCCCTCTCTCCCGCCCCCCCTCCCCTCCCCCCCTCCCCCCTCCTCCCCTATCCCCCTTGACTCCAACCTTGCACTCCCCTCTCTTATCTTAGATCAGGTGTGCTGAGTCAACGATGGTAGGGTCTCCTCCCTCCCCCCTCCACACTTGCCATAGATAGTATCTCACTGTTCAAACTGGTTCATCTCTCTCTGCAGGAAAAAACACAGCGCTGTAAATCACTACATATTGTACTTACTATTCAACATTAGGCTATTCAGCCAACTTTCTAACATCCAACTGAGACTTGACTTCAGATTACTGAGTTTCTAGCTCTCATTGAATTAAGTTGTGCTCTTCAACTGTTGTTTCCCTCCTGTTCAGAGTTTTTATGATCCTGACATTGAAGTGCCTCTTGAGCTTCTTTTGGAGAGCCAAAGGATCTCCAAGTGCCATCCATGTTGATTTTTAATTGTGCTGGGTATAGTAGCAAAAATCGTTGGTTCCTCTCTGCAAGTTGTCTGCAAATCGGGGTAAAAGCTTTCCTGCGTTCCTGTAACGCCTGTGAATAGTCTTGGAACACTTTAATACTAACTCCATCAAAGTTTAAGGAATCCCATTTTAATCGTGCTCCCCTTAAAATTTCTTCTTTATGTACAAAATTATGTACTTTAACAATCACTGCTCTTGGTCGAGTTCCATTATTAAGTCTTTTCCCCAACCTGTGAGCTCTTTCCAGGCAGAGTGGTCCCATACTGTCAGAAAGGGCAAATTCTGATTTTAACCAGCGTTCTAATTGTTCCGCCAGTGACCGATCCGGTATCGACTCCGAGACACCTATAAGTCTCAAGTTGGATCTTCGAGATCTATTTTCAAGCTCATCCATTTTCATTGCCTGCGCTTTCAATTCTTTTTGTATCTCTTGCAACGACGCCACAGCGCTAACTGCGGCGTCCTCTGCTTCCGATACACGTGCTTCAAGTTCGCCCGTTCTTTTTGTTGTTTCACCAAGCTTCGTTTCTACGCTTGTTAGCCTTTCAGCAATCTGGGTTAGTTGCGGTTCCAAAGCGGACTTTACCGCTTCTGTGAGCTGTTCGAGTTGGGCCTGATGGAACCTTGGCGCCGAGTCTGACGCTGGGCTCGGCGCCATCTTGTTTTCGCCGACCCCTCGCTGCTTCTCTGGCTCTTTTTTTGCTGTTTTCCCCGTCATCGCTCTAGTTTCGCGGATGATATAAGAGTCCATGTGTCTTAAGTTTGATTCCGATTACTTTCCTTTGTTTATCAGCAAGTCAATCCAGTTTGTGGAGGGTTCGAGGGAGGGAGGACCCGAGAGTGAAAAGGAATGCGACCTCTTCCCTCAGCCCATCACGTGACTCCTCTCCGTTTCTTTCCTTTTATAATGGACTTCCTTTCTTGTCATTTTCTCTTTTGATTTTATTGTACATTGCCTTGATTTGCTTTGAAAAAAAACAACGCGATTTTAGCAAATATGAATAAACATAAATATTTAGTACTGGAATATCAGGAGGTGTAGCAGGGCAGGAATGAGGTGCATTGGCAGAACTGTAGGGGAGAAGGAGAAGATTTACTACTGGAATATCAGGAGTTGCAACAAGGCAGGAATGAGGTGCATTGGCAGAACTGTAGGGGAGAAGGAGAAGATTTACTACTGGAATATCAGGAGTTGCAACAAGGCAGGAATAAGGTGCACTGGCAGAACTGTAGGGGAGAAGGAGAAGATTTACTACTGGAATATCAGGAGTTGCAACAAGGCAGGAATAAGGTGCACTGGCAGAACTGTAGGGGAGAAGGAGAAGATTTACTACCGGAATATCAGGAGTTGCAACAAGGCAGGAATGAGGTGCATTGGCAGAACTGTAGGGGAGAAGGAGAAGATTTACTACCGGAATATCAGGAGTTGCAACAAGGCAGGAATGAGGTGCATTGGCAGAACTGTAGGGGAGAAGGAGAAGATTTACTACTGGAATATCAGGAGTTGCAACAAGGCAGGAATAAGGTGCACTGACAGAACTGTAGGGGAGAAGGAGAAGATTTACTACCGGAATATCAGGAGTTGCAACAAGGCAGGAATGAGGTGCATTGGCAGAACTGTAGGGGAGAAGGAGAAGATTTACTACCGGAATATCAGGAGTTGCAACAAGGCAGGAATGAGGTGCATTGGCAGAACTGTAGGGGAGAAGGAGAAGATTTACTACTGGAATATCAGGAGTTGCAACAAGGCAGGAATGAGGTGCATTGGCAGAACTGTAGGGGAGAAGGAGAAGATTTACTACCGGAATATCAGGAGTTGCAACAAGGCAGGAATGAGGTGCATTGGCAGAGCTGTAGGGGAGGAAGAAGGGATTTAGTTCTGCAATATGAGGAGGTGCAGCAGGGCAGGAATGGGGTACATTGGCAGAGGCTGTAGAGGAAGAGAAAGAGGATTTAGTACTGAAATCAGGGCAGGAATGGAGTGCTGGCCTCAGTGCTAAAACCACAGAGATGTTGCAGGACAAGAGTGAAGTCGTCTGAAAGAGCAGTGTGGGAAAAGGGAGCCTCAGTTTAACACAAACCAGATTCCTACACACAAAATCTGCCGACTCTGCTACTGGGGAGACCTAGGCTGGTTCTAGCTGGCAGTACCTTTAGGAAGGTTCCTGTAAATCAATCTGTAGTGACTCAGAGCTCAGGGCTATACGGAGCCAGCTCTGAAAAAGGCAGCTCCAAGGGTCAGTGGGAGGAAGAGCTAAAAATACTTTAAAAGGGAGCAGCCAGAGGTTTCACAATTCTAATAAGCAGAAAGCTGACAGGCCTGGCATTCAGACTCCACTTGAAAAGCAAAGTCAGAAACACAATTCACATTTTTATAGCAGTATTTGTGTGGGAGAGATCAGAATCCTTGATTTATTCTGATCCAGGAAATAATACAGATGCATAGGGATGTAACTGCGCCATAAAAAAATCTTTTGTTTGAGTAAACGTTAAATAAAACTCCCCGCAGCATTAAGAAAATTCTTTGTTACTAAAGCGACTGATGAACATGTAAGGAGACGCATTTGCGTACAATGGAGACGGTGAGAGTTCAAATCTATCTCGTGCATATTCACGGTGGGTATCCTGAAAACCTGACTGGCTGGGTGTGTCCTGAGAACTAGGTTGAGAAGCCTTGGAGAAAATCATTTGTTATTACACACACTGCACAGGGAACGCAAAAGCAAGCTCTCAGGATGGGAGTTTGGTGCGTTTATGGATGTTGATTCCATGAATTACTGTTCTACTCTGAGGATAGCTCCAGAAAGCAAGGCTGCTTACCGTTAACAGGAATTCTCTGTGGATAGCCACACATGGGTATATGTTCAAAAAAAATCCGCAATCAAACGGAGAACTCAAACGCCCCACGGGAAAACACAGAAATAGGTAAAAAGTGGGATGTTTGACCACGGAAATACAAATCCTGGAGACAATATCATATAAACTTCTTTATTGAAGAAAAGACTAGACACAACTGTTGTATTTCGGCCTACAGGCCTGCATCAGGAGTCTCCCGGGGACTGGTAGCGGATGAGAGTCTCGCGGACTTTGGCGGTGGCTGACGAGACCACTTTTGTAATATAGCCAATCACTTTACGTTTGGTTCGTCATACGGACCAAATCGTGTTTCAGGCATTTCAGATTCATATACGCTACGTCATAGCAGGAGACTCCTGATGCAGGCCTGTAGGCCGAAACACAACAGTTGTGTCGAGTCTTTTCTTCAATAAATAAGTTTTTATGATATTGTCTCCAGGATTTGTATTTCCGTGGTCAAACATCCCACTTTTTACCTATTTCTTTAGACACACATGGGTGACATTATCCAACGGCATCAGGATGAATTTACTTATTTAGATTTTGCTCACACCTTTTTCAGCAGTAGCTCAAGGTGAGTTACATTCAGGTACTCTGGCTATTTCTCTGTCCCAGGAGGGCTCACAATCTAAGTTTGTACCTGAGGCAATGGAGGGTTAAGTGACTTGCCCAAGATCACAAGGAGCAACAGTAGGATTTGAACCTGCCACTTCTGGATTGCAAGACAGGTGATCTAACCACTAGCCCACTCCTCCACTAGCAACATTCCATGTAGAAGCCTGCCCTTGCAGATCAGCAAGGCGGCCGCGCAGGCTTCTGTTTCTGTGAGTCTGATGTCCTGCACGTATGTGCAGGACGTCAGACTCACAGAAAAAGAAGCCTGTGTGGCTGCATTGCTGATCTGCAAGGGCAGGCTTCTACATGGAATGTTGCTAGTGGAATAGCAACATTTCATGTAGAATCTCAAATAGTAGCAACAGAATCTCAGATAGTAGCAATATTCCATCTAGAACCTCCAATAGTAGCAACAATCCATATATTTATTTATTTAGATTTTGCTCACACCTTTTTCAGTAGTAGCTCAAGGTGAGTTACATTCAGGTACTCTGGATATTTCTCTGTCCCAGGAGGGCTCACAATCTAAGTTTGTACCTGAGGCAATGGAGGGTTAAGTGACAGATCACAAGGAGCAGTAGTGGGATTTGAACCAGCCACCTCTGGATTGCAAGACCAGCGCTCTAACCCCTAGCCCACTCCTCCACTAGCAACATTCCATGTAGAAGCCTGCCCTTGCAGATCAGCAAGGCGGCCGCGCAGGCTTCTGTTTCTGTGAGTCTGATGTCCTGCACGTATGTGCAGGACGTCAGACTCACAGAAAAAGAAGCCTGTGTGGCTGCATTGCTGATCTGCAAGGGCAGGCTTCTACATGGAATGTTGCTAGTGGAATAGCAACATTTCATGTAGAATCTCAAATAGTAGCAACAGAATCTCAGATAGTAGCAATATTCCATCTAGAACCTCCAATAGTAGCAACAATCCATATATTTATTTATTTAGATTTTGCTCACACCTTTTTCAGTAGTAGCTCAAGGTGAGTTACATTCAGGTACTCTGGATATTTCTCTGTCCCAGGAGGGCTCACAATCTAAGTTTGTACCTGAAGCAATGGAGGGTTAAGTGACTTGTCCAAGATCACAAGGAGCAGCAGTAGGATTTGAACCAGCCACCTCTGGATTGTAAGATTGGTGCTCTAACCACTAGGCCACTCCTCCACTCCACAGGATTTGCCTTCCTAGAGCTGAGAAAGACCTTTTAAAAGGGTCCTTCTGAGCATGTGCCAGGAGCCCCCCACATTACAGCCAGCGTGCTTCCTCCTTCAGTCAGTCCAAAGCCTTGGAGAGGGCAGGGCTACCGAGAGACAAAGCCGGGGCCTGGGGCAAACAATCTTAAGGGCCCCACCGCCGGTGACGTCACCCCTCCACCCCTACCATTGCACAATCAGTCAAAAATAGTCATTGGTTGCAGGCAGCAGCCAGGGCCGCTGAGGGACTGGGCCGAGCCCCGCCCCCGCCCCCCCCCCCCTGAGACCACTGCACCGCAGTACCCAGTCTCCACCCACCCACCCCCAGCCCCGTCAACAGCCCCCCTCCGTCCACCACCTGTCCAGGCCCCCTGCATTCAAATCACAGCACCTCACCTCCGTGTGAAAGCGCACCAGCGGCAGATCACCTCCCTTCGGGCCTTCCCTCCCTGTGTCCCGCCCTCATCTGATGTAACTTCCGTGAGGATGGGACACAGGGAGGGAAGGCCCGAAGGGAGGCGATCTGCCACTGGTGCGCTTTCACACGGAGGTGAGGTGCTGTGATTTGAATGCAGGGGGCCCGGTAGCGGACGGTCGACGGAGCCAAGGGCGGGTGGTTGAGACTGGGGACTGCAGCGTCGGGCCCCCCTTGGAGGCCCAGGCCCGGGGCATTTTGTCCCCCATGCCCCCCTCTTGGCGGCCCTGGCAGCAGCGATTCAGATTGCTCTGCGGACCACAGGTTCTTCTTCCTGCTGTGTCCCGCCCAGTGGCGTTCCTAGGGGGGGGGGGGGTGCGGTGGGTGCGGTCTGCCCCGGGTACTTCCTGTTCCGGGGCAGAGGGAGCATGGAATGAACGAAGGACAGGCACGCGCGGCACCCCCCCAGCGGCGTGCACCCGGGGGTAGGTTCTTTCGCGGGGGGGGTGTCCTTTCGCCGGGGGAGGGGGGTCGCTGCACCCGGGGGGCGGAGCGCATCGGCGATCCGCCCCGGGTGTCAGCCCCCCTAAGAACGCCACTGGTCCCGGCTTCAGTGAAGTAACTTCCTGTTTCTGCATAGGCAGAATGTGGCAAGAAGACAGACCCATGGCTGGCAGAGGAATCTCTCTCAAATGCTGCTGCTGCCTGTCAGCCAATGACCTGGGCTGGGGTGCGGTGGGGTTAGAAAGAAGGGAAAGACACTGCCTGGATCTTACTGAGAAAGGTTGTCAGGCTGGCTGCAGAATCACTGAAAAAAAAGCAGCTTTTCTATGGCCAGTGCCTGGGATTGTGTTCCCCAGGCCCAGCTTTGTCTCTTGGCAGCCCTGGTGAACACCACTGCAGTAGTGTGATCTGGTGAAGGTGCAAATTCCCTTTCTAGTTCATTCTGAGGGCTGTAGATCTTTCCTTAACAAGCTGGGAACTGGATCAGTGACTGGGAATCGTAGGGGGATAGGTGGAGCCAGGCCTGATTTCATGGAGCGGAGCACTATGTCGGGCCCATCAAATCAGCACCATGAAAACTGTTTCTGGTGTGGGATAGTGGCGTAGCTACGGGAGACCATGGGGGCCTGGGCCTCCCGAATTGGATCATCTGGGGCCCCCAACCCCTGCCATCTAAAGCGTTTGTCCCTCGCTGGCTGGTCTCGCAGTGCCTGCCCTCACTACCATTGCTGTTGCTGCTGCTTTGGAGGACAGAGTAGTTTCAAACCAGTAGGTGAAGCAGTGGCGTAGCAAGGGGGGGTGGGAGGGGCGGTCCACCCTGGGTGTCAGCTCAGGGGGGGGTGCTCCCTGCCAGCCCCCCCCCCTCGGCGAATCGACAACCCCCCCCCCCCCCCCCCCCCGACCAGCTCCAGCACCCTAACTTTAAAAAGAATATCGGGAGGCGAGGCGCAGCGCCTCGTGCCTGCCCTGCACCTAAAAGAAATGTGGACCGTCAGGTCTTCTCTTCCCTCGCTCTATCTGTCCCACCCTCCGCTGATGCAACTTCCTATTTCCGCAAGGGCGGGACAGACAGAGCGAGAGAGAAGAGAAGACCCGACGGTCCACATTTCTTTTAGGTGCAGGGCAGGCACGAGGTGCTGTCCAGGCATCATGTAAAACTTTTAATCTTTGCAACCATTTTAGTTTAGAAATTTCCTCGTTTTATCATAGTCCACCTTTGCAAAAGATGAAAAAATATTGGTGAGTGTGAAGGGCCGGCCCAAGGCAAGATACCACCCCACCCCCCCTCGGGCATTTTACCTGGTCACAGTGACTTTCCAAACCCGACAGCGGCAGCGATTCCCACACACTGCCCTGCCGCTGCTGGCACCTGCCTCTTCCCTTTACTGCGTCTGCTTGACCGAAAGAGGAGTTACTTCAGGCAGCGGCAGGGCAGGGTATGGGAATGACTGCCACTGCTGGGCTTGGCAAGTCACCGTGACCAGGTAAAATGCCAGGAAGCCGCTCCCCCCTCCCAAGATGTCGCTCCTAAAGAGTGCCGCCTGAGGCCCCCCCCCCCCCCCCCCCCCGTCTCAGGTGGCCTAATGGTGGGGCCACCACTGAGTGTGATGTTTCAGCTACGTGCTAGGAGAAAAGCAGCAATTCAGAGCCAAATGCTGTATTTTGAGGTTGAGAAAATCAGTGGCGTAGCTACAGGTGGGCCTGGATGTGCCGGGGCCCACCCACTTAGGGGCTCAGGCCCACCTAACAGTAGCACACATTTAGCGGTAGCTGGTGGGGATCCCAAGCTGTGCCAGCTGAAAATTTCCCCCTGATGGTAACGAAAACGCTACTCTCCGCGGGAGGTGGTGGAAACAAAAACAGTAACGGAATTCAAACATGCGTGGGATAAACATAAAGGAATCCTGTTCAGAAGGAATGGATCCTAAGGAGCTTAGCTGAGATTGGGTGGCAGAGCCGGTGGCGGGAGGCAGGGATGGTGCTGGGCAGACTTATACGGTCTGTGCCAGAACCGGTGGTGGGAGGCGGAGCTGGTGGTTGGGAGGCGGGGATAGTGCTGGGCAGACTTATACGGTCTGTGCCCGGAAAAGGACAGGTACAAATCAAGGTAAGGTATACACAAAAAGTAGCACATGTGAGTTTATCTTGTTGGGCAGACTGGATGAACCGTGCAGGTCTTTTTCTGCCGTCATCTACTATGTTATTATGTTACCAGTACCTATGCATGCTCAGTTTTCAGCGCATGCCTGCTGCAGACTGCCAAAGTGGAAAGAAGCGTTTTTCCACCAGCTGAGATCATTTTTTTGGTGGGGGGGAGAGAACACTTAGTGCCCACCCACTTCTTGCCTAGGCCCACCCAAAATCTGTTGTCTGGCTACGCCCCTGGAGAAAATATTAACATAACATCTGTGGTCTTATATCCTACTTACACGTTGCAGTTCAAAGCGGGTAACACTAACAGCAAGAGCCAAAGCAATCCTCCGGGAAGACAGTCTCATACGGAGGTGAAATGGGAGGCGATCTGGGAGCCCTTTTTGAAACACTGCACATGTTAGGGGGGGGAGCTTTGGAGGAGCTAGAGTAGGTAGAGGGGAGGGGGTGCGGGGTGAGGGGGGATACGGGTCTTGGGGGTACAAAAACTTACAAACATGGGGTCAAAATTCGTGCTTTAAGTGGAATCTGAATTCCTGTTTTGGTTATTGTGTGTAGTTCTACTTACCTGGAGTTTGATTAGGGTTAAGCTGATAGACTGCTACTGTGTAATGTAAGCTTTCCTTGATTGTGGATGTCTTTTATTTGTAAAGGAATTCTGTTATGAACAATAAAGGCTCTTTATAAACTTTAAAAAAAAGAGCAATGATTAAAATGAAAGTTATGGTTAAAAATCTTTTTTTTTTAGTACAAATTTCTGAAAGAGTAGAGTCAATATTCTTCCTAAACGACAGACAAGAATGAGATAACTGAAATGTCCTGGCAAACTCTTTCCAATGACTGACTGCTTGAAACGCTAGCGTCGTTTCAAACATTTTTAGGGACTCTTTTACTAAAGGATTGCCGCGCAGCAAGCCGGAACTACCGCCAGCCCAACGCGGGCGCCAGCGATAGTTCCACCCCATCGCGCACCATTTCTGGCGCTAACGGAAATATTTTTAAAATATTTCCTCGGGAGATTGCCTGGCCGTAATTGGCAGCGTCATGCACTGCCCAGTTACCACTGGGTTAGCGTGGGAGTTCTTACCGCTATCTGAATGGAATGGCAGTAAATGCTCCCCTCGCAAAGGCGAACTTACCACACGGCCATTTCTTTTTTTCGGTATTTTAATCTGCTGCGTTAAAGGGGCCCTGTCACGGGGCAAAAACGGCCGCTAGCGCAGGGCCCCCTTTACTGCAGCTTAGTAAAAGGCCTCTTAGTCTTTTCCTTCCTCTTGGCGAAAAAAAGGAAAACACAGTTGGACAATTTAGTCTTCTGTTTCTTTAGGAGACAGGTAATCAATAGAAATCAAACAAAATAAAACATGGAAAAGAAAATAAGATGATACCTTTTTATCCTAACCCTTATTCACTTGTTCAGAACCCTTATGTTATCATCCTCATTTTAATATTCCCTTATCTCTTGTTTGTCCTGTTTGTCCTAATTAGATTGTAAGCTCTGCCGAGCAGGGACTGTCTCTTCATGTTCAAGTGTACAGCGCTGCGTATGTCTAGTAGCGCTAAAGAAATGATAAGTAGTAGTAGTAGTCTTTGGGATTCCGGAACCTTGATACTCATTGGGATTCTGCACAGAATCTTGCTACTCTTTGTCCTTATCCCTTATTTGTCCTGTTTGTCTGTCCTAATTAGATTGTAAACTCTGTCGAACAGGGACTGTCTCTTCATGTTCAAGTGTACAGTGCTGCGTACGTCTAGTAGCGCTTTAGAAATGATAAGTAGTAGTAGTAGTTGGGATTCCACAATGTTGCTACTTTTTGGGATTCCGGAATGTTGCTACTCTGGGATTCCGGAATCTTGCTACTCTTTGTCCTTATCCCTTATTTGTCCTGTTTGTCTGTCCTAATTAGATTGTAAGCTCTGTCGAGCAGGGACTGTCTCTTCATGTTCAAGTGTACAGCGCTGCGTACGTCTAGTAGCGCTTTAGAAATGATAAGTAGTAGTAGTAGTTGGGATTCCACAATGTTGCTACTTTTTGGGATTCCGGAATGTTGCTACTCTGGGATTCCGGAATCTTGCTACTCTTTGTCCTTATCCCTTATTTGTCCTGTTTGTCTGTCCTAATTAGATTGTAAGCTCTGTCGAGCAGGGACTGTCTCTTCATGTTCAAGTGTACAGCGCTGCGTTCGTCTAGTAGCACTATAGAAATGATAAGTAGTAGTAGTAGTTTATTGGACATAACTTAATACATTTCTTGATTAGCTTTCGAAGGTTGCCCTTCTTTGTCAGATCAGAAATAGGAGACAGTAAATTGGAAATGGAAGTATAAATACTTCAGCGTCAGTCCATGAAACATCTTATATTAAAAATAAAACAAGCAAATTTAAAAAGAACTCTAGCCTCGGTGGGCAACCAATGAAGTTTACCACACAAGGTGGAGGAACACACTGGCCCTACGTGCGTGAGCAAGAAAGAGTCCAGGGAGTAGGGTAGGTAGGCTCTTCCAAAAAAACCAGGGAGACTAGGCTGATCTTTATTGGAACAATACAATGGACTCGACACAGCTGCTGTGTTTCGGCGTGAAAACGCCTGCTTCAGGAGTCTCGTGATGTTGATGATACAAAGGTAGATGATAACATACAACTCGGACAAAACAGATCTGGAGTCAAAAGCGAGCATGCGTGCCTGAGAGGAAAAGCAGCACGGAGGAAGCTCCGTGTCCTCCCCAGCCTCCAAGGGCAGCCCGGCACAAGAGTTTTCTCTCTCCTGCTCCTGGGGAATTTTGCTCCCCCTCTGGGTGGCCCTGCCTTAAATGACAACCTCTGGAGGAATGGTAAGACACTAGGCTTTCTGTTGCCCGGGAATACACTTCTGAGTGGAAGGTCGGAATTTTGACTTTTGTGTCTAGCAGGGAGTTTCACTATCAGATTGCATAAAATGGTGACTCCCTCCAGCCCTCAGGCAGTTAAATGCATGCCTGACTCTTTAATTTGCAGATTTGTGCCTCAAATCCAGAGCTACATTTTGTGGGGTGGTGGCTAAGGACAGAAAACAGAGTAACATAGTAACATACATAGTAGATGACGGCAGAAAAAGACCTGCACGGTCCATCCAGTCTGCCCAACAAGATAAACTCATATGTGCTACTTTTTGTGTATACCTTACCTTGATTTGTACCTGTCCTTTTCAGGGCACAGACCGTAGAAATCTGCCCAGCACCAGGGCCGTGCCTAGGGTCTCTGGCGCCCCCCTGCAGACTATCAGTTGGCGCCCCTACCCCCCGTGAAAATGATCGCTCACCACTTGCCACACGGACAGGAATTGTCAGCAATATTCTTAGAAACAAATTGCTATACATTGCAAAATAAGATAGCAGATGTAAATTCTCAAAGTGGACATATTCCAAACGCTATTTAGACAAAAATTAAACTGAACCCCCAAGATGCCAAACTCTGCATACAATGCAACACCACAGAAACAGAAAATGTCCCCTAGTACTGTGCAAAATATAGAGACTGCAGATGTAAATTTGAAAAAAACTAACAAATACCAATCACCACTTTACAAATTAACAAATAGAAATAAAACAAATATAGAAAATAAAATAATACCATTTTATTGGACTAATACATTTAGCTTTCAGAGGCCAAAACATCCTTCCTCAGGTCAATACAGTATAGTGCTGTTACAGTATCCTATTCTGACCTGCGGAAGGGGGTTTTGTTCTCCGAAAGTTAGTCAAAATGTATTAAAATTAGTCCAATAAAAAGATTACCTATTATAAACATTTATTAACACAGCTACAATACTACTATATCCTAAAGCAAAAAAATAAAAGTAAATATTTTATTTACAGTTTGTTGTCTCTGGTTTCTGCTTTCCTCATCTTCTTTTCACTGTCTTCCTTCCTTCCATCCAGCATCTGTCTTTGTTCTCTCTCTGCCATCCAGTGTCTGCCCTCTCTGCTGTCCCCTTCATCCAATGTCTGCCCTCTCTCCCTGCTCCTTCCATCTACATCTGCCCTCTATCTCTGCCCCTTCCATCCACCATCTGCCCCTGTCTGCCCTCTCTCTCTCCCCCTTCCATTCACTGTCTGCCCTTTCTATCGCTTCCATCCACTGTCTGCCCTTTCTCTCTGTCCGCTCAATCCACCATTTGCCCTCCCTCTCCCATCCATCTAGGGTCTGCCCTCCCTCTCACTCCCCCTTCCATCTAGGATCTGTCCCCTCTCTCTGCCCCTTTTTTTCAGCCCCCAGTTCCAGCCCCACTATCCCACCAGTCCCCAGTTTCAGCCCTAGCCCTTTTCTCCCACCAGTCTTGAGCTTCGGCCCCCAGCCACTTCTCCCTGTCCCCTTTTCAGCCCCCAGTTTCAAACCCAGCCCTTTTCTCTCACTAGTCCCGAGCTTCAGCCCCAGCCACTTCTCCCTGTCTTCTTTTCAGCCCCCAGTCCCCACAGTTTCAGCTCTTGTCCCTTTTCAGCCCCCAGTCCCAGTACTAGCCCCCTTATCCCACCTACCCTCCTTTTCAGCCCCCAGTTCCAGCTCCCTTCATCCACATGCCTTGCATTAGGGCCTCCCCTTTCAGCCCCAGACCCCATCTGGGCTCCCCTCCCCATCCCCTTCTCCCATCTGGGCACCCCATCCCCTTCTCCCATCTGGGCACCCCAACCCCTTCTCCCATCTGGCCACCCCATCCCCTCCTTTTCAGCCCCCAGTTCCAGCTCCCTTCATCCACATGCCTTGCATTAGGGCCTCCCCTTTCAGCCCCAGACCCCATCTGGGCTCCCCTCCCCATACCCTTCTGCCATCTGGGCTCCCCTCCCCATCCCCTTCTGCCATCTGGGTACCCCTGATCCGATCCGACTACCAGCTCCGTCGAGATGACAGCGGGTGGGGGGGTGCTCCGCTCCCGCTGCTCCCACCCTACCTTCTTTTAAAAAAGAAATCAGTAAAGCGGCGTGGCAGGCAGCGCAGCTTCGCGTCTGCCCTGCTTGTAAAACAAGTAGATCTCCTCGTCGGGCCTTCGCTCACTGGGTCCCGCCCTCGAAGAAATAGGAAGTTACCTCAGAGGAGGGCGGGACCCAATGAGCGAAGGCCCGACGAGGTAGGGTGGGAGCAGCGGGAGCGGAGCACCCCCCACCCGCTGACACCCGGGGCGGACCGCCCCCACCGCGCTCTTGGTTCCCTCAGTGTCCGCCTTCTTCTGACGTCAGAAGAAGGCGGGACACTGAGGGAACCAATGAGTGCAAGGGAAGGGAGACGTCGGCAGCGCTTTCACCGACGCTGCTGCGACCGAGGTAATTTAAAGTCCTCGGCGGCGCGGGGCGAGGGTAAGCACCGCAGTGGCGCCCTCCAGAGGTGGGCGCCCCCCTGCGGCGCTTACCTCGCTTACCGCATCGGCACGGCCCTGCCCAGCACTATCCCCGCCTCCCGCCACCGGCTCTGCCACCCAATCTCGGCTAAGCTCCTTAGGATCCATTCCTTCTGAACAGGATTCCTTTATGCTTATCCCACGCGTGTTTGAATTCCGTTACCGTTTTCATTTCCACCACCTCCCGCGGGAGGGCATTCCAAGCATCCACTACTCTCTCCGTGAAAAAATACTTCCTGACATTTTTCTTGAGTCTGCCCCCCTTCAATTTCATTTCATGTCCTCTCGTTCTACCTCCTTCGCACCTCCGGAAAAGGTTTGTTTGCGGATTAATACTTTTCAAATATTTGAACGTCTGTATCATATCACCCCTGTTTCTCCTTTCTTCCAGAGTATACATGTTCAGGTCATCAAGTCTCTCCTCATACGTCTTGTAACGCAAATCCCTTACCATTCTCGTAGCTTTTCTTTGCACCGCTTCAATTCTTTTTACATCCTTCGCAAGGTACGGCCTCCAAAACTGAACACAATACTCCAGGTGGGGCCTCACCAACGACCTGTACAGGGGCATCAACACCTCTTTTCTTCTGCTGGTCACACCTCTCTCTATACAGCCTAACAACCTTCTAGCTACGGCCACCGCCTTGTCACACTGTTTCGTCGCCTTCAGATCCTCAGATACTATCACCCAAAGATCCCTCTCCCCGTTCGTACCTATCAGATTCTCCCCGCCTAACACATACGTCTCCCGAGGATTTCTATTCCCTAAGTGCATCACTTTGCATTTCTTCGCATTGAATTTTAATTGCCAAACCTTAGACCATTCTTCTAGCTTCCTCCCTGTATGTTTATGGAGCTCAAGTAAATAAATCTACCAGGTCGTACCGGAAATCAACACATTCATATAATGCCCAAGGTTGGCATGGCGGAGCTGCCAAGTTACCCATTCCAGGAGGGAGACTTTTTGGCCGGTCCTGGATTTCTGCCAACTTCATCCAGTGCATTATGGGATCTGCAGCACTGATTTCAATAGATAGAATCATGGACTACAAATGGAGTGGAGGAGTGGCCTAGTGGTTAGAGCACCGGTCTTGCAATCCAGAGTTGGCCAATTCAAATCCCACTGCTGCTCCTTGTGATCTTGGGCAAGTCACTTAACCCTCCATTGCCTCAGGTACAAACTTAGATCGTGAGGTCTCCTGGGACAGAGAAATATCCAGAGTACCTGAATGTAACTCACCTTGAGCTGCTACTGAAAAAGGTGTGAGCAAAATCTAAATAAATACTACACTGCTTTGGGATGTAAGTTTAAAATCTGGACTGGCCACAAAGTCTCCTTTCTGAAATGGGTAACTTGGCAGCTCTGGCATGGGCAAGCACTGTGTGGTGGTAAGAGAAACAAGATGGCCTGAAACAGCTATTCCCTATTGATGACGACTGCCAATCAAACCTGTGACCATGAAGAGATTTTAGGCTGGTCCTGCATTCCCTAGCTTCCTCAGAGCCCTGGGTTTCAAAATCCAGTTTCATCTAGTGCTAACCATGCCCTTTACTGTGAAACAGAGCTGGGAGTGGATGGGGAAGAAGAATAGTTTAAGATAAGCAGCCAGACTCGTTTTTGGCAAATCACGATTTGAAAGTGCAACACCACTTCGTGAAAAACTTCATTGGCTCCCCATCAAAGAACGCATAAACTTCAAAGCTCACACAATGATCCACAAGATCCTCCATGGCGAATCTCCAAGCTACATGAACAACTTGATCAATCTTCCAGGCAGGAACGGGACCAAATCTTCTCGAACATATCTCAATCTTCATCTTCCCAATTGCAAAGGCCTCAGATACAAAACCTACTACGCTTCCAATTTCTCCGTTATAGGCAGCCAACTTTGGAACGCAATACCTCGACACATCCGAACAACCAATGAACACCTACCCTTCCGAAAGCTGCTGAAAACTTACCTCTTCAAACAAGCCTACCCAAACAACCCAACTTAACTCTCGAACCCAATCCACACCACTAACACTACCCATACTCCAATCCTATTCCTCACGTCTCTTCCACTGTCCTACTCCATACAACTGGACTTTCACTGTTATACTTTGTTATATACTGTGCTATCTCTATGATACCTTGTACTACACCTTGTAAGCCGCACTGAACCTGCTATCGAGCAGGAAAGAGCGGGGTATAAATACTATAAATAAATAAAATAGCATCTGACTGCATATTTTATCCTTATCAATCTTTGGACAGTTTTAGCATTAAGGTGTTAATATTCAAGGAGGTGTAATTGACAGGAGACAGCAGGAGTGCGCATGACCCATTATCTTACCTGAATCCAGCAGGTGGAGCTTGTCGCCATATTGAGCCACCCAAAACAATAGCAAATGCTTATTAGGAATAAGGATTGCCTATGTGTGGTTTGGCATGGACCAATAGTTTGCTTTGTTTTGAGTGTATCAAGATGGTGGCTATGGCTTCAGCCTTGACACATGTGGCTGTCTCCTGTCAATTAAACCTCCTTGCTAATATTCTATCAGAGTAATAAAGACGGCAGCCCCCTCTATAGGTCAGTGCATGTTTATTCTGTGACTGGCCAGCAAGTGTACACTATAGCAGAGGAATAGGAGAATCAACCCCCAATGCTCTGCACCATAGGTTCTCAACACATGGTAGGCTTAGCCCAAGGGGCACATGAGACTGCAGCAGGGGGTACACAGTACCTGGTGCCAAACCGCTTCCTTCCCCTCCCTGCTACCTACCTACCTAACATTCTGGGGGGAGAGAGAGACACACAAACACAGCGAAGACATGCTGCATGGTAGGGAGGGGAGAGATGCACACAAGAGATGCTGCATAGCAAGGGAAGAAGGGGTACACAGAAAGGAGATGCTGTGTGACTGGGGGACAGAGAGAAACACACAAACACAGAGAAGAGATGCTGCATGGCAAGGGGGGGAGAGATACACACAGAGGAGATGCTGTATGAATGATGGATGTGGAGAGAGAAGAATATCAAATGGACAGGAGACCCTATCAAGAGAGTTAAGAGAAAACAGAGGAAAGCAGAAACCAAGAACTGGAACCAAATAAAAATGACCAGACAACAAAAGGTAGATAAAATAATGTTGTTTTCTATTTCATGATTAGAATATGTTAGTTTTTGGAATGTACATCTGTATTAATAGTTAAGTACCCCCCACATTGTCAGTGTTATCCAATTAGCATGTGTTAATTCAATCATGGATAACACTTCCATGCCTACTCTCCACCCATGACATGCCCCCCCTCGGAAAAATAAAATAGTGTGCGATTAGCATGTGCTGACAAAGAACAACTCATAAAAAAACTCCAGACCACCCAAAATACAGTAGCCAGGCTGATATTCAGCAAAACACGCTTCGAAAACGCCAAACCTCTTCATGAAAAGTTGCATTGGCTCCCAATCAAAGAATGGATCATCTTCAAAATTTGCACCTTAGTCCACAAAATCATATACGGCCTTGTCCCAGGATACATGATAGACCTTATTGATCTACCAATAAGAAACAAAGTCAGACTGTCAAGATCCTACTTAAACCTACACTACCCAAATTGCAAATACAAAACAAGTCACGCATCTGGCCTCTCCTACATAAGCGCACAACTATGGAATGGCCTCCCCAAAGCCCTGAAAACAATCCACGACCACCTGAACTTCAGGAAATCACTAAAAACCAACCTTTTCAAAAAGGCCTACCCCAACGACCCCACGTAAACCTCTTCACCCAGCAACACAGCATGACTTTGACCATACTAGACAACATACAATCTTCAATACCTCATACGATCACTTTTCAACCTTGTACTTGTTATCAACCGACTGGGCAAATGCCTTTGACGGTACTATGTAAGCCACATTGAGCTTGCAAATAGGTGGGAAAATGTGGGGTACAAATGCAACAAATAAATAAATAAATTACCCCAAAACGCTTTAACGTATTTTACGTAATGCCTTTTTTCCTACATAAAGCGTGCATTGGCGCCTAATGCAGTTAAAAGGGGCCTAACTTTGGTTTCCAAATTTAGGAACTCAGCTTTTTCAGAATATCGGGCTTCTTCTTCTCTTTTTCTTAACTGACCCTTCAGGGGTACTAGAAGCCCTGGCATCACCATGGATTAGGAAGTGCCCAGGAATTTTCTAGCTGGATTCCCAGAAATGAGAGCCGACGAGAGGAGCTGGGTGGGTTCCAGAGGGTATATAGGATAGTGTGATTTCACAGCTTATTCTCTGTCAGGAAAGAATACCTTTATTACAGAGAAGTGGAAGAAGGTGGTGTGGCCAAGTTATTTTAAAGTTGTCATGTTTGCCGCTCCATTCTTTTATTTAACCTTTGAGGGGAGGGGAAGAGAGAGGACAGGTGGGGGCTCCTCATTTGAACGTACTCCATTTCATGTAGCTCTCTTTTTGCAAGTCATGCCACGAGAAGTTATGGGTCCACCCTCAGAGGCTGCAGTGCCTGGAATATGGATTCTGGGATGGGGAACAACACTCATTGAGTGGCCTTAACAAATCATTCACTCAGGGGCCCTTTTACTGTTTATTTATTTATTTATAACATTTATACCCCACATTTTTCCACCCACTCAGTGGCGTACCAAGGGGGGGGGGGGCGGTCCGCCCCGGGTGCACGCCGCTGGGGGGTTGCCGCGTGCCGGTCATCGTCGTTCGTTTCCATGCTCCCTCTGCCCCGGAACAGGAACCTGTTCCAGGGCAGAGGGAGCATGGAAACGAACGACGCTGACCAGCGCGTGGCACCCCCCCCCCCAGCGGCGTCCACCCGGGGGGAGGGGGTCTTTTTTGCCGGGGTGGGGGGGGTCCCTTCACCGGGGGGGCTCTGCACCCGGGGTTGGGGCGCATCGGCGATCCGCCCCGGGTGTCAGCGCCCCTCGGAACGCCACTGCACCCACTGGCAGGCTCAATGTGGCTGACATCAGACCGTAAAGGCAATCGCCAATCCGGTAAACAAACAAACGAAGTATAGTAAGGTGAATAGGAAGGATAGTAATGACAAGGGACGAGGGAAAAGAGGGGAAGGGTAATAGAGTCCATCAGGTCCATAAATGAGTTGTATTCCAGGAATTATGGATTTAAGACGGGTCCATTAGGATAAGCCTTTCCAAATAAGCTGGTCTTAAGAGATTTTCTGAAGTTCAGATGATCATGAATAATTTTCACAGATTTATTTATTACATTTGTACCCTGCGCTTTCCCACTCATGGCAGGCTCAATGCGGCTTACATGGGGCAATGGAGGGTTAAGTGGCTTGCCCAGAGTCATAAGGAGCTGCCTGTGCCTGGCCCTTGCAGATCACCAATGTGGCCGCGCAGGCTTCTGCTTCTGTGAGTCTGACGCAGGACGTCAGACTCACAGAAACAGAAGCCTGCGCAGCCTTCTACATGGAATGTTGCTAGGGGAATACCAACATTTCATGTAGAATGTCCAATAGTAGCAACATTCCATGTAGAATCTCCAATAGTAGCAACATTCCATGTAGAATCTCCAATAGTATCTATTTTATTTTTGTTACATTTGTACCCTGCGCTTTCCCACTCATGGCAGGCTCAATGCGGCTTACATGGGGCAATGGAGGGTTAAGTGACTTGCCCAGAGTCACAAGGAGCTGCCTGTGCCTGAAGTGGGAATTGAATTCAGTTCCTCAGTTCCCCAGGACCAAAGTCCACCACCCTAACCACTAGGCCACTCCTCCACTCCATTTAGGTAATCCATTCCATAGTTGAGTGCCAATAAAGGAAAAGGTGGAAGCGTAAGTGGACTTATATTTGAGACCATTGCAGGTGGGGTGATGGAGGTTTAAATATGAACGGGATGATCTGCAGGAATTCCTAGATGGTAGATTGATAAGGGTATCCATGTAACCTGGGGCTTCACCATAAGGAATTTTATGGACTAGGGTACAAATTGTAAAAGTAATTCGTTCCTCTATTGGAAGCCAGTGTAGCTTCTCTCGAAGGGGTCTAGAACTGTCGAATTTTGATTTCCCATAGATTAATCTGGCTGCTGTGTTCTGGGTGGTCTGGAGTTTCTTTAGAAGTTGTTCTTTGCATCCTGCATATATTCCATTACAATAGTCTAGGTGGCTTAATACCAGCGCCTACGCACTCCCAAAGCGCGCCACGTGGCCCAGGCGGTAATTTCATTTTTGATGCACACTACCGGGAGGTAAAAGGCATTTGTCACATGTAGACCATTATTGCCTGGTTAGCATGTGAGATCTTACCGCTAAGTCAATGGCTGGCGGTAAGGTTTCAGACTCAAAATGGGTCGCACGTCAATTTTTATTGTGCCGCACGCCCATTTTCGGTCAAAATTTTAAAAAAGGCATTTTTACAGGTGCGCTGAAAACGGATCTGCACACGTCCAAACCATGCGCCTACACTACCGCAGGCCATTTGTCAGTGCACCTTAGGAAAAGGACCCCCTCGGTTTCTTTGTTACAACCAGAAAAATACAGGGAAAAAAAACTGTACAGAAAAAGTGCAATGGAAGGAAGAAACAGTCTATAGATTTAACAATCCAGTCCTCACAGAAAGAGTATAACATCCACACAAACAGAAGAAGGCTGCAGAAATTTGAATAGCTCCTGGTGCTTCTCTTAGGCCTGTGTTCTTGCTAACATCCTGTTTGGAAACTCCTGAATCCTCTTCTCCCGTAGACAAAACTCTGCACGAATGCCTTGGTGTTCTTCATTGCCAGACAGATCAATGTGTTCCAGGGCTTTGGCTTACGTGGCTTCCAGACCACGTGGAACTCATGAGTGTCTCATGGAAGTTCTCCAGCCTTTCTTAGCAGTGCGGAAACGAACGCTTCATTGTGTGGACCTGAAGCCACGGCCTCAGCAGACCCTCAACTCCCTGGAGCACAGACCTTGGGCCCACCACCCCTGTGATGTATGGAGACACCTTTTACACTTTGCTCCCACCTTTGGGGTGACTGCCACATCACTGAGACGCTTCCCCTTTTAAAGTATGTACACTTAAGGAGTTCTTTTACTAAAGCTTAGGGTATGGTATGGAAGTTTTGTTTGTGCCGTCCTATCATATAATGGATTCCCTAGCTTTTATCGTTGTTGATTTTATTGTATGTTAATTATATACTTTCTGAAATGTAAACCGTTCTGATTTGCTATGAAATAAGTGACGGTATAGTAAATAAATAAACGATAATGGACATTAGTCTTCTCTAAGTGCAACATGCCCATAGGTATAAAATAGGACACAACATTTAGCATGTGTTAATGTCCATCGGCAAACAAAAAGGGGGTGGGAATGACCAATGTGGCAGGTCAGGCTAAAATCAGATGTCCTTTATGTGAGTGGAGGAGCAGCCTAGTGGTTAGTGCAGCGGACTTTGATCCTGGGGAACTGAGTTCGATTCCCACTACAGCTCCTTGTGACTCTGGGCAAGTCACTTAACCCTCCATTGCCCCTGGTACAAAATAAGTACCTGAATATATGTAAACAACTTTGAATGTAGTTGCAAAAACCTCAGAAAGGCGGTATATCAAGTCCCATTTCCCTATTTGAGATTCTACATGGAATGTTGCTACTATTGGAGATTCTACATGGAATGTTAATGTTGCTATTCAACTAGCAACATGCCATGTAGAAGCCTGCCCTTGCAGATCAGCAACGCGGCCGCGCAGGCTTCTGTTTCTGTGAGTCTGACATCCTGCACATATGTGCGGCCGCATTGGCTGATCTGCAAGGGAGGCTTCTACATGGAATGTTTCTAGTGGAGGAGTAGCCTAGTGGTTAGTGCAGCGGACTTTGATCCTGGGGAACTGAGTTCAATTCCCACTGCAGCTCCTTGTGACTTTGGGCAAATCACTTAACCCTCCATTGCCCCTGGTACAAAATAAGTACCTGAATATATGTAAGCCGCTTTAAATGTAGTTGCAAAAACCTCAGAAAGTTGGAATATCAAGTCTCAGTTCCCTTTATTCAACACAACAATTGAACCCAAAAGCTCGCTTGCTTGGAGCTGGACTCAACACAGTCTGTGTTTCGGCTTATACACCTTCATTAGGAATCCTCATAAACGTAATTGCAAGCAAAAGTGCGTAACTATAAACATATGAATAAAAACATAAAGTACGTGAACCACGTTGAGTCCATCTCCAAGTAAGCTATCTGTTCTATTCAATTGATTGTTGTCTTCAAGCAAGCGCTACTGTGTATGTTCAGTAAAGGGCTTGTGCTTTTATCCTGGACTACCACATTGGTCATTCCCACCCCTTTTTTTTTTGTTTGCCTTGGATTTTCTGGGAGTCTTTGCTTATTCCCTTTTGTTGAATGTCCATTAGCACACGCTAAACTCTAGTGTAAGGGCCCCTGAATTTGCTCAGTAGAGCCACAGGGTTTCTATTTATTTTTGTAAATTTTGTTATTTTTGTTGCATTTGTACCCTGCACTTTCCCACTCATGGCAGGCTCAATGCGGCTTACATGGGGCAATGGAGGTTTAAGTGACTTGCCCAGAGTCACAAGGAGCTGCCTGTGCCTGAAGTGGGAATCCAACTCAGTTCCTCAGGACCAAAGTCCACCACCCTAACCACTAGGCCACTCATCCACTTCTATTGCCACATAACTGGTGGTGTTTTTCTTGTTTATTTATTTTATTTGTTACATTTGTACTCCACATTTTCCCACCTATTTGCAGGCTCAGTGTGGCTTACATAGCGCCGTGGGGTTATGAACCAATATAGAGTGCTGTTACTAAATGAAATAGATATGTACAGACAAATTAGGAAACATAGAGTAAGGTTATATAAAGTTCATTAAGTTCATATCACATTTGGGTCTATTTGAGTTGTTGGATTCAGGTATTTAAGTTGGATCATTAGGATATGCTTTTTCGAACAGGAAAGTCTTTCGTGATTTCCGGAAAGTTTTCACAGCCTTTGGGAGTGCATTCCAGAGTTGTGTACTTATATATGAAAAGCTGGATCCATAAACTGATTTGTATTTGAGTCCTTTACAACTAACATAGTAACATAGTAGATGACGGCAGAAAAAGACCTGCATGGTCCATCTAGTCTGCCCAACAAGATAAACTCATATGTGCTACTTCTTGTGTATACCTTACCTTGATTTGTATCTGCCATTTTCAGGACACAGACCGTAGAAGTCTTGCCCAGAACTAGCCCCACCACCCAAACACCAGCCCCGCCTCCCAATCTCGGCTAAGCTTCTGAGGATCCCTTCCTTCTGAACAGGATTCCTTTATGTTTGTCCCACGCGTGTTTGAATTCTGTTACCGTTTTCATCACCACCACCTCCCGCGGGAGGGCATTCCAAGTATCTACCACTCTCTCCGTGAAAAAATACTTCCTGACATCTTTCCTGAGTCTGCCCCCCTTCAATCTCATTTCATGTCCTCTCGTTCTACCGCCCTCCCATCTCCAGAAAAGGTTCGTTTGCGGATTAATACCTTTCAAATATTTGAACGTCTGTATCATATCACCCCTGTTTCTCCTTTCCTCCAGGGTTTACATGTTCAGGTCAGCAAGTCTCTGCTCATACGTCTTGGAACGCAAATCCCATACCATTCTCGTAGCTTTTCTTTGCACCGCTTCCATTTTTTTTACATCCTTAGCGAGGTACGGCCTCCAGAACTGAACACAATACTCCAGGTGGGGCCTCACGAACGACTTATACAGGGGCATCAACTCCTCTTTTCTTCTGCTGGTCACACCTCTCTCTATACAGCCTAGCAACCTTCTGGCTACGGCCACCCCCTTGTCACACTGTTTCGTCGCCTTCAGATCCTCAGATACTATCACCCCAATATCCCTCTCCCCATCCATAACTAGGGTGGCGGAGATTTAAAAAAGAACGTGATGATCCGATTGAGATCAATAGTTTATTGTCTAACTATTGCTTTTGTTCGGCATTGTGTTATAAAGCTAATAAAAAGTTATTGGGGGCCCCTCCGAAGGGACACCACCTTGTAAGTGGTGGAGGGGCTTCCGTGTTTCAATGACTCAGAGGGCTATGCTGAAGGGTTACCCATATCAGACAGGCCTCTGAGGAGAAACCAGACAAAGAGTGTCCCAAATTAGGGAGAGAGGAAAGATGGTGACCTGAAGCTCGTACACTCAACGGCCCAGCTGTCCTCTGAAGTTCAGTTTTTGTTCACTTGAAATTTCCTCTCTGCATTGCAGTTGCCTTAACAGAGGAAGGGGACAATGGGGGGTCAGCCGCCGATGACCAGCGTTTTGTCCCCTGTGCAGCAAGTGTGGGACCGCTGTGTGACGAGCTGCCCATAGATGACTGGGTTGATGAGTCCTTTGATTAGCGCCGACGAAGGAGCGTCGATGCTCTTGGACCTAGAAACAACTTCATCGCTCAAAAATCATTTAACCACCATGCCCAAAGGAGTGGAGGAGTGAGTCAGGAGTGTATGCTGAAACGGAAGTCGTTTGCAGCTGAACCCGTGTCGGCGGTGCTACTCCTAAACCCTTAAGAGTTATCAGCTTGGAGTTTTTGGCTCCCGTGGAGGTTGCATTGAATGTCATCTGGAGGGTGCTCCAGGACCTGACGGTGGTAGAGAATGACTTTGCTTCAGATATAGTCTTGTTAATGAGCCACATGGATAATCTAATCGAATCCTTTGAGAATATACAGCAAATGAAGTTCTACTGAAGTAGGAAACGGTTAAGATTTGAAAATGATAAAAGACCAGAAAAATTTGAACAAAATGAATATTGTTATAGATGATTAATATCGAGATTGTTGTTTTCCCAGAGTTCCGGGTATGACTCCTAATGTTTTTTTTTCCTCTGAAATGATTCCTCTTAATATATTAATTCAAAAGGAGTGAAGCCTGTGAAACTGGGATTACTTTAATCAGCGGGAATTGGATTGGAGATTCAAGGGTTTGTATTGTTAAACAATTTCTGGTTTTAAAAGGGAAAAAAAATGAAATCAGGTGTATTACTTTCACTAATATTGGACAATAAGTATGTTTCCAATGAAATTGATGGACTATGCACCGTTGTGGTCTTGAAGAAACCAACCAGATGATCAATGTGGAATAATGATTTAGATAAATAATAACTGGGGCTAATCGGGTTAATACCACGTTTTCTTTGTTTGCTGTTGCTTAAATTGATCTCCTTGTCTTGTTTCACTCTCCCTATTTATTTTGTGGTCTAAGAAAGAGAAAGATTGTATAAAATCCATTTATCTTGTTGAGATTGTTTTTTTCTTCTAATATTGTTTTAATGTACAATCATCTCTGTTTTACTGTTTTGCAAGTGATCCTTGTAAAATGAAAAAATTATAAATAAATGATTAAAAAAAAAAAAAAAAAAAAAAAAAGTTATTGGGGGAACTAAAAAAACAAACGTCCAGTGGACTACTAGTGTTGCAGAAACTAAGAATTGATTTGGGTCTGGCCTAGTCAGCTTCTACAGTGGATCAATAGCAATTCACCATGATAGATCAACTTAGGCCTTCAGGGGTTACAGAGAGGTTAAAGATCAGTAGTAAAGTTTAATAAAGTCCTGTTCTAAGTCTGAGCTCATCAATTCTAACCCATTTGGCACACTCAATACCGGTGATGCCTTCACTTTTATTAACTGTCTTTTAAGGATGTGAGAGCTCATCTCAGTATTGATTCCCAAGCCTTATTGATTTCTCATTGATGGTTCTTCTTTGCCAGTAGAAAGAGAGGTTGATGGCCCTGCTAGAGTTCATTACGGCTGCCAATCAGTGCCACATCGTAAGGGACAGCCTGAACCAGTTCTGCCCCCCCCCCCCCCCTCCTTCCTCACCCCACAAGTGAATATAGGGATTTTTGGTCCTGCTTTTGTTATGAATTGTTCTAGGCAAGTTCCAGTTTCTCCAGAAGCAGTGCTTTTTTTGAGGGGGTACTTGGGGGTACTGAGTGCCGGCACCTTTTCCATTGTCTGCTAAAACTGACCCGTGATCCCCAAGTTTTAATGGAAGAGCTCAGGCTCTACACACCAATTCTGCCTTGTCATAGATTCTGTGACTGGTTGCAGGGGGACTGGCTGTTGTGGGGTGGGTCCCTCAGTGATCACCCCACCCTTGAAGGGTGGCCTAGCATTTGAGTACCGGCACCTTTTTTGCTAAAAAAATATACACTGTCCAGAAGTCTAGCGTGGCATAACTGTCATACATGAGGGTGATGATACACTCCACTGTTGGGCCTGCTACTCTATCTTAAGCAGTGGCATAGCCAGAAGGCAATTTTTGGGTGAGCGCACAGGTTGAATGGGTGGGCACTAGGGTTGCCAAAGTTTTGAAAGAGAAAATTCTGCCACCCGAGGCACCCATACCCTCCCCCACCGCATGCTCCACTTCTGCCGCACTCCCAATAATTCAATGAGGGTAGCGGTTCAGGCCACATTGAGGGCTAGGGAAAAGTAAAAGAGATTGCACTCCTCAACCCCCCCCCCCCCCCCCCCCCATTGAGCTCTGGTCCCATAACACACATATTTTGCCCATATATTATTAACGCTAAATAAATTCTGCATCCACAGAGCCCCCTGGCCCTCCCCCAACAATGGGTGCAGAGCAGAGCTAGGACATTTTCCTATAAAACTCACCGTACATTGTGGTTTCTAGTGTAATCTCAGCCGTATAGTTAATAGAAAAATCTTTAAAGCAAAATGTCGCTCAGAACCTAGAGCAAATCTGTGATGCCAGCACTAACTTTCAAAACAAGGATACTACCTGTGATATTTTAGGGCCCTAAAATATCAATACTTCTATTGGGCAAACTGAGCAAACCAAATTACTACAGAAGGCTACATAGAAAATTCATGCTAACAGAATACCTCAGTCACACACAAGGCTCAAAAATGCAAAATATAGAATACTAGTAAAAAAGGCCCGTTTCGGTATGAAATGAAACGGGCGCTAGCAAGGTTATCCCTCTGTCCCTCGCTCGCTCTCTCCCTCTGTCCCCTCCAAGTCCCACGGCCCCCTTTCGTCCCTTCCGATTTCCAGGCCCTCCCTCCCTCCCTCTGTCCCTCCCCCGAGTTCCAGTCCCCCCTCCTCTCTGTCTCATAGACACGTCCTTGCGATGCCTCCACCCACGGCCCTCCCCTCCATGACACTGGCCCCGCCCATCCCCCTACGTGCACGTCGCCCCCCCCTCCAAAATCGCCAATCCCCCTCTGCTACCCTCCCCTTCCCCCCTCTTACCGGGGTCCCGGCGGCAGCAGTGAAGAGCCTCGCGAGTCTGCTGCCTTCCCTTCTCTTCGCTCTCAGCTCTGACTCTGGTCCCGCCCTCATTTCCTGTTTCCGCAAGGGCGGGGTCAGAGTCAGAGCTGAGAGCGAAGAGAAGGGAAGGCTGCAGGACCCCGGTAAGGGGGGGGGAGGGGAGGGTAGCAGAGGGGGGGTTGGCGATTTTGGTGGGGGGGGGGCGACGTGCACGTAGGGACGTCTCTGCCCGCTCCCGCTGTTCTTCAACGCGCGTCTCTCACTGGGATCGTAACCCCCTGCTGACGTCAGGCAAGCAGGGTTCTACTGCTGGCTAGTGACGTCAGCAGGTGGTTACTATCCCAGTGAGACACTTTAGAATGTTCACATAGCAAATTATTATATTAGAAGTGACCACAAACTGCACCCTACGCCTGGAATAAACTTCCTGAGCCCCTACGTCTTGCCCCATCCTTGGCCACCTTTAAATCTAGACTGAAAGCCCACCTCTTTAACATTGCTTTTGACTCGTAACCACTTGTAACCACTCGCCTCCACCTACCCTCCTCTCTTCCTTCCCGTTCACATTAATTGATTTGATTTGCCTACTTTATTTATTTTTTGTCTATTAGATTGTAAGCTCTTTGAGCAGGGACTGTCTTTATTCTATGTTTGTGCAGCGCTGCGTATGCCTTGTAGCGCTATAGAAATGCTAAATAGTAGTAGTAGTAGTAATAACCAAAACCCCAAGAAGCTAGACCTTGCATGTAGTACACCAGAGAAACAGAAAGACGCATTTTCTCCTGTACAAAATATAAATTGGCACACACCAGGGATAGTGTTAGAGGGCTGCAACTAGAGCGACTGCCTTGGCCCCCTGGCCAGAGAGAACCGCAAGCCTCCCGGAAGCTGAAAAGGGTGCAGCCAGGAAATGTGCTTTGGGGTCCTGTCCCAAATTTATGGCCTGGGCCTCAACCATGTCTAACACCAGCTCTGGCGAGATGTACCTTGCAAATCTAACATGTTCTAATCATAACATAGAAAATACGTTTTGTTGTCTGGTCATTTTATTTTTTTAAATCAGGTTGGTCCCGGTCTCTGGTTTCTGCTTCCCTCTGTCTTCTCTTAACTCACTTGCCAGGGTCTCCTATCCATTTGACATTTTTTTTCTCTTTCCATGTCCACCATCCTTCTCTGTGTCCCTATCTTCCCCCGTGTTCAGCAACTCCCTTTTCTGTGTCCCTGTAGTTCCTTGTCCAGTATCTCCATGTGCTCATGTCTCTGCTCTAGGGCCTTCCCTCTGCTGTGATCTGCCCCGGGTGTCAGCCGCCCTCGCTACGGAAAGGAGAAACAGGGGTGACATGATACAGACCTTCAAATATTTGAAAGGTATTAATTCGCAAACAAACTTTTTCCAGAGACGGGAAGGTGGTAGAACTAGAGGACAAGAACTGAGGTTGAAGTGGGGGCAGACTCAGGAGTAATGTCAGGAAGTATTTTTTCACGGAAAGGGTGGTAGATACCTGGAATGCCCTCCCGCGGGAGGTGGTGGAGATGAAAACGATAATGGAATTCAAACATGCGTGGGACAAACACAAAGGAATCCTGATTAGAAGAATCAGATCCAAAGAAGCTTAGCGGGGATTAGGTAGGAAAGCCGGTGCTGGGCAGACTTCTATGGTCTGTGCCCCGATTGAGGCTGGATAGATTTGGATGGGCTGGAGTGGAGCTATTCAGGGGCTTTGACAACAACTGCAAAAATTTTAGAGCAAGGCCAGTGCCAGGCAGACTTCTACGATCTATGCCCTAAAAATGGCAAGGATAAATCAAGATCAGGTATACATATGATGTATCACTTCATACCATATGCAATGAGTTTACCTTATTGGGCAGACTGGATGGACCATACAGATCTTTACCTGCTGTCATCTACTATATATGTTTCTATGTAACAATGTACACAGAACATTACTGTACAAACTGGGGATCTCAGTGTAACAGGACCCTGGGGTTTACACTTATATGAGATCTGTTGTGAGAACTGGGTGCACGTATTGGAGTGCTGGCGGTAATCGGGTAGCCCTCTGGGTACTGCTGCAGTGGACACCCCAGGTGCCGATAGCCAGAGAGAGGCTGGCATTGAATCTCTGGATCTAATTCATCCAGCAGTGACCAACATTGTTGATTGTACCACCATTCCTGAAACTACCAAGAAAAAGAATTTCCAGAGAAGTCTTAAGTCATAGTTTGACAGCTAAGGACCAGATGTACTAATGGGTTTTTCATATTTGCTGTGTATTGGATGAAAGCTCAGTTCAGTCTCACTGCCTGCAACCTGACTGCATGCACTGGATCCCAGTCGGACGGCATACACTGGTTCCCAGGTTACAGTCCGAGTGCATTCACTGGATCCCAGTTTGACGTCATACACTGGTACCCAGGTTACAGTTCGAGTGTGTGCACTGGATCCCAGTCTGACGTCATACACTGGTTCCCAGGTTACAGTTCGAGTGCATGCACTGAATCCCAGTTTGACGTCATACACTGGTTCCCAGGTTACAGTCCGAGTGCATGCACTGGATCCCAGTCTGACTGCATACACTGGTTCCCAGGTTACTTCGAGTGCGTGCACTGGATCCCAGTCTGACGGCATGCACTGGTTCCCAGGTTACAGTCTGAGTGCATGCACTGAATCATAGTTTGACGTCATACACTGGTGCCCAGGTTACAGTCCGAGTGCATGCACTGGATCCCTGTCTGACATCATACACTGGTTCCCAGGTTACAGTTCGAGTGCATGCACTGGATCCCAGTCTGACTGCATACACTGGTTCCCAGGTTACTTCGAGTGCGTGCACTGGATCCCAGTCTGACGGCATGCACTGGTTCCCAGGTTACAGTCCGAGTGCATTCACTGGATCCCAGTTTGACGTCATACACTGGTTCCCAGGTTACAGTCTGAGTGCGTGCACTGGATCCCAGTCTGACTGCATACACTGGTACCCAGGTTACAGTTCGAGTGTGTGCACTGGATCCCAGTCTGACGTCATACACTGGTTCCCAGGTTACAGTCCGAGTGCATTCACTGGATCCCAGTTTGACGTCATAAACTGGTGCCCAGGTTACAGTCCGAGTGCATGTACTGGATCCCAGTCTGACTGCATACACTGGTTCCCAGGTTAGTTCGAGTGTGTGCACTGGATCCCAGTCTGACGGCATACACTGGTTCCCAGGTTACAGTCTGAGTGCATGCACTGAATCCCAGTTTGACGTCATACACTGGTGCCCAGGTTACAGTCCGAGTGCATGCACTGGATCCCTGTCTGACATCATACACTGGTTCCCAGGTTACAGTTCGAGTGCATTCACTGGATCCCAGTTTGACGTCATACACTGGTGCCCAGGTTACAGTTTGAGTGTGTGCACTGGATCCCAGTCTGATGTCATACACTGGTTCCCAGGTTACAGTCCAAGTCCATGCACTGGATCCCAGTTTGACAGCTTACTCTGGTGCCCAGGTTACAGTCCGAGTGCATGCACTGGATCCCAGTCTGACTGCATACACTGGTTCCCAGGTTAGTTCGAGTGTGTGCACTGGATCCCAGTCTGACGGCATACACTGGTTCCCAGGTTACAGTCTGAGTGCATGCACTGAATCCCAGTTTGACGTCATACACTGGTGCCCAGGTTACAGTCCGAGTGCATGCACTGGATCCCTGTCTGACATCATACACTGGTTCCCAGGTTACAGTTCGAGTGCATTCACTGGATCCCAGTTTGACGTCATACACTGGTGCCCAGGTTACAGTCCGAGTGCATTCACTGGATCCCAGTTTGACATCATACACTGGTGCCCAGGTTACAGTTTGAGTGTGTGCACTGGATCCCAGTCTGATGTCATACACTGGTTCCCAGGTTACAGTCCAAGTCCATGCACTGGATCCCAGTTTGACAGCTTACTCTGGTGCCCAGGTTACAGTCCGAGTGCATGCACTGGATCCCAGTCTGACTGCATACACTGGTTCCCAGGTTAGTTCGAGTGTGTGCACTGGATCCCAGTCTGACGGCATACACTGGTTCCCAGGTTACAGTCTGAGTGCATGCACTGAATCCCAGTTTGAAGTCATACACTGGTGCCCAGATTACAGTCCGAGTGCATTCACTGGATCCCAGTCTGACGTCATACATTGGTTCCCAGGTTACAGCTCGAGTGCATTCACTGGATCCCAGTTTGACGTCATACACTGGTGCCCAGATTACAGTCCGAGTGCATTCACTGGATCCCAGTTTGACGTCATACACTGGTTCCCAGGTTACAGTTCGAGTGCATTCACTGGATCCCAGTTTAACGTCATACACTGGTGCCCAGGTTACAGTCCGAGTGCATGCCCTGTATCCCAGTTTGACGTCATACACTGGTTCCCAGGTTACAGTTCGAGTGCATTCACTGGATCCCAGTTTGACGTCATACACTGGTGCCCAGGTTACAGTCCGAGTGCATGCCCTGTATCCCAGTTTGACGTCATACACTGGTTCCCAGGTTACAGTTTGAGTGTGTGCACTGGATCCCAGTCTGACGGCATACACTGGTTCCCAGGTTACAGTCCAAGTCCATGCACTGGATCCCAGTTTGACAGCTTACTCTGGTGCCCAGGTTACAGTCCGAGTGCATGTACCGGATCCCAGTCTGACGGCATACGTGTGCTGGTACCCAGTATGCAGGCTGTCTAATTCACAGCTGTTTGTTTTGAAAACTAGTTTTGCAGGTCTGCTCTTAGTTTTCTGTATTCTTCCTGGACATGTTCAACAAGTGAAAGGGTTAAATCCAGCAGCACCGCAAGCTCTCTGGCTACTGGCACAGGCAGAGATGGATGGAGAATCCCTGCACATCATTGAAGGTCTCTGAGTGAGCTGGAGATGGACTGAGAGAGTTGGCAACTGTGCTGAGGCTGCATTTACTGTCAGTCCTGTCTCCTCCTTCCTTCCTTCCCTTCCAACTGCTAGTGAAAGCTGGCTGCCTTCCCTGACCTATGAAATCATAACTCACAAGACACTGAGCCTTCTGCCAAGACTGCAGCCAGCCAAAGAAGAGAAAGAGAGCAACTGAGAAATGGGAACAGTGAGTTTTGTCTTAGTGACTATTCCATTAGTCGGATTTTCCTCGAGTGCTGTAATAAACAACAGATTGGCTTCTTGTTGAAAAGCTGCTCTCTAAAGTATCCCATTCAGTGGCATGACACATTCCTGTAGGGCTCAGGAGGTCCTGATCAAATCACGTTTCCATCTGCCACTGCTTATCTAATGTTTGCTGTTGCGTCACTCAAATATCGCCTTCTTCTCGCCCTGTGTTATTTTGCCTCTCCTATTTTCATGTTTTGGAGAAATGATCACGCACAAATGACCTCACTAATTAACAAGGAAGGATTAGCCTAGTGCAGCAGGGGTGGGGTAACCACAGCCCTTGAGGGCCATAAGGCAGTCAGGGTTTCAAGATTTCCACAATGGCAGCAAAACAATATCCCGCACATATTCATTGTGCAAATCGTGAAAAC
The DNA here is from genome assembly GCF_901765095.1 of Microcaecilia unicolor. Classification (NCBI taxonomy): domain Eukaryota; kingdom Metazoa; phylum Chordata; class Amphibia; order Gymnophiona; family Siphonopidae; genus Microcaecilia; species Microcaecilia unicolor. The sequence continues at coordinate 12,846,296 of NC_044036.1, read as the reverse complement.
CGAACTGGGTTGTGGCTCTCGAGGTCCCTGGTTTCCCATCCTGGCCTAATGCGTTAAGAAGTAGGAAACCAGGATTCAAATCCCGCTGTAGTTTCTTCAGGACAAGAAAAAAATCATTTCTGTTTTTATTTCTCCCATGTGGCGGTGCAGGTCTAGTTTGACTTTTGGGGATTTTTTTTTTTTAATTTTTTATTTATTTAGCACATTTATACCCCATTTTTTCCCACAGTTTTGCAGGCACAAAGTGGCTTACAATGTACTGATGAGGCTAACGCCAGACCAGTTGTTACATAAGTACATAAGTACATAAGTAGTGCCATACTGGGAAAGACCAAAGGTCCATCTAGCCCAGCATCCTGTCACCGACAGTGGCCAATCCAGGTCAAGGGCACCTGGCACGCTCCCCAAACGTAAAAACATTCCAGACAAGTTATACCTAAAAATGCGGAATTTTTCCAAGTCCATTTAATAGCGGTCTATGGACTTGTCCTTTAGGAATCTATCTAACCCCTTTTTAAACTCAGTCAAGCTAACCGCCCGTACCACGTTCTCCGGCAATGAATTCCAGAGTCTAATTACACGTTGGGTGAAGAAAAATTTTCTCCGATTCGTTTTAAATTTACCACACTGTAGCTTCAACTCATGCCCTCTAGTCCTAGTATTTTTGGATAGCGTGAACAGTCGCTTCACATCCACCCGATCCATTCCACTCATTATTTTATACACTTCTATCATATCTCCCCTCAGCCGTCTCTTCTCCAAGCTGAAAAGCCCTAGCCTTCTCAGCCTCTCTTCATAGGAAAGTCGTCCCATCCCCACTATCATTTTCGTCGCCCTTCGCTGTACCTTTTCCAATTCTACTATATCTTTTTTGAGATACGGAGACCAGTACTGAACACAATACTCCAGGTGCGGTCGCACCATGGAGCGATACAACGGCATTATAACATCCGCACACCTGGACTCCATACCCTTCCTAATAACACCCAACATTCTATTCGCTTTCCTAGCCGCAGCAGCACACTGAGCAGAAGGTTTCAGCGTATCATCGACGACGACACCCAGATCCCTTTCTTGATCCGTAACTCCTAACGCGGAACCTTGCAAGACGTAGCTATAATTCGGGTTCCTCTTACCCACATGCATCACTTTGCACTTGTCAACATTGAACTTCATCTGCCACTTGCACGCCCATTCTCCCAGTCTCGCAAGGTCCTCCTGTAATCGTTCACATTCCTCCTGCGACTTGACGACCCTGAATAATTTTGTGTCATCGGCGAATTTAATTACAATTACAATCAAATCAGATAGGATAGGATAGAAGGAACAGGGTAAAAAAAGAAAAAGGGAAAGGTTAAAGAGAGTCTAAAATGGTCCACAGATATGTTATTAGGAAGGACTTTAGGTTATATGTTGAATCCTTAAAGAAGGCTTTCCGAGATAGGCTGGTCCTAGGTAGATTCCCAATGCTGAGACGGTTCTGGTTTGTTGAACAGCTCTCGGCAAGGCGTTCCATAATTGGGTGGAAGTGGAGATAAAATCTGCCCCAGATGAGTGGTGAAGCGATCCGTTCACTCTATGGTGTTTAGACGCAATTACTAAGTGGTCCCAAAGGCGCTGCTGTAATGCTCAACAGGTGGTGGTCAGGACAGGAGACTATAGTGATCATGCGGCAGGCTGGGTGGAAATAGGCTCAGACGGAATACGTCGGGGGGAGTCCTGGAAAGCAGAAGAAGTTAGCAGCCTGGAGGAACAAGAAGATGCCCACAGTCGTTGGCCCAAACGAGCTTCCTGCAAAGCTGGAAATGCAAGAGCGCTAGACAGCAGTGATTCCCAGTTCAATTGTTATCTTCCTGTTTCTAGTTCTGTGATCCCTTGTTCTGTATTTGGTGAGGGTTTGTGTGTGTTTTGCGTGTGACTGAGTGGTGGTATTTAGTTTGCATGTAGTTTCTATGTAGACCTCTGTAACAGCACCACTTGTTCTAACAGTAGTAGGTGTATTGGTGTTCTAGAGCCCCTTGTAATATTTGTAGTGCTGCCTATTCTTAGGTAGGGGTCTTGTTTGCATCATAGCAATTAGGACTGACAGTGATCTGGGCCCCCAGACACGAGGGGTCATCGGGCCCTCCCTACTGCTGCTGCCACCACCACTACCCTCTGTTTCCAACACCCCCTTGCACACTACAGGTCCCCAGGCCTACCTTGAAGAGCCCAGGTGGTCTAGGGGCCTCTTCAGGGGACAGAAAAGAACCCCACTCTTTCCTGCCCACTGGTGCTGCTCTGTCTGGCACCGCTGCATCTTTAAAATGGCTGCCAAGACTTCCTGCAGGCCCTCTTGGCATCCATTAAGAAGAGTCAATGACACTGGGTAGAGTAGCAGAGGCAGTCAGGAAACATCAGGGTCCTTTTCTGCCCCCTGAAGAGGCCAATAGTCCACCAGGCTTCTTCAAGGTAGGCCTGGGGGGATGTAGTGCGTAGGGGATGGCAGTAGCAGGAAAGGCCCGATGACCCTTCTGTCCCGGGGCCCAGGTCATTGTCAGTCCACCCCTGAAGAGTAGTAAGGTTTGTCTTCCAGCCCTGGGTACACCGACAATCCATCCTTAACTGGTGGGACGTGTGCTGAAGCTGAGAGAAAGCAAAAAGAATTACATAGGCCATACCAGGAAGGAAATTAATGAGATGTTGGCTGCTTTGCAAGTTCACTGTTTTCCAAAAGGTGTCTGTTCTTTTACTAGTGAATACCCACAGTCAGTCCCCACAGCCTTGTCTCTTTGCTAAGAGGTCCCTCATCATACTGTACCCCTTTATCTCCACGGACTTCACTTCTCCCCTCCCTGTTTGAAAAGTCTCATGCAGATCAGGCACCAAAATCAAAAGGTAAATTGACCACTGATTCCAGAGGAAACTTACTCTGGATTAAGGAAATGTATAGAGACACCTTCTAGCAAGCTTGATTGATTTGAAGGCCGACAGTTTCTTTACAATTTCCATCGTTGAAGTTGGTTAGGTATTTACTACTACTATTTAGAATTTCTATAGCGCTACAAAGCGTACGCAGTACTGCACAAACATAGAAGAAAGACAGTCCCTGCTCAAAGAGCTTACAATCTAATAGACAAAAAATAAATAAAGTAAGCAAATCAAATCAATTAATGTGTACAGGAAGGAGGAGAGGAGGGTAGGTGGAGGCGAGTGGTTACAAGTGGTTACGAGTCAAAAGCAATGTTAAAGAGGTGGGCTTTCAGTCTAGATTTAAAGGTGGCCAAGGATGGGGCAAGACGTAGGGGCTCAGGAAGTTTATTCCAGGCGTAGGGTGCAGCAAGACAGAAGGCGCGAAGTCTGGAGTTGGCAGTAGTGGAGAAGGGAACAGATAAGAAGGATTTATCCATGGAGCGGAGTGCACGGGAAGGGGTGTAGGGAAGGACGAGTGTGGAGAGATACTGGGGAGCAGCAGAGTGAGTACATTTATAGGTTAGTAGAAGAAGTTTGAACAGGATACAAAAACGGATAGGGAGCCAGTGAAGCGACTTGAGGAGAGGGGTAGTATGAGTAAAGCGACCCTGGCGGAAGACGAGACGGGCAGCAGAGTTTTGAACCGATTGGAGAGGGGAGAGGTGACTAAGTGGGAGGCCAGCAAGAATAGGGTTACCATATGGCTCCAGAAAAAGGAGGACGGATTGAGCTAGCCGGGTTTTACTTCCATTGCTTTCAATGGAAAGCAATGGAAGTAAAACCCGGCTGGCTCAATCCGTCCTCTTTTTTCTGGAGCCATATGGTAACCCTAAGCAAGAAGCAGATTGCAGTAGTCTAAACGAGAGGTGACAAGGGTGTGGATGAAGGTTTTGGTAGAGTGCAGCTTCCATATCAGCTGCTTCCTTGTGGGATTCGCTTCTGGTAGCACATTAACTAATTATCTGTTATTTCATAAGCAACTTAAAGCAGTGTTATTCAAGCAGTCTGTGGGTTGATGTAAAGTTTAGATTATTATTTTTTTTGTTACATTTGTACCCCGCACTTTCCCACTCATGGCAGGCTCAATGCGGCTTACATATCGTATACAGGTACTTATTTGTACCTGGGGCAATGGAGGGTTAAGTGACTTGCCCAGAGTCACAAAGAGCTGCCTGTGCCTGAAGTGGGAATCGAACCCAGTTCCCCAGGACCAAAGTCCACCACCCTAACCACTAGGCCACTCCTCCATGCCACTCAGTGGCCATTTTGAATCCACTCTGATTTATTGTATATTCCCAGTTGAATACGCTGGTTTTTTAATGTTTTTTGATCCGCATGGAACTGAAAAGGATGTTGCGGAATATAAGATCAATATAATAATAATAATTTTGCTGACTGCTGCCGGCATTAAATCCGGAAATTCAATGCTAGGCCATTGAATTTCCAGATTTACGGAGCCGGCTAATGCTTATCCAGTTAAGGGCAATATTCATCACTTAACCAGCGATGGTTTACTGCGTAAAGACAGGACTGACTTTATGTGACCCTATTTATGCAGTTAATATGGCCAGTTAAGTACTAAATATTGGCAAACTGGCCAAATGCTGACTCCATCCCCAGAAAGCCCCCCCCCCCAAATAGTCGGTTTTCAGTGTGGCACTTAGCAGTTATTTTCAGTGCCACTAACCGGTTAAATGCAGCTGAAAATGAGCAGTTAGCCCTGAAGAGGTGATTTAACCAGCCAGGAGTAGGGTTACCATATGTCCAGGTTTTCCCGGACATGTCCTCTTTTTGAGGGCATGTCTGGGCAACCAGGTGGGTTTTGCCAATCTGCCCGTTTAACGGGCAGGCTGGTGGGTGGGCCATCCTATAGGACGGTCCACCCGCCAACCTGACCGTTTGTCCAGAAATCCAGACAAACGGACAGATTGCTAGCCTCCCCTCCCCTTACTTATTAGTGCCCTGGTGGTCTAGTGACCTCTTCCACCTTCGGGACAGGAAAGAGCCCCCCTCTTTCCTGCCCGGAGCGCTGCCCTGCATGCATCCTTCCTGTTGCAGATCCTTGGAGCCGATTCAAAATGGCCACCGAGAGTTGAGGTGATCTCACGAGACTTCAACTCTCGGCAACCATTTTGAATTGGTGCTGAGATCAGGAACAGGAAGGATGCATGCAGGGCATTGCTCCGAGCAGGAAAGAGGGGGCTCTTTCCTGCCCCGAAGAGGTCACTAGACCACCAGGGCAGTAGTAAGGTAAGGGAAGGGGGTGACAGGGAGGGGGGGGGGGCGACGGGATATGTGACAGGGGGAAGGGGAAAATGTGACAGGGGCGGAGTGAGGGTGTGACAGGGGGCGGGGCGAGGGTGTGACAGGGGGGCGGGGCGAGGGTATGAAAGGGGCGGGGTGGGTGTGTGGTGGGGGCGGGGCATGTGTCCTCCTTTTGGGTGGAAAAAATATGGTAACCCTAGCCAGGAGCCATTTCTGTCTGATTAAAGCACTTTGAGTATTGACCCCTAAACAGCTTTGTACAGGGCCTGGAAACTTCCTACCAATCAGGCTGTTTGCTAAAGCTCACATGAGGCCTCTGAGACCTTACACTGAGCCCTTTTTATTTTACTTCACAGAGACTCAAAGTCTGGAAGAGTGCGGGCAGCAGGTTAAGAAGCTGCTGCAGTCTCCCCGGATCTCCCGCCAACACTGCCGCCTCCTGCATCACCTGACCGCACACTTCTGCAGACTGTGCGAGAAAAGCAACAAGAACCTGCTGACCCCCCGGCTGCTGGGGGAGCTCTATGGAGATATACTCTTTGGCTCCAACTTGACCAGGTGAGATGCAAATCTTTGCCCTCATAACTCCAGGAAGCATGCACGTTGGTACAGTGAGCTAAGCCGCCTGCCAGATGTTCAGTGCACAGCTATGTGGAAGGGCCTTAGTTCCAGGGCTGGTCTTAGCAATTGCGGGGCCCTGTGCAGACCGGTTCGGTGGGACCCTCCCAGTTCCTTGCCTAGCCCTGCCCCATTGACAAGATGTTCTTTTTATTTTTAATTTATGTGTATGGGGGGGGGGGGAGCCTTCTGAAGACTCTCTCTCTCTCTCCCAAGCCTCAGGGTGAAATGCCATGACCTTCTCTCCCCTCCCCACCCCATCCCACTGAGCCTCAGGATAGCAGTGGCAGTGGCAGCGAGCAGGAAAGAGTGGGGATTTTCCTGCCCAGAAGAGCCCACTAGACCACGACAGGCAGATGATCAAAAGCAAACGCTGGTGCTAGAGGCTGTTAGCGCCATACTAGCGCCGGTGTTTGCTACCGCCCCATGATCAGAGCCCTCGAGTGCATGAAACAACGCGCTTGAGGGCTCTTAGCGCAAGTAGCTTGCAAATGCATGCTAATCAGCGCTTAACGCATTCATCCCCAATGATCAGCGACCAGCACGCCAAAGATTGTGTCACTGCCTGCGACAAACCCTACGCCAGCTCCGAGCTGGCGTTAGGGTTTGTAGATCATTGGGGAAGAATGGTGAGCCCTGTCCAGCATGCATTTGCAGGAAGTAACCTGTTCCGGGGCAGAGGGAGCAGGGAACCAGCGGGGCCGGCACCCCCCAAGTGCGTGCACCCGGGGCGGACCGCCCCTCCCGCCCCCCCCTTCCTACGCCACTGACTGCAGGTCCCATAATGCACCAGAATCAGGTCGGCAGCAATCCAGAACTGGCCAAAAAGTCTTCCTCCTGGAATGGGGCAGCAAGGTGGCAGTTCTGTAAACAGCAAAGGATGATTTTTGTGCCCTGCTACCTCATCATCAGCATTACATCCAGTCCTGGTTTTCCAGGCCAGCTTCAGCAGAACAGTGTTAGCAAAATGACGCTTGCTTGTGGTAAGCGTTTTCATTGTTTCTGTGCTTTATATAAAGAATACAGACTGAACATTCAGCCGCCTCTGCTGAGGCACAAAAAACAAAACTTATTCATGGTTTTATGGTTTATTAAAGTCTTACTCTATACCGCCTTTAGCAATCGCATCAAAGTGGTTCACAATTTAAAATTAGAATTAAAAGAATGAGATGCAAAATTTGCCAAGAAACGGAACTTCATTAGCAGGATTGGGAAAAGGTAAGACCGACTACAAAAAGGCACAACGAGAGATTCAGGAAGGAAAACAATTGGGAAGGAATGGAGGGAGGAAGCGGTGCCAGGCAGTGTCCCCCGGATCATTCACGCAGTCTAGAAATTGAAATTGATGGTCAAATCGGTGTTAACACATCACCATACTGATGGAATAGGGCACTGTTTCCCAAGTCCGATCCTGGAGTACCCTTTATCAGTCAGGTTTTCAGGATATTCACAATGAATACGAATGACAGAGATTTGCATATAATGGAGGCAGTGTATGCAAATCAAGTTCATGCTTATTCATTGTGGATATCCTGAAAACCTGACTGGCAGAGGGTACTCCAGGAATGGACTTGGCAAACAGTGGAATAGGGCAGCGGTTCCCAAACGTGGATGCACCCCAGCCAGTCAGGTTTTTAGGATGTCCAAAATGAATAGTCATGAGAGAGATGTGGAGGCAGTGTATGCAAATCAAGTTCATGCATATTCATTGTGGATATCCTGAAAACCTGACTGGCTGGGGTGCTTCCAGGACTAGGTTTGGGAACCAGTGGAATAGGGAAAGAAAATTTCTCTACTCCATCAATGTGAGAAACCAAAGCAAAGGGATGGAGGGAATGCCAATAACCTTCCAGGTCTCACAGCTGGGAGGTGGCATATCTCATACAATCTCATAAGCGACAGAAGGACAGAGAACCTGGTAGATCATGGAATATTACTACTTGATTTGGAAGATATAGGTATATCTGGATCAGTTTTGAAATGGCCCTCAAGTTTCTTATCTCAGCGATCATATAGTATAAAGATGGGTGGAATACGATCTGATTTTTGGGACGCGTAGAGGGGAATAATCTAACGGGGATGACCATCTCTAAGGGTGCCCATCTCTGAGGACGTCCAGCGAAGAGGCAGGGAAACCCGTATTATCGAAGCAAGATGGGCGTTCATCTTTCGTTTCGATAATACGGTTGGGGGGTTTTCAGCCATAATGGAAACCGAAGACGCCCATCTCAAAAACGACCAAATCCAAGCCCTTTGGTCGTGGGAGGAGCCAGAATTCATAGTGCACTGGTCCCCCTGATGTGCCAGGACACCAACTGGACACCCTAGGAGGCACTGCAGTGGACTTCACAAATTGCTCCCAGGTGCATAGCTCCCTTACCTTCGGTGCTGAGCCCCCCAAAACCCAGTCCCCACAACTGTACACCACTACCATAGCCCTAAGGTGTGAAGAGGGGCACCTACATGTGGGTACAGTGGGTTTGGATGGCTCACATTTACCACCACAAGTATAAAAGGTAGGGGGGATGGGCCTGAGTCCGCCTGGCTGAAGTGCACTGCACCCACTAAAACTGCTCCAGGGACCTGCATACTGCTGTCATGGAGCTGGGTATGACATTTGAGGCTGGCAAAAAGCATTTTAAAATTCTTTTTTTAGGGTGGGAGGGGGTTGGTGACCACTGGGGGAGTAAAGGGAGGTCATCCCCGATTCGCTCCGGTGGTCATCTGGTAAGTTCAGGCACCTTTTTGAGACTTGGTCGTGAAAAGAAATGGACCAAGTAAAGTCACTCAAGTGTTCGTCAGGGACGCCCTTCTTTTTTCCATTATCGGCCGAGGACGTCCATCTGCTAATGACGCCCCAGTCCCGCCTTCGCTATGGTGCCGACACGCCCCCATGAACTTTGGTCGTCCCCGCGACGGGAAGCAGTTGAGGACGCCCAAAATCGGCTTTCGATTATGCCGATTTGGGCGACCCTGAGAGAAGGACGCCCATCTCCCGATTTGTGTCGGAAGATGGGCGCCCTTCTCTTTTGAAAATAAGCCTGAGAGTGTGGTGTTCTGCAAGGTTCACCACATTCCCCTATATTATTTAATATCAGGATGAGGTCAATAGGGAAAATCTTAAAAGAAACAAAAACAGATTATCTTATTTATGCAGATAATATCTGTACATGGCTCCCTTTAACGTCAGATGACAATGGGAATAAAGACAGTTTGAGGAAATGTTCAGATTTGGTGGAAAGTTGGGTAAATTCACATAGACTTAAACTGAACAAGGAAGCAAACTTTCTGTGGTTTGGTTCATTGGATAATATTAGAAATGATTTATTACTTTCTATAGGGAAAGATTTTAGATTTGAGACAGCAACTCGAGTACTGGGTGTTCTGGTTAACAGTCAGTTTACTCTGGAATATCAGGTAAATAAGCTGGTGAAAAATTCATTTAGTATGTTTAGGAAATTGAGGGCTAGTGAGAAGACTTTTGAGGTTTAAGGTTAGCTGTTTAGACGTTTGGGGCCCTGTTTACAAAGGCGTCTACATGGTTAGCGTGCGCTAAACACGCTAGCGTGCCTTTGTAAACAGGCTCCTTATACTGTCGTATGTAGAAGGTTGTTAGGCTGTATAGAGAGAGGTGTGATCAGCAGAAGAAAGGAAGTGTTGATGCCCCTGTATAAGTCGTTGGTGAGGCCCCACCTGGAGTATTGTGTTCAGTTTTGGAGGCTGTATCTTGTTAAGGATGTAAAAAGAATCGAAGCGGTGCAAAGAAAAGCTACGAGGATGGTATGGGATTTGCGTTCCAAGACGTATGAGGAGAGACTTGCTGACCTGAACATGTATACTCTGGAGGAAAGAAGAAACAGGGGTGATATGATACAGACGTTCAAATATTTGAAAGGTATTAATCCTCAAACAAACCTTTTCCGGAGGTGCGAAGGCGGTAGAACTAGAGGACATGAAATGAGATTGAAGGGGGGCAGACTCAAGAAAAATGTCAGGAAGTATTTTTTCACGGAGAGAGTAGTGGATGCTTGGAATGCCCTCCCGCGGGAAGTGGTGGAAATGAAAACGGTAACGGAATTCAAACTTGCGTGGGACAAAACATAAAGGAATCCTGTTCAGAAGAAATGGATCCTCAGGAGCTTAGCCAAGATTGGGTGGCAGAGCCAGTGGTGGGAGGCGGGGATAGTGCTGGGCAGACTTATACGGCCTGTGCCAGAGCCGGTGGTGGGAGGTGGGACTGGTGGTTGGGAGGTGGGGATAATGCTGGGCAGACTTATACAGTCTGTGCCAGAGCCGGTGGTGGGAGGCGGAACTGGTGGTTGGGAGGCGGGGATAGTGCTGGGCAGACTTATACGGTCTGTGCCAGAGCCGGTGGTGGGAGGTGGGACTGGTGGTTGGGAGGCGGGGATAGTGCTAGGCAGACTTATACTGTCTGTGCCCTGAAAATGACAGGTACAAATCAAGGTACTGGTGGTTGGGAGGTGGGGATAGTGCTGGGCAGACTTATACAGTCTGTGCCAGAACCGGTGGTGGGAGGCGGGGATAGTGCTGGGCAGACTTACACGGTCTGTGCCCTGAAGAGGACAGGTACAAATCAAGGTAAGGTATACACAAAAAGTAGCACATATGAGTTTATCTTGTTGGGCAGACTGGGTGGACCGCACAGGTCTTTCTCTGCCGTCATCTACTATGTTGCTATGTTTTATATGTTGACTATTGCAATGAGGTTTATATAGGATGTAGGAAAGCACTTTTTCGGAGGTTGCAGATGATTCAGAATGCTGCAGCATGACTCATTTTCGGAGCTTGTCATTCTGGTAGAGTTTCTCTTTTACATTTGAAGCTCCACTGGTTACCGATAGATGCAAGGGTTAAATTGAAATTATGCATATTTATTTTTAAGACCCTGTATGGCCGGGTTCCATTTTATCTGGTATCTTTAATTAAAGGTCAATGGGTAGACAAATTAAGCATTAAGAAATCAAATGTGACTCGGTTTCCCCCCTACGAATGCAGTTAAGTGGGATGGTTTTTTTTTTAACTTTGTCATTTTCATATCGAGCTCCTTCTTTTTGGAATTTATTGCCAATTTCTTTATGATCCGAGTTTAATTGTTTTTTTTTATTTAGAAAGGGGTTGAAGACATTTTTGTTCCAGCAATTTACATCTGTGAATGTTTTTTTTTAATGATAGATTATTGTTATTGTTTATTTTCTGCTTCTTCTGGCATTTGGTTAGGTTTATTGCTATTGTGATCCGCATATCCTTAATCAGTAATTGCGGAATACAAGTCGTGTAATGTAAAAAGAAGATATGGAATGCCAAACCAATCGTCTTCTCCGATCCCTTGTGTTCGTAGCACTGACGTAAATGCAGAGTACCACGCAAAGATTATCGAAGCTCTCATCATGGCTGGAGGAGTGTCCGAGATGCAGGTGACCCCAGGTAGGATATGACAAAACATAACGGGGTGTTATTAGAACATACGTGTATAGGTTACCTGCTGTGCATTAATGGATTTCTAGTTCCTGGAGTTCCAGAGCCTAAAGTGAACAGCCGAGGGAATCCCAAGGATGATCCTCTAATACCACCTGCCCCAGATTTTTCAATGCCGCTCTATTATATTACAACACATTTGGACTACTGCAATACCATTTATGCAGGACTTACTAAGACAAATACAAAACGGTTACAGATGATACAGAATACTGCTGCTCGCATCATTTGCAGGGCCTCAAAACATGATAGGATTACACCGCACTTATATCACCTTCTCTGGCTCCCAGTTGAAGCCAGAATAAAATTTAAAATTCTTACCCTGACACAAAGCTTTACATTTACTGACTCCATCGTATTTAGCAAATCTTACTTTGCTGTATTCACCTACATGAACACTTTGATCGCTTCTAGATAATAGATTAGTAATCCCACCACCACAAAAGGCTAGATGGGAATCTACTAGGAACTCGGCTTTCTTTTTTCTAGCCCCTTCTCATTGGAACTTTCTCCCTAAAAGCATTAGACTAGAAGAGTCCTATATTCAGTTTCGTAAACGTTTCGAAACATATTTGTTTCAGAATACGTTCGAAAATAATCTGGGGTGAAAGGAAAAATTAGGCAGAATGAATATGCAGTAAAATAATATGCTTGCTTATGTATTTGTTATGAACGGTTGTCCATTGTGTGTTGGTGTTTTATCTTTTAGAATGGTTGTTTTAGTTTGCTATGCTTTTATATCAAATCGATGGATTTCTTATATGTTTTTTAATATGATATTTTTAAATTAAGATGTAAACCGTTCTGTTTTGTGAATGCAATTTGAAACGGTATAGTAAATAAACAATAAACGATAATCACTCTTTGAGTGCCTGCTCTCACTGATTAATGCTGGACATACATCCTGTGAGCAACACAGCTCCTGTCAATCTGTGAGCACCTGTTCACTCGGAGCTACACGGCAGCTCTCACCCTGTCAGTGACTGCTCTCTCTCTCTCTCTCTGAGGGGCCGATGATCAGTAGCAGACGCGGGTGCTAGAGGCCAGTAGCGCCGTACTGATGTCCGTGTTTGCTTCCACCCAATGATCAGAGCCGGCGGACGCGTATAATGACGCATTTGCCAGCTCTGAACGCTAAACGCATATAAACAAGGGTCTCCCGCATTCCTCCCTCATGATCAGCGGGCAGCGTGCCAAACAAGGGCATTGCTACCGCTGCAAACCCTATGCCAGCTCGGAGCTGGCGTTAGAGTTTGCCAGCAAAGGTGGAATGAAGGAGACCCACTGAAGAGGTTTGACAGGTCCGGGGTTTTCTCCTGGACCTGTCAAACCTAAGCCCGCCCCCCCCTAAACACAAGATGAACCTCCAGGCCCCCAAACCCCAAAACACAAAAACTCTGATGGTCAAGTGGGACCGCTAGCTTCTCCCCTCCCACCCCCCACCCCCACCCCGATATTGAACAAAAATGCCCTGTTGGTCCAGTGGAACTGCTATCTATCTATCTATCTAGAAAGCCTGCACTGCCTCCCTTCCTCCCCTCCCCCCCAGAAGCCTATCTCTCCATAATAGTAGTAAATGGAGAAGGGAGGGACTAGCACTCCCTCCCTCCTCTTCGGGGGCCTTCCCAAAATGGCAGTGTCCTGCCCTGCTCAGTGCATCCTGGGATGTGCTGGGGGGGGGGGGGGCTTAACTTCCATATAAGGTTTAAGTTCCACCTGGTGCATCCCAGGATGCACAGGGCACCATTTTGTGAAGACGCTCGAAGAGTGGAGAGGGAGTGGTTGAGGAATAGGGCTGCCAACTAGCTCCAGATTCACCTGACAGGGTTGATCCGGTCCAGGGATTACCCCCATGCATGCAGGGACTTGTATCCTAGCTTTTCTTAGAGAATCCAATGGGGAAATCGGAACCACAAGTCCCTGCAATGGGGCAAGGGAGGCCCAGGACTGGATCAACCCTATCGGGCGAATCTAGTTGGCAACCTTAACGAGGAACAAAGTGTGTACGAGCTGATTTCATGTATGTTTAACATCGTACACCGCTGAGTGTCACAGCTGCCAAGTTACCCATTTTGGCCAGTCCTGATTTTAAACTTACATCCCAAAGTAGTACAGTGACACCTCGGTTTTCGTCGATAATCCGTCCAAAAACAATCGGCGAAATCTGAAACCGACGAAAACCGAGGCAATTATTTCCATATGAATCAATGTAACTTATTAGCAAGGGAAACACTTAACAGAGACAATGAGATTTGAGCACATGTGATTTTATCTTACGTGCGTTGCGTTAGACGCGCGGGGTGATGCTCACACAACAAGAAACAACGCCACAATGAGCAGGAGAACACGTGGGTCGTCCTTTGTTTTCGCAAAATTAGCAGCGAGGTCACGTGGGCACGTCGACAAAATCCGAGACAAATTTTTCGCGGAAAAAATCAACAAAAACCGAAACCTACGATAACCGAAGTCAACAAAAACCGAGGTATTACTGTATTTGAAGTCCATGATTCTATCCATTAAAATCAGTGCTGCAGGTCCCATAATGCACCAGGATGAAGTTGGCAGAAATCCAGGACTGGCCAAAAAGTCTCCCTCCTGGAATAGGGTAACTTGGCAGCTCTGGAGTGTAAAGATTTGGGTCACCTGTACTCAGAGCACAATATCTACCTGGAATCTTTAGAACTTCTTCTGTGAATCATCAACCTGATTTAAATCTCACTGAATTTTTGGACAGTTCATTGGAGGCTATAACGGAAAGGAGGACTTTGCTAGTGAGTTTTGTTCTGGAACCAGATAGAAACAATATATTTTGTTTGTATTTTTGATACATGAATGCACTTTTTTGGGGGGTTTAAGGTTCAAGTTTTTTCCTGACTTAACTTGAGATACACAGAAACGAAGACGAGAATTCTTAGCATTAAAACCAAGAGTTCTCTCTCTGGGTGGGTCTTTTGTATTACAATTTGCCTGTAGATGTTTGGTATCAGTGAATGCAGTTAATTATTGGTTTTTTTGACCCAAAGAAACTGCAGGAATTTCTTTCTCATAAGGAGGGTGAAAGACATGCTTCCTTAAATGAGCCCACTTGATAATAATATGTCGTATAAATCAGTGGCATAGCTACGTGAGGCCACGGGAGGCCTGGGCCCCCACAAATTTCCTGTGGGCCCCTGGCTTTGTTGGTGGGAGTCCCCAACCCCCATCAGCAGAAGCGTTGTCCAGCGCCGGTCTCCGGCACCGCCACGTTGCCTGCCCTGCTCTGTCTTCCCCTCACGTCCGGCACGCTCCTTTTAGAGAAACTGAGCATGCTCGATTTCACTAAAAGGGGAAGGCGGAGCAGGGCAGGCAACGCGGCGGCGCCAGAGACCGGCGTTGGACAACGCTTCAGCTGGCGGAGATAAGGGACCCCGCCAGCCAAGGTATTTGCTGCGGCAATGGGTGAGAAGTGGCAGGGCGGCGGCAGACCAAAAGTGCCCCCCCCCCCACCTCGGGCTCTGGCCCCCTCACACCACGAGGTCTGGCTACACCCCCCGGTATAAATTGGCTGCAAGTGTTAGACTTTTCTTCTGCACCATAGGTTTGAATTAATCATAAAGTGTCTTCCTGAGTTATTTCCTTGTATCTTGGTCAAGAATTGTGGACTAAGTTTGAAAGAATATTTTCCTAAATTATGTTTCATGAAACTTGTTTTTGCTGATTTTGCTGATGCGTTCATAAGTTTGCTTTATAAATGTAATATTATTAAACTTACAAATAATAAAAAAAAAAGATTTGGGTCAGTAGTACATAAAACATGTGAATTCAAGAAATAAGCGGTACTTTGCAACCTTTGCCGCTGTCTTGTCTGAGGATTGGAGAAATGGTTCTGCTCAGCTGCTCTGCTCTGTTTGTTCTTAGAAAAGCTTTTAAGAAGCAGGAGATCCAGTGGGATAGCTACGACTTTCAGGAGTGTTGATGTTGGTAGCCATCCAAGAAGGGAGGGGGGGTAGTATACCTTGGGTATGTGTTTTTTCTTGCTCGCATGAGATGTATTTTGTACGCTGTTGACATTATCGCATACTCTTTTTTTTTTTTTTAATGCTTATCAGGTGATCAGGTTCCATCAGGCAAAGAACAAAGAAATGAAAAGCTTGTGAATCTGGCAGACAGTTTGGAGGAAGGGAGATGTTTCATTTCTGTCAGTGAAAATGAGTCTGGTCCGTGTGGAATAAGTACATAAGTGTTGCCATACTGGGACAGACCAAAGGTCCATCAAACCCAGCATCCTGTTTCCAACAGTGGCCAATCCAGGTCACAAGTACCTGACAGAAACCCAAAGAGTAGCAACATTCCATGTAGAACCCCAGAGAGTAGCAAGATTCTAGAATTCTAAAGAATAACAAGATTCCATGCAGAATTTCAAAGTGTAGCAACATTCCATGTAGAACCCCAAAGAGTAGCAAGATTCCATTCAGAATCCCAAGTACATAAGTATCGCCATACTGGGAAAGACCAAAGGTCCATCGAGCCCAGCATCCTGTTTCCAACAGTGGCCAATCAAGGCACAAGTACCTGGCAAGATCCCCAAAAAGTACAAAACATTTTATGTTGCTTATCCCAGAAATAAGCAGGGGATTTTCCTCAAGTCCATTTAATAATGGTCTATGGACTTTTCCTTTAGGAAGCCGTCCAGACCCTTTTTAAACTCCACTAAGCTAACCACCTTTACCACATTCTCTGGCAACGAATTCCAGAGTTTAATTACTCATTGAGTGAAGAAACATTTTCTCCGATTCGTATTAAATTTACTACTTTGTAGCTTCATCGCATGTCCCCTAGTCCTAGTATTTTTGGAAAGAGTAAACAAATGATTCACGCCTACCCTTTCCACTCCACTTATTATTTTACAGACCTCTATCATATCTCCCCTCAGCCGTCTTTTCTCCAAGCTGAAGAGCCGGATTGCCAGTGGTTTGGTTTTGGAGCATGGCATGATCCACACTCAACATAGGAACTTAGGTATTATCTGCCGGATTCTATATGTCGCACCTAGAGATCCACACTGAATTCCAGGCGTATTCTATAACAACGCGTGTAACTTAAATGGCTTAACAAGCCAATCAGCATTGTTAACAGCACTTAACAAGCAATAATGAGCACTAATTGGTAATAATTAGAATTTATGCACACAACTCGCTAAGGGCCCTGTTTACTAAGCACACTGTAGGTGCGCTAGTGTTTTTAGCAAGCGCTAATGCTAGAGAGACCCATAGGAATATAATGTTAGCGTGCGGTAGTAAACAGGGCCCTAAGTGTATTCCATAATGAAACTGTGCCTAAATTCTAATACGTGCAGTTTAAAAGGGGCATGGCTATGGGCAGGGACATTGGGCGTTCCAAAATGTATGCGTGCAGTTATAGAATATAGCCCAGTGGTTTAAAATACAAGCAGGTCAAGCAGAACAGAACTCCATAATAAGGACAGTTCTTGGCAATAGTCATCTCTGGATAACTGTCCAGAGAACCAGCGGCGTACCAAGGGCAGAGCGGTGGGGGCGGTCTGCCCCGGGTGCACGCCGCTGGAGAGGTGCAGAGAGCAGCTGCGCGCCTGTCGACTCCACTGGTTCCCTGCTCCCTCTGCCCCGGAACAGGCTACTTCCTGTTCCGGGGCAGAGGGAGCAGGGAGCCAGCGGAGCCGAGAGCTGCGCGGCTGCTCCGAGCAGCCAAGAATGCACCCGGGGGGGGGGGGGGGGGGGGGGTTGATGCGCCGGGGCCCAGCATGTAGCTCATCTGGGGTTCCAGAAATGAAGCTAGGCAGATCATGGACCTCTCCGATCTCAGACTATGTTTCTGCGTTTCTCTGTGTCCAGGGATTTCCTGCAGCAGGGCTGACCTCTGAATGAGATGTGGCCTGCTGCTAGGACTGGTGGGGAAGGGTAGAGAGCATCAATAAGGATGCCTGTGCTTTTTCCAGGGCTTTTTTTTAGGGGGTACTCGGGGGTACTGAGTACCGGCACCTTTTCCAGTGTCTGCTAAAATTGACCCTTGGACCACAAGATTTAATGAAAGAGCTCAGGCTTTACACACCAATTCTGCCTTGTCATAGGTTCTGTGACTGGTTGCAGGGGGCCTGGCTATTGTGGGGTGGGTCCCTCAGTGATCACCCCACCCCTGAAGGGTGGCCTAGCATTTGAGTACCAGCACCTCTTTTGCTAGAACAAACGCACTGGATAAAGTGACCCACGTGTGGGTGATCAGGCCATTGTGACATCACTGATGAGGTTGGCTGTTAGCCATTGGTGGAATGAGGCATTATGACATCACATTATCAAAAGTGAGCCAAGTATAGAACAATCAAGCTAATTACAGGGGTTAACAGTAAAATAACATGTCTTAACAATAGCTCATGTTGATAAGCCCCCTAAATGAAAAAGAAATGCCTGTAGAAATCAAAATCACTGCTACATGTGATAAAAGCAGGGCTTTTTCTGAGGGGGTTCTTGGGGGTACTGAGTACCGGCACCTTTTCCATTGGCTGCTAAAATTGACCCATGGACCCCAAGTTTTAATGAAAAAGCTCGAGCTCTACACACCAATTCTGCCTTGTCATAGATTATGTGACTGGTTGCAGGGGGCCTGGCTATTGTGGGGTGGGTCCCTGAGTGATCACCTCACCCCTGAAGAGTGGGCTAGCATTTGAGTACCGGCACCTCTTTTGCTAGAACAAACGCACTGGATAAAGTGACCCACGTGTGGGTGATCAGGCCATTGTGACATCACTGATGAGGTTGGCTGTTAGCCATTGGTGGAATGAGGCATTATGACATCACATTATCAAAAGTGAGCCAAGTATAGAACAATCAAGCTAATTACAGGGGTTAACAGTAAAATAACATGTCTTAACAATAGCTCATGTTGATAAGCCCCCTAAATGAAAGAAAACAGAGATGCCTGTAGAAATCAAAATCACTGCTACATGTGATAAAAGCAGGGCTTTTTTTGAGGGGGTACTTGGGGGTACTGAGTACCGGCATCTTTTCCATTATCTGCTAAAATTGACCCGTGGTCCCCAAGTTTTAATGAAAGAGCTCAGGCTCTACACACCAATTCTGCCTTGTCATAGATTCTGTGACTGGTTGCAGGGGGCCTGGTTATTGTGGGGGTGGGTCTCTCAGTGATCACCCCACCCCTGAAGGGTGGCCTGACATTTGAGTACCGGCACCTTTTTTGCTAGAAAAATTGCACTGGCTTTTTCAAAATGCAAAGCAAACCAAGTCAGCCTGCTACTAGATATTGCCTCATGGTGTTACGGGGAGGCATGACCAGCAGGAAAAAGGAGATGATAGTGTCGTTGTATAAGTCTCTGGTGAGGCCTCATTTGGACTACTGCGTGCAGTTCTGGAGACCGCACCTATGGAAAGATATAAACAGGATGGAGTCGGTCCAGAGGGCGGCTATGAAATTAGAATGCACAAATTATAGGGACAGGCTTATGAACCTCAACATGTATACGCTGGAAGAGAGGAGGGAGGGAGGAGACATGATAGAAACGTTTAAATATCTCAAGGGCATTTATGTACAGGAAGAGAGCCTTTTTCAACTGAAGGAGAGCTCTGGAATGAGGGGGCATATGACAAAGTTAAGAGGGAATAGGCTTAGGAGGAACCTAAGGAAGTATTATTTCACAGAAAGGGTGGTGGAGGCGTGGAATGGCCTCCCGGTGGAGATGGTGGAGTCGAGGACTGTGGGATAAGCATGTGGGATCGCTTAGGAACAGGTAGAATTGGGGGTTACAGAGGATGGGCAGACTGGATGGGTCATATGGCCTTTATCTGCCATCATGTTTCTATGTTTCTATTCCACCAATGCCTAAGAGCCACCCTCCTCAGTGATGTCACAATGGCTCAATTGTCCTATTATTGCCTTACTTTCCCCCCTTAGTGTGTTTCAGTCTGGTAACCAGAGCTGATATTGTGATGTCATAATGGCTCATTCCACCAATGCCTAAGAGCCAACCTCCTCAGTGATGTCACAATGGCTCAATTGTCCTATTATTGCCTTACTTTCCCCCCCTTAGTGTGTTTCAGTCTCTGGTAACCAGAGCTGAGATTGTGATGTCATAATGCCTCATTCCACCAATGCCTAAGAGCCAACCTCATCAGTGATGTCACAATGGCTCAATTGTCCTATTATTGCCTTACTTTCCCCCCTTAGTGTGTTTCAGTCTCTGGTAACCAGAGCTCATATTGTGATGTCATAATGGGAATAGGCTTAGGAGTAACCTAAGGAAGTATTATTTCACAGAAAGGGTGGTGGAGGCGTGGAATGGCCTCCCAGTGGAGGTGGTGGAGTCGAGGACTGTGGGATAAGCATGTGGGATTGCTTAGGAACACAAAGAATTATGGGTTACAGAGGATGGGCGGACTAGATGGGTCATATGGCCCTTATCTGCCGTTATGTTTCTATGTTTCTACTACTCCCAGGGTATAACCCGTAAAGGAATAATAGTGGAGCCCACCCTGAGGGAAGTCAACATTTCTAGGTCCTGGGATCTGGTTGTGGTAGTAGGATGACTTTAGACTGAATGATGAAGTAAAATACATAGGGGAGCAACGAGTAGCCACTAGGAGAGTGTGTGGGGCCCAGAAGATTGATCTAGATCAACCCCTCCCCTTCACCCTGAAGACTGAGGAGCCAGGGGTCAAGATCTTGAACATGGGGAGCTGCAACTCCTGGCTTTTGTCACCGGCACTTCCAAGGATATGAGGACAGGCAACAGGGGCCAGACCCACCAAGAGGGGAGGGCAGGGGGTGGCAAGATTCCCCAGGCCTGGCCTTGGAAGGGGGCCCAGCTTGACCCAGTGACCTGCCCAACTGCAGTACCTTCAATGGCTGGAGGGGGTGTCCAAGGCCCACCAGCCAAATAGCTCCAAAGCCCGAACCTCCCCTGGTCTAAGAAAGTCAGCATGTTTTCTAGCCGACGCTGGCAATTTGCGCATGCTGAGTTCGTGCGTACAACTGAGCGTGTGCAAGGATTGCTGGCATTGGTGGTTAGCAAGTATGCTGCCGACTTCCTCACACCAGGGAAAGTTCGGACCAGCTGTTTGGTTGGCGGGTCTTGGGCATCCCTGCCAGCAAAGGTAACATTTTTAACGGGAGGGAGTAGGGAATGGAGTCGGCGATTGAGCAGAATGGAATGGGTGGCCTGCCTCAGAGTCCTCCCCTCCTTGGGCTGCTAGCTACGCCCCTGCATTTCCTGACTGATGGAGTGGTGGGGTGCGGGGCCCCCTAAGCCTATTTGCCCCGAGCCTGCCTTTGTCTCTCTGCGGCCCTGACAGGGGCAAGGCTACTGCAGCAATATGGACTCCTCAAAGTCCCCCTCCCTCCCCCGCCCAGTTTGCTGCCTCCCCTCCCACAGGTGGCTCCAGGTAGTTGCAACAGAGACAGTGTTTGGGTTTGGTTTGCTTGCAATCTAAGGACTGCATTTCAGACCCTGTTTCCCTGAAGAAAATGCCGCCCCACCCCATCATTCCTGCTCAGATGGTGTCCTGGCTGTGTTTCTGCACGGACTGAGTTCATACAAGCCTTTTCATCCAAGGAGCTCTTTCCCCCGTGAGTATGCACACAGGGCTTTGCCAAATTCACATGTAGACAAACTTTAAAGTCCAACCAGCCTGAGGAACAGGAAAGGGCTTCAAAGATTCCAGCGAAGAAAAGGAAGTGACAAGCTTTTGGGAAATGTGAAGCCTGTGATTATGGGCTGGGTTGCTACTGTGGTACTTTTCCATCTCTTTCCTAACTAACTCCCTCTCTCCCCCCCCCCCCCCCCCCCCCTCCCCTTCTTTCTCTGAACATTTTTTGGCTGTAGCAGCAGGATGGAGTTTTGCCATGCGTGCAAGCACGGACTCCATTGTACTGTATACTAACTGGCACACTTTAAAAGCAATTAATCCTCTTCTGTTGGCAACATTAATAAGAGAAAATAACTTTAGGCTTGCGTTCTGGGAATAGGTACAGATCACTTTGAAGCACACTTCTCTGATGATGACTTGCTCACAGGCAAGGACTGATGACAGTGACAGCCTTCCGTTGTTTATTCTGTATGATTTATCTATTTTTATTAGAGAAAAGGGATGGGGCTTGATATACTGCCTTTCTGTGGTTACAATTAGAACAGTTTACATATTATATACAGGTGCTTATTTTGTACCTGGGGCAATGGAGGGTTAAGTGACTTGCCCTGAGTCACAAGGAGCTGCAGTGGGAATTGAAGCCAGTTCCCCAGAATCAGAGTCCACTGCACTAACCACTAGGCTACTCCTCCACTCATTCCACCAATAAGAGCCAACCTCATCAGTGATGTCACAATGGCTTGATTGCCCGATACTTGGCTCACTTCTGATATTGTGATGTTATAAGGGAGGGGGGGAAAGGGAAATGGGACTTGATATCCTGCCTTTCTGAGGGTTTTGCAACTACATTCAAAACACTTTATTTATTTATTTATTTGTTTATTTATTATTACTACATTTATATCCCACATTTTCCCACTGATTGCAGGCTCAAAGTGGCTTACATAAATCTGTAGTAAGGCTACAGTGCAAGAAAAAACAGTTATACAAATTGATAATAAGATAGGAAACAACAATTAAAGAGCAATAGACAAGAGATAATAACTGGTACTTAGTGTCCTTGAATCTTATTAATGGTATACATGCGCATATTTTCAAAGCACTTAGCCTTCCAAAGTTCCATAGAAACCTATGGAACTTTGGAAGGCTAAGTGCTTTGAAAATATGGTACTTGGGTAATGGAGGGTTAAGTGACTTGCCCAGAGTTCCCCAAGTCACAACTGACTGCAGTGGGAATTGAATCCAGTTCTCCAAGTCACAACTGGCTGCAGTGCGAATTGAACCCAGTTCCCCAGGAACAAAGTCTGCTATACTAACCACTAGGCTACTCCTCCACTAGCAACATTCCATGTAGAATCTCAAATAGTAGCAACAAGATACTACTACTACTACTTAACATTTCTAAAGCACTACTAGGGTTACGCAGCGCTGTACAGTTTAACATAGAAGGACAGTCCCTGCTCAAAGGAGCTTACAATCTAAAGGAGAAATGTACAGTCAGTCAAATTGGGGCAGTCTAGATTTCCTGAATAGGTATAAAGGTTAGGTGCCGAAGGCGACATTGAAGAGGTGGGCTTTGAGCAAAGATTTGAAGATGGGTAGAGAGGGGGCTTGGCCTAAGGGCTCAGGAAGTTGATTCCAAGGGTGAGGCGAGGCAGAATGAGCGGAGCCTGGAGTTGGCGGTGGTGGAGAAGGGTATTGAGAGGAGGGATTTGTCCTGTGAGCGGAGGTTACGGGTAGGAACGTAAGGGGAGATGAGGGTAGAGAGGTAGTGAGGGGCTGCAGATTGAGTGCATTTGTAGGTTAGTAGGAGAAGCTTGAACTGTATGCGGTACCTGATCGGAAGCCAGTGAAGTGACTTGAGGAGAGGGGTGATATGAGCATATCGGTCTAGGCAGAAGATAAGACACGCAGCAGAGTTCTGAACAGATTGAAGGGGGGATAGATGGCTAAGTGGGAGGCCAGTAAGGAGTAGGTTGCAGTAGTCAAGGCGAGAGGTAATGAGAGCGTGGACGAGAGTACGGGTGGTGTGCTCAGAGAGGAAAGGGCGAATTTTGCTGATGTTAAAGAGAAAGAAGCGACAGGACTTGGCTATCTGCTGGATATGCGCAGAGAAGGAGAGGGAGGAGTCGAAGATGACTCAAATAGTAGCAACAGAATCTCCAATAGTAGCAACATTCCACGTGGAATCTCAAATAGGGAAAGGGAAATGAGACTCGATATACTGCCTTTCTGTGGTTTATGCAACTAGATTCAATGCAGTTTACATAGTCTATACAGGCACTTATTTGTACCTGGGGCAGTGGAGGGTTAAGTGACTTGTCCAGAGTCACAAGGACCTGCAGTGGGAATCAAACCTGGTCCCCCTGGTTCTCAAGTCCTACTAAGTTTATTACATTGCTTTGATTTTCCCTTGAAGCAAGTGTCTCAATAAACGTGAACACACAGCTATATTTTTTTCTTAGGGAGGACTGTGTTTTGTTAGGTTCCTGCTCCAGGAGTGAGGACTCTTGAATTTGCAGGGGACCACAAGTGGATGACATTGTTTCCTGCTGATTATACTGGACATACACAGCACTGATGAGAGAGATCAAATCCCCCTTCCAGTCATGTCTGCTTCTCAGCACTAAGGGATCCTTTTACCAAGCTGCAGTAACAAGAGCCCTGTGCTATGGGCAGGGGACGTTTTTGCTGTACCACAGCGGGTAAAAAAGGCTGAAAATAGCCATGGCCATGCGAGAGGTAGCACTTGCCGCCAAGGTAAGAGCTCCAGCGTTAACCCGGAAGTAACCGGGTAGCGCACTGCACTGCCTGATTACCGCCAGGTATAAGGGCTGACTTTTCCTAACATTGAAAATGGCGTACACCGGGGCTGGAACTACCGCCGGTGCCCGCGTTTAGTGTTCGGTAAGCCTGCGTCGGACTTCCCGCCGCTTTATAAAAGGTCCCCTAAACGAGGCGTTCATTATCCTTTGTGAAGCGCGGGTGTCAGGGACTGCAGTTTACCCAACGAGTTCCTAAAATTGCACAAGGGAAGATAAGTACATAAGTATATAAGCATCGCCATGCTGGGACAGACCAAGGGTCCATCGAGCCCAGCACCCTGTCACCGACAGCGGCCAAAAGAACAAGCAATTTGTCCCGCCCATCCTAGAAATACTGTATTATTCCCTCGTCCATTCAATAACATTCTATGGCTTTTTCCTCCAGGAAGCCGTCCAACCCTTTTTTGAAGTCCGCTAAGTTAACCGCCTTAACCGCCTTCTCCGGCAGCGAATTCAACTACACGTTGAGTGAAGAAAAATTTCCTCCGATTCGTTTTAAATTTACCACACTGCAGCTTCATCGCATGTCCCCTTGTCCTAGTATTTTTGGAAAGCGTAAACAGTCGCTCCACATCGACCCGTTCAATTCCACTCATTATCTTATAGACCTCTATCATATCTCCCCTCAGCCGCCATTTCTCCAAGCTGAAGAGCCCCAGCCTCTTTAGCCTATCCTGATAGGGAAACTGTCCCATCCCTTGTATCATCTTTGTCGCCCTTCTCTGCACCTTTTCCAATTCCACTATGTCTTTTTTGAGGTGCGGCGACCAGAATTGAACACAATACTCGAGGTGCGGTCGCACCATGGAGCGATACAATGGCAGAATAATATCCTCATTTTTGTTTTCAATCCCTTTCCTAATGATACCCAACATTCTATTTGATTTCCTAGCCGCAGCAGCACATCGAGCAGAAGTTTTCAATGTATCATCAACGACGACACCTAGATCCCTTTCTCGGTCCGTGACCCCCAACGCTGAACCTTGCATGACGTAGTTATAGTTTGGGTTCCTCTTTCCCACATGCATCACTTTGCACTTAAACGTCATCTGCCATTTAGACGCCCAGTCTCATAAGGTCCTCTTGTAGTTTTTCACAATCTTCCTGCGATTTGACTACTTTGAATAACTTTGTGTCATCGGCAAATTTATTTATTTATTTGTTACATTTGTACCCCACATTTTCCCACCTATTTGCAGGCTCAATGTGGCTTACATAGTACTGAGAAGGTGTTCGCCATTTCGGTTGATAACAAATACAAGGTTATATTATGGGCGAATGAGATTGGTGTGTATCAGGCACCATGATGGTCGGAGGGAATGAAGGTTGTATATTGTCCAGAACGATCATTGGTTAAGTGGTGTTGCTGGGCGTGGTGAATTACGGTGGGCAAGTGGGGTAAGCTTTTTTGAAGAGGTTGGTTTTTAATGATTTCCTGAAGTTTAGATGGTTGTGGATTGTTTTCACAGCTTTTGGGAGTCCATTCCGTAGTTGTGCGCTTATGTAGGAGAAGCAGGATGCGTAAGTGGTTTTGTATTTAAGACCTTTGCAATTCGGGTAATGTAGGTTTAGGTATGATCGTGATGATCTCAATCTGTTTCTGGTTGGTAGGTCTTTGAGGTCTATCATATAGCCTGGGACTATGCCGTAGATAATTTTGTGGACCAAGGTGCAGATTTTGAAGAAGATCCGTTCTTTGATTGGGAGCCAATGCAGCTTTTCTCGGAGGGGTTTTGCACTTTCTAATCGTGTTTTACCAAATATCAGTCTGGCTGCTGTGTTTTGGGCGGTTTGGAGTTTTTTTTTTTGAGTTGTTCTTTGATTACCTCACTAGTTACCCCCATCTCTAGGTCATTTATGCATATGTTAAAAAGCAGAGGTCCCAGCACCAATCCCTGAGGGACCCCGGTAACTACCGTTGTCTCCACCGCTTCTGCTTTCCAGACCTCCTCTGCCCAAACAACAAGTTTCTAATGGATTGTCCAGTAATTCCATTTTTCTGGATTCTATGCAGTCATAGTATAGGTCAGGGGTCAGTGGCGTAGCTTAGGTGGGGCACCAGGGGAGCGGCCGCTCCCCCAAACGGAGTTCTGCTGGCACCGGTGCATATTTTTTTCTCATTGTGTTACACTGAAAATGTGCACCAGCGCCAGCGGAAGTCCGCTCTCGCTCCCCCACGCCGTCAACCTGACTCTCCGCTTAACATTTTAGAATACTGGGTCATCCCCCTCATAGTGCGCCAAAAAACACGTGCGATTTGGCACGTAATGTCCGCACTAGAATGGCAGCTGCATGTCAAAATGGAGGTGAAATGGCAGATACGTGCATAAGTGTGCGTAGACGCTATTCTGTAACTTCGGGGGGTCTTTTACTTAGGTGCACTAGCGTTTTTAATGTGCTCTAAAAATAGGCACGTGCGAAACACTAAAGACACCCATAGAAATACATTGGCGTCTCTAGCATTTAGCGTCTGCCTATTTTTTAACACGCGCTAAAAATGTCAGTGTTCCTTAGTAAATGACCCTCTTGGAGCCTAAGGAGCTTGCCGTGTTGGCAATCCAGAACTGCACCCATCGTGCACCATTTCCAGGTGGTAGTAACTGCTCCTTCCCCCCCCCCCCTCCCTCGCAAAATGGCCATATGATAAGTGGTTCACTTAATGCACGGCCATTTCTTTAAAAAAAAAAAGAGAGAGAGAGAGAGACAGCCTTTTACCCGCTGCGGTAAAAGGGAGAGTGTGTGAAAAATATGCGCTGACGCTAGTGCAGTCCCGCTTTTACCGCATCTTAGTAAAAGGACCCCTAAGTGCTCCAGCGCAGAACTGCAAGGGGACGTTCACATGGGAGGGGGCCTGGGCAGTGAGCTCTTTATACGGTAGAATACTGCCAGTTGTACGCACATGGTGCCGGATTCAGTTGTGAATATTTATACCTGCCATAGAGTAGATGTAAGCATTCATTACTAATTTAAGGTACTTCATTGCCAACATGCTAATTTGGCATGCAAATTTGCCATTATAGACAGGGCTGTGGTATCAGAGTCAGAATCAGAAGCAATTTGGGTGGAGTTGAAATCAGAGCTGGTAAAAATGTACCGACTCTGACTTCAGCTTCAAAATGAAAAAAAAAACCCCCATAATTATATATATACTAGTAAAAAAGCTCCGTTTCTGATGCAAATGAAACGGGGGCTAGCAAGGTTTTCTTCTGTGTGCATGTGGGAGTGTGTGTGTCCCTGCCCTCTGCCCTCTCTCCCTTCCCCTGTGCTGTCTGTCCCCTCCCCCCTCGGAGTCGAGTCCTTCAGTATTAAGTTTCCTGCTGTGTTTGTGTTACAGAGAGTGAGGGCTTCTGCCCTCTCTCCCCTCCCCCCTCTGAGTCCTTCACTGTTACAAAGAGAGCGATTTCGTGCTGTGCTGTTTTCCTTCACTGTTTGTGTTACAGAGAGAGCGAGGGCGGGGCAGACACTCATGGGGAAACCGGATATCTCTCCCCCTTCACACTTCCGGCTGGAGGCTTCATTTAGAACATTGGTGGTGCCTTTTATATATAGAGATATATATTTATTTATTGGCACTTACATCCCACATAATCCGAATTGCAATCATTCAGTTCTATGTGGCTTACAATAGCATAGAAATGAAGATTCATACAATATATAGTTTCAATAAGATGAAAGACAATATCGATACCTTTTCTCAGTTATATCCGTAAGCTGTGTCCTTGACTTTGTGAGTAGGAAAAAGCCTGTCCCAGAAAGGAAGCTGAATGATTCTTTACTCTCAGCCTGGATGAGTGAAACACTGCTGATGAAGAGGAGCGAAGTCTGGACAGACATTCGTTAAGATTTTCACTGCGCTTAATGTTCTGTTTGTCACCTATTTGTCGACTTTGACATACGTTCAGAGTTGACTGAATAATTGAGTGGAGATTTTTAAAACTCTGAACTGATTATTTGGCCTCCTGGACATATGTCCAGTCCTAGCCATGGTCTCATAATTAAATTAATGTGTTTGTGTACCCAGTTCTGACTCCACAGGGTATGTTCTAGGCAGCTGCCTAAGTGACCACACCAACTCAGCACAATAGTAGGCCTAGGTGTGTCCAGCTACCATTCAACTACCCACCTTCCCTCTCTCCCAACATATTAAAAATAGAAAAATGATTGGCTGCCTTGGTCCCCCCTCCCCAACCCAGAAACAAAATGGCAGCCCGTCCTGCTCTTCCCTCTCACTCAAGTATTTTTTTTTTTAAATGCGCTATGCGTGTCTCTGTCGGAGCAACACTGGATGCTGAGCTGGGAAGACGGAAACCTTTCTGCTCTTCACCACTGACTTGGGGGAAGGGGAGGTGGGTGGTGGAGAAGCCCTGGCATTTTAAATATTGGGTGGAAGAGAAGAGAATCGGAGCAGCCTGGCTCTTCTTGTTTTAATGTCGGGTGGGAGGCAGGAACGTTCAGTCGTTTGCCACAAAGTGTTAAATGCCAACAATTTTTTTAAATTTTGTTTTATGGAATTCCTAAGCTGAAACAACACAAAAACCAAAGATATCATTAGTGTTTTCCATGTTGATGGTAGCTTAGATGCAATAGTCTTCTTGGAGGCAATTACTTCCTGCCTCTTGAACTCACTCACGTGTGGCCCCCTCCCTTCCCACTGGGCTTCAGGGCTGTCCTCCTTTCTACCGAACAAATCTAGCGTGTGTCCTCTGATAGGGGAAAGGATTAATCACTTCAAGGCTCAAGATGGAACTGTATTCCACTCCAATAACAAATTTCTCTGGTCATGTGAGTGCTCTGGGCCCCCGGGCGGTAAAGCTCATTGGGCCTCCTGGCCACTGCCCACCACCCCTACCGCCGTAGCTGCCACCTCACTCCCGCACACTACAGTCCCCCCGAGCCTCAGTGGACCTGGTCCTACCTTGAAGGGTCCTGGTGGTCTAGTGGCTTCTTCAGTGGCATTCTGCCCGTCGTGTTTTCAAAATGGCTGCCGAGACATCCTGCGGTAGTCTTACGGGTCTCAACAATCTTACGAGACTGCCGAAGAGAGTCTCGGCAGCCATTTTAAAACACGACGGTGTGACAGTGGGCAGAATAGCAGCAGTGGGCAGGAAAGAGTGGGGGAGGTTTCCTGACCCCGCAGAGGACACTAGACCACCAGGGCACTTCAAGGTGGGACCGGGGGGGCTGTAGTGTGCGGCAGTGTGAGGGGAGAGCCTCTGGGCCTCCTAGAGTCTCTGGTTGCCCGAATTGGTCCCCCTGCCCAGTTGCTCGAATGGTCGGTCTGCCCCTGCTCCAAAGAGTGCCTTTACGGAACATGAATTCTTACTGTGATACAGTTCAGCCATTAAATCAAACATCTCTCTATATAAAAGGCAACCCCAACGTTCTGAAGCCTCCACGGAAGTTGAGGCGCCCGAGATATCCGGTGTGCCCTGGAGTGTCTGCACCGCCCTCGCGTCAAAACGTCATGACGTCGAGGGCGGAGCTATAACACTCGAGGGCCGAAACGCGAGGCGAACGCGAACCCCGAACAAGTAACGCAAGTAGCTCTGAGGGAAGGAGGGAGGGGGCCCCTTGCTAGCGCCCGTTTCATTGCACTCAGAAACGGGCATTTTTTCCTAGTACATTATAACAGCAGACAGAAGCTCTAAAAGTTCTCATTTCCCTCTTCCCTGGGCTCCTTGGTACTTCTTAGGGACCCTTTAATGGTACCTTTAGTTTCAGAGGTTCTGGACTGTCTCTAGATCTCGGCTCCTGAGATTCGTCCTAAGGAAACTCCGACAGGCAGTGCAGCCACCCACCTTTACATAAGTACATAAGCATCACCATGCTGGGACAGACCAAGGGTCCATCGAGCCCAGCACCTTGTCACAGACAGCGGCCAAAGGAACAAGCAATTTGTCCCGCCCATCCTAGAAATACTGTATTATTCCCTTGTCCATTCAATAACATTCTATGGCTTTTTCCTCCAGGAAGCCGTCCAACCCTTTTTTGAAGTCCGCTAAGTTAACCACCTTAACCACCTTTTCCGGCAGCGAATTCCAGAGTTTAACCACGCGTTGAGTGAAGAAAACTTTCCTTTGATTCGTTTTAAATTTACCACATTGCAGCTTCATCAAAATACTGCTTATACCATTTCTGCTCTTTACTCCTGGGGAACTGCGTTGGATTCCCACTGCAGCTCCTTGTGACCCTGGGCAAGTCACTTAACCCTCTATTGCCCCAGATACAAACTTAGATTGTGAGCCCACTAGGGACAGAAAAAGTACCTGCATACAGTATACGTAAATCGCTTTGGTTGTACCCACAGACAGGCGGTATATCAAATCCATGACTCTTTACCCTTCCTTCTGCCCTCTGGATGAGAGGCAGATAATGAGAACAGGTTGTACCCCTGCTCATTAATTCACATTCCAGACTTGGGGTCTCTTGCAACTGACACAGAATAGCAATCTGACGGTTTCACAATTCTCACAGGTGTGATCGTGTAACTCAGCTCCTGGAGCCACCAAGCTCTTTCTTTCAGAGGTCCCATGATTCTTATCTCGGCTACTTGCCCCTTATCAGTCTGCAGCAGTGGTGTAGCTAGAATTGATTGGGCCCTGGGCGGAAAAATTGAGATGGGGTCCCCCTATAACACCATTATTCCCAAGGTAGTGGGGACCGAGGGGGTGGGGGATGATGCACATTTCGTAGAGCTGATGTATTACAATTTGTTGTCTGAGCATTGCTTTGGCCCTTCTCCACCACTGCCAACTCCAGGCTCCGCCCATTCTGCCTCGCCTCACCCTATGCGTGGAATCAACTTCCTGTGGCCCTACGCCAAGCCCCCTCCCTACCCATCTTCAAATCCTTGCTCAAAGCCCACCTCTTCAATGTTGCCTTCGGCACCTAACCTTAGACTGCCCCAATTTGACTGCCACTACTTGATTGTCTGTACATTTGTCCATTAGATTGTAAGCTCTTCGAGCAGGGACTGTCCGTCTATGTTATATTGAACAGCGCTGCGTAACCCTAGTAGCGCTTTAGAAATGTCAAATAGTAGTAGTAGTAGTCTTAGTGTTTCTCTTCTGCTTTTTTCTCCAGGTTGTCCTGTACTTTTGACATTTCTTCTCTATGTCCACCATCTACCTTTCTTATGTGTCTCTATCCATCCTGTCCAGTGTCTCCCCTCTGTCTATGTCCCTGTCCCAGTGCTCCCTCCAGAGCCAGCATCTCTTTTGTGTCCCTGTCCCTCCTCATTTCCAGCTTCTCACCTCTGTGTTCCCTTCCTCCTGCACCCCCTTGACCCTCTCCTCCAACCGCTTTGTAGTCTGGCATCTCTCTCTCTCTCTCCCCCCAATTGGGCCAGAATCTCTCCCCCAGTCAAGTCTCTGACTCTCTCTCTTCCACCTGCTCCCTCCAATCCAGCATCTGCCCCCTCTCTTCCCCTTCGATTATGTTCCAGGTCTCTCTCTCTCTCGTCCCTCAGCTCCACCCCACCCCACCCGAGGTCCAGCATCTCTCTCCCTCTCATCCTCTTCTTCTTTGATCCAGTCTCTCTCCCCTTCCCCCTCCCCCATGCACCAGCATGGATTTGACATCTCCTTACCTCCATTTACCTCCCCTTCCCACCCAGGTCCTCCATAGACTGGCAGGTCACAGCAGATCCCGCCTCTCTGATGTCCTGTGGACGGGACGCAGCACAGGAAAGGGGGTTCCAATTTCACGTGGCCCTGGGCATTTTGCCGAGTTCGCTATTGAGCTACACCCCTGGTCTGCACGCATCCTTTGTTCCCAACGTGCTAATTTGCCCATCATTCTACTCACACTACGGTTCTTCATTTTTTAATTATTTTTTTTTTGTTACATTTGTACCCCGCGCTTTCCCACTCATGGCAGGCTCAATGCGGCTTACACGGGGCAATGGAGGGTTAAGTGACTTGCCCAGAGTCACAAGGAGCTGCCTGTGCCAGGAATCAAACTCAGTTCCTCAGGACCAAAGTTCACCACCCTAACCACTAGACCACTTTAGATGTCTAATTGCCTCCCTCCACTTATCTGACTCTGCAGCCCACTTCCACTGTATCTTAGAACTCAATGGTAAATTGCCAGGTTCCGGGCCGATCTTGCTATGGTTTTTTTTTAACCCAGGCCTATCCCAGGTTCTGATAGGTTTTCCAGCCTCGGAGTTGGCTGCTGGAGGTTTCTTAGATATTTGTTGCTTAATTATTTTTGTTCTGCTGCCTCTATTATTCCCCTTTATATAATGTATGATGTTTCTTTCATGTGTGGCATTGTGCCATGTACTGTATATCACTTGGATGTAGAATTGTCGAAAGGCGATATGGCAAGACGCTAAATAAACTAAACACTGGACCAGATGTCCTGCTGCTTTCTACTGACCCTCTCATGGAACCACTGACCAATCCCTTGGATTGCACCACTGTGGTCACTCCTCAGAGGGAGTTCCATAAATAGTGGTCAGCACAATAATTATACCTCCACTCATTCTCATCCCTCCTAGTGCCCTCAAAAAGGAAGAGGCAACTTGTTGGTAAAAGGGGGGAGGGGTGTGTGTGGTGGTAGAACATCAGACGTCAGACTTTCCAGCCCACAAGTTTTAAAAATGTTCATGGGAGCTGGCACGAAATGGCTGACTTGCTGCCAAAGAGAGGAAGAAAACCCGGAGGCTGCTGGCAACCAAACAGGAGAGGAGACCCAACGCAGCCATGGGTAGGGGAGAAAGAAAGAGGGAAATGAGCCTGGAAAGTACGGAGAGGGGCTTCATCTGACACGATTTGTTTCTCTTACAGCTCGAGAACTTGGGGGAAGAAGGAAACTCACTCGCTGAAATAGCAATGAAAATTAAAAGTTTACAAAATAAACTTATTTTCCTTGCATACCTTTAGTAAGAGGGAGGGTTCGAGGCAGCTCAGATCTTTTGTTTAATAGCTGATGGATGGGGGATCATCAGCTTGCTAGGTTTTGTTTTGGGGGAACTCAACTGGTTATACCAATTTTCAGTACTAACCAGCAATGTCTGCAAAAATCTAGCTAGTCAAATTTTGACTGGCTAGTTTTAGCCGAATTTAAAGTTGACCATCTAGTCCAGTAGGCTCATCTGACTATTTGGCTAAAGATAACTCGTTAAAAATAACAGGTTTCTCTATGCCACTCATCAGTGTTTTGAAAATCCACATCAGAGCTTTGTGGTTAGACATTCAATAGAAATCAAACAAAATAAAACATGGAAAAGAAAATAAGATGATACCTTTTTTATTGGACATAACTTAATACATTTCTTGATTAGCTTTCGAAGGTCGCCCTTCTTCGTCAGATCGGAAATAAGCAAATGTGCTAGCTGACAGTGTATATAAGTGAAAACCTTCAAGCATTACTATGACAGTCTGACAGGGTGGGAGGATGGGGGTGGGTCGGAGGTATGCATGGGGACATCAAAGCATATCATTGATATTCTAACAGGATGGGTGTGGATAGGTGAGGGGAGGGTGATCTTGGTTAGACATTGAAAGGTGAAGCATGTTCTCTCTGGAAATCATGTAGAGAAGCCCCTTTGAAAATTGAGCTGAAAAACTATGCAGATAGGCGGTGCATTGAGAGCACCAGCCCAGCTATGTCTTACTAGTGGAGGGATTTAGATTTCTTTTGCTGTGCAGGATGAAAGGGGAAAATCTGTACCTGATGAAAAAGTAAACTCACAGAAACAAAATTATAAAGCAAAATCGCTTTTCTTTTGTTTGAAGGAGTTTCCAAAGATGAAGTGAAGTCAGTTGAAGCTTTACTACCCTAGAAAGGCCTACCAGAACCCAGCAGAAAAAGGTCCATCGTAAGCAGCGATTAGTTTAAAAAAGCGGATAGTTCTGCACCTGGGCTGCATAGACAGAGCAGGTAGGCTGGCAGTGACAAGGCCTGCTGTGGCCTGTCAACTCCCACACAGATTTCTTACTGAAGGTGGTGAGATACAGCAAGGCCTAAGTGTGTGCAGTTGCTGAAAAACCCTGTGCCACATCGTCCCACTTTAAAGTGATGCTGTCCTCAACCGTGCCACACAGGACTATACCAGGCTGGATGCCCGCACCCTGCCCATTGCATCATGGTCAAATAGAGGAGACAGTAGACAGGGAGGAATTTTGGAGCCCTCATCTCCCTCGTGCCCTTTGCAACTGCTCACACAGTCTACTTCTACTACATGTAAGAGACAGTCCCTGCTCAACAGAGCTTACAATCTAATCAAGACAGACAAATAGGATAAGGACAAAGAGTAGCAACATTCTGTGCAGAATCCCAAAGAGCAGCAAGATTCCAGAATCCCAAAGACTACTACTACTACTACTTATCATTTCTATAGCGCTACTAGACATACGCAGAGCTGTACACTGGACATGAAGAGACAGTCCCTGCTCGACAGAGTGTACAATCTAATCAATACAAACAGGACAAATAAGGGATAAGGACAGAGTAGCAAGATTCCGGAATCCCAAAGAGCAACAAGATTTTGTGCAGAATCCCAAAGAGCAGCAAGATTCCGGAATCCCCAAAGACTACTACTACTTATCATTTCTATAGCGCTAATAGACGTACGCAGCGCTTTACACTGGACATGAAGAGATGGTCCCTGCTCGACAGAGCTTACAATCTAATCAGGACAGACAAAAAGGACAAGGGAAAAGGACAAAGAGTAGCAACATTCCATACAAAATCCCAAAGACTACTATTACTACTAATCATTTCTACAGTTCAGTTACGTGTTCAGTGTTGGAGGCCGTATCTTGCTAAAGATGTAAAAAGACAGGAAGCGGTGCAAAGAAAAGGTACAAAAATGGTATGGGATTTGCCGACCTGAACATGTATACCTTGGAGGAAAGGAGAAACAGGGGTGATATGCTACAGACGTTCAAATATTTTAACTTTTCTGGAGTCGGGAAGGTGGTAGAACTAGAGGACAAGAACTGAGGTTGAAGGGGGGCAGACTCAGGAGTAATGTCAGGAAGTATTTTTTCACGGAAAAGGTGGTAGATACGTGGAATGCCCTCCCGCGGCAGGCGGTGGAGATGAAAACGGTAATGGAATTCAAACATGCGTGGGATAAACACAAAGGAATCCTGTTTAGAAGGAATGGTTCCGTGGAATCTTAGCGGAGATTGGGTGGCAACGCCGGTATTTGGAGAATAAAACCGGTGCAGGGCGGACTTCTACGGTCTGTGCCCTAATTGTGGCTGAATAGATAGGGATGGGCTGGAGTGTAAATTTTAAGGGGCTTCGACGTTAGCTTCAGAACTTTTAGTACAAGAACAGTGCTGGGCAGACTTCTACGGTCTGTGCCCTGAGAAAGGCAAGGACAAATCAAACTCTGGTATACATATGAAGTATCGCATACCATGTAAAATGAGTTTATCTTGTTGGGCAGACAGGATGGACCATACAGGTCTTTATCTGCTGTCATTTACTATGTTACTCTTTGAGGTTCTACATGGAATGTTGCTACTAAATGGGATTCCGGAATCTTGTAACTCTTTAGGATTCCAGAATCCTCAGAACTTTTAGTACAAGAGACTTCTACGGTCTGTGCCCTGAGAATGGCAAGGGCAAATCAAACTCGGGTATAAAGTATCACATTCCATGTAAATGAGTTTATCCTGTTGGGCAGACTGGGTGGACCGTTCAGGTCTTTATCTGCCGTCATTTACTATGTTACTATATGTTACTATGTTGCAGCACTACTAGATGTACACAGCACTGTACACTGAACACGTAAGAGACAATCCCTGCTCGACAGAGCTTACTATCTAATCAAGACAGATAAACAGGACAAATAAAGGATTAAGGAATTATTTATGGTGGGAATTATTAAAATAGATACGAGCAAAGTTTTTGGAAGTTCTCTTTGTGCTGACTGCTGGTGGTAGATCATGTGCTATATCCAGGTGGGGTCTCACCAACGTCTTATACAGGTTTTAATGCCCCTGTATAAGACGTTGGTGAGGCCCCACCTGGAGTATTGTGTTCAGTTTTGGAGGCCGTACCTTGCGAAGGATGTTAAAAAAATGGAAGCGGTGCAAAGAAAAGCTACGAGGATGGTATGGGATTTACGTTCCAAGACGTATGAAGAGAGGCTTGCTGACCTGAACATGTACACCCTGGAGGAAAGGAGGAACAGGGGTGATATGATACAGACGTTCAAATATTTGAAAGGTATTAATCCGCAAACGAATCTTTTCCGGAGATGGGAAGGCGGTAGAACGAGAGGACATGAAATGAGATTGAAGAGGGGCAGACTCAGGAAAGATGTCAGGAAGTATTTTTTCACGGAGAGGGTGGTGGACGCTTGGAATGCCCTCCCGCGGGAGGTGGTGGAGATGAAAACGGTAACGGAGTTCAAACATGCGTGGGACATGCATAGAGGAATCCTGTGCAGAAGGAATGGATCCTCAGAAGCTTAGCTGAAATTGGGTGGCGGAGCAGTTGGGGGGAAGAGGGGGTGGTGGTTGGGAGGCGAGGATAGGGGAGGGCAGACTTATACGGTCTGTACCAGAGCCGGTGATGGGAGGCGGGACTGGTGGTTGGGAGGCGGGAAATACTGCTGGGCAGACTTATATGGTCTGTGCCCTGAAAAGGACAGGTACGAATTCAAGATAAGGTATACACATATGAGTTTGTCATGGGCAGACTGGATGGACCATGCAGGTCTTTATCTGCCGTCATCTACTATGTTACTATCCAGCTTATAATCGAACGAGAAAAACGCCCAAGTTCCGACCTAAATCGGGAGATGGGCGTTTATCTCACAAAAACGAATAACGCGGTATAATCAAAAGCCGAATTTGGGACGCTTTCAACTGCACTCCGTCGCGGATGCGGACAAAGTGGACGGGGGCGTGTCGAAGGCGTGTCGAAGGCGGAACTGGGGCGTGGTTATCACCCGAACAGAGATGGGCGCCCTTCGCCGATAATGGATGCGTTTGTAGCTAGAATTTAGGGCACTTTTCCTGGACCCTGTTTTTTCACGAATAAGGCCCCAAAAAGTGCCCTAAATGACCAGATTACCCCCAGAGGGAATCGGGGATGACCTCCCCTGACTCCCCCAGTGGTCACTAACCCCCTCCCACCACAAAAAAATGATGTTTCACAACTTTTTATTTTCACCCTCAAATGTCATACCCTCCTCCCAGGCAGCAGTATGCAGGTCCCTGGAGCAGTTGTTAGGGGGTGCAGTGGACGTCAGGCAGGTGGACCCAGGCCCATCCCCCCTACCTGTTACAATTGTGCTGCTTAATGCTTATTAGTCGTCCAACCCCCCCAAACCCACTGTACCCACATGTAGGTGCCCCTCTTCACCCCTTAGGGCTATAGTAATGGTGTAGACTTGTGGGCAGTGGGTTTTGAGGGGGATTTGGGGGGCTCAACACACAATGGAAGGGTGCTATGCACCTGGGAGCTCTTTTACCTGTTTTTTTGTTTTTGTAAAAGTGCCCCCTAGGGTGCCCGGTTGGTGTCCTGGCATGTGAGGGGGACCAGTGCACTACGAATCCTGGCCCCTCCCACGAACAAATGCCTTGGATTTATTCGTTTTTGAGCTGGGCACTTTCCTTTTCCATTATCGCTGAAAAGCAAAAACGCCCAGCTCACACATTGGCGAATAAAACATGGGCGTCTATTTTTTATCGATAATACGGTTCGGTCCGCCCCTTCACGGACCCGTTCTCGGAGATTAACGCCCATGGAGATAGGCGTTTCTGTTCCATTATGCCCCTCCATGTATCTGTGTTAATTTCTGCAGTCCTGTTTCAATAAAAACGATTTCACATAAAATAGAGGGCATTGAATAAGTTTTTCTTGTTTTTTGGTGTTTTTTTACGGGAGATTTGGACTCTCTTTGTTGTCATTGAACAAGTCAGTAAGGGTTAGGAGTTAAAAGCAGCATCAAAAAGATGGGCTTTTAGCTTAGATTTGAAGACGGCCAGAGATGGAGCTTGACGTACCGGCTCAGGAAGTCTATTCTAGGCATATGATGCAGCTACTACTACTACTTATCATTTCTAAAGCGCTACTAGACGTACGCAGCGCTGTACACTTGAACATGAAGAGACAGTCCCTGCTCAACAGAGCTTACAATCTAATTAGGCCAGACAAACAGGACAAACAATAGATAAGGGAATATTAAAGTGAGGATGATAAAATAAGGCTTCTGAACAAGTGAATAAGGGTTAGGAGTTAAAAGCAGCATCAAAAAGGTGGGTTTTTAGCTTGATTTGAAGACGGCCAGAGATGGAGCTTGACGTACCGGCTCAGGAAGTCTATTCCAGGCATATGGTGCAGCAAGATAAAAGGAATGGAGCCTAAGTAAGATTTGCCTGATGAACGGAGTTCCTGGAGAGGAGTGTAGTCCCTCAGTATGACCCTGGTGCCACACCAGACCTTCACCACCAGTGCCCCCCTCCCTCCGGATTCTGTCTCACACATATAAACACACACACACACCTCTCTCCTTTTTCACTGGTTCTACCAGGGCAATAAGAAGAATTACAGAGCAATGAAAATCACATTCAGAAGAGGAATTGATTTGAATACCAACTTATGTAAATGAGATGACATCATGCCTTTTCTCTGCTGGTGCTATTTCTGGCAGCTTGAATGTGCTCAGCTCTGGTTTATTATCTTAGTATAATCCCTTTATCCCCAGCTCTTAGTCTCTCAGCTGACAAGCGACGGTGCAGCACATGACCTGCGCCACGCTCCTTAGAGCGCAGGGAGAAGTAACCTCCAGGGCCCCAGCCTGTGCCAGAGCCCACAGGTCTAGCTAAATGGGAAGAGGGGGAGGAGGAGAAACTCTTATTTAATCTGCACTCTTGGGATTTAACCAGGCAGGAAAGCTGATGCTGAATGCACAGATCCATGTGTCACCTGTAGAGATGGAAAGCTGAGGCAGGAAATCACACCTGTGGCCACAGAGCCAAAGAGATCACGTGTACCACAGCTAAAGCATTGTTGCTAACCTACTCTCTGTAGTCAGGGAGGTGTCCGTAGGAGCCAACTTTTCAAAATGGTTGAGGCAGAGGCATAGCCAGACCGTGACAGGAGGGGGTTGGCCAGAGCCCAAGATGGAGTGGCACATTTTGGCCCCCCCTCCCCGCCGCTGCCCTCCTGCCGCTGTTTCTGCCCCCCCCCCCCCCCCCAGCCGCTTCCCCCCACTGCCACTGCTAAGGTACCTTGGCTGGCGGGGGTCCCCAACCCTTGCCAGATAAAGTGCTTTTCCCTCGCTGGTCTCACATTGCCTGGTGCCCTGTCCTGTTCTCAGTCACTGTGCACGCTCGTTTTAATGAAACTGAGCAGGCATGGCTGAAAACAGGACAGGGCGGCAGGCAATGTGAGACCAGCGTGGGAAAAGCACTTTATCTGGCAAGGGTTGGGGACTCCCCACCAGCCAAACCCAGAGCCAATTTGGGGAGGCCCAGGACCCTTGGCCTCCTCCCATAGCTACGCCACTGGATTGAGGGTGATAAACCCAATAGAAATTACCCCTCCCTAGACACAGTCAAGGACTTTGCTCAATATTGGGGGTGCTCATGCACCCACAGAGCTGGTTATGTATGAAGGGTGGGAAATCTGCTGATAATTATGATAGTAACAGTACAGGCAGTCTAGTCCATCAGCACAGTGGGGTACCTAGCTTGGTTGCCACCCTGGGCGGAGGACCCCTCTCCTCCAGGCACATCCCCTCCCCCCCCCCCCCCCCGCACGCCCTCCTCCTCCTCCTCCAAGAAAGGAGGTGCTCTGAGTAGTTGTGTGGCTTTCAGCTCTGCCGATCCCCTGCCTCAAAACAGGAAGTTGATGTCAGAGGGGGCAGGCGCCCCCACTGCCCTGCTCTTGATATGCCACTGATTCAGCATTGGAGATTGGTGGTATATCTCTCTCTTCTTTCACACACATAGAAACTAGAGCTGAACCAAATATCGTATTCAGCCAAATACGAATAATAGGCATTGAGCTTTAACGTAACGAATAATAAAAGAAGCAACATGAAATCAGAGATGAAATGTTTATTTCAGTACAATTTAGCACAGTAGAGCCTTGGATTATTCGTATTTGAATTTAAATCACTATTTGGCCGAATACGAATAATGTATTTGGGGCCGAATTGAATCGCATACGAATATATGGTACAGCCCTAATAGAAACCCTCAGTGCTCATGAAACAGGGGTAACATCTGGCAGGTGCTTTAAGAGAGACAGTTTCTAGATGAGTTTACAGGCATGGTGCTGGATCTGGGGTTGGTACAGCAGGTTAGTGGTGGTGGGGTAATGTGAATCGCTTGTTTACTCTTTCCAAAAATACTAGGACTAGGGCGCACGCAATGAAGCTACAAAGTAGTAAATTTAAAACGAATCGGAGAAAATGTTTCTTCACTCAATGTGTAATTAAACTCTGGAATTCGTTGCCAGAGAATATGGTAAAGGTGGTTAGCTTAGCGGGGTTTAAAAAGGGTTTGGATAGCTTCCTAAAGGAAAAGTTCGTAGACCGTTATTAAAATGGACTTGGGGAAAATCCACTGCTTATTTCTAGGATAAGCAGAATAAAGTGTATTGTACTATTTTGGGATTTTGCCAGGTACTTGTGACCAGAATTGGCCACTGTTGGAAGCAGGATGCTGGGCTTGGTGGACCGTCAGTCTGTCCCAGTATGGCAATACTTCTGTACTTATCCTGCTCTGCATAAGGTGTGGTATCTGACATGTGCTTTGTGGCTAGCAGCTGAGATCTATCCTTGCAGAAAGAAAGGGCAGTTCAGTCTTCCATCATAAATAACGAGGAACATTTAGCTGAAAACTATGCAGAATTCAATTTCTCAGAAAAGGCCTCAGAAAATCTTCTATTAGTGAAAGTAAAGCTACAAAGAGTCACCATCAATCACTTTGTTCTCAAAAATGGAAATCCCAAACGTTCCCCACTGTTTTGGGCCACAGTCAGGCAGAGAAAGAAAGGACAGTTGTTAAGACGTGGACTGCATATAAGATAAGTCTGGGATTTCCATTTTTGAGAATAAAGTTTTTCTGGGAGGTCTTCAGGCCAGTGATTGATGGTGACTCTGTAGCGTTACTTTCACTAATAGAAGATTTACTGAGGTCCTTTTTGATAAATACAATTGTGTATAGTGTTAGCAAAAGGCTTCTTGTTATTGATGCTAATGTACTGTCCCTAGCCTTGGATTTTTTTCAGTTCTGTCTTCCATCTTTTGTATTTAATTTATGAATTTATATTATAAATATCATTCCAGCATTTCACTCTACTCAGGGCCAGTTCAAGGGGTTCTGGTGCCTTGAGCCAACTTTGCTTTTTTGCTTCCATCTTGGGTGTGAACCGCACAGATGTCATCCTATAGGGATAGAGCCACACTGGAAGGAAACTGGGGTACCCATTTTTTGGTCTAAAAGTATTTCACATTTAAGTCCTACAGCTCCTCCCCCTCCTCCTCCATAAATGAGCACTTTATTGGCCTCCCGAGGCCCTATTATGCTCCAGCGAGTCCACCAGCCACAGCCAATAGGAAGAGAGTTTGCATTTGTCAGGTTGTAAAATGAAATCCAGCTTTTCTCCGATTCGTTTTAAATTTACTACATTGTAGCTTCATCGCATGCCCCCTAGTCCTAGTATTTTTGGAAAGTGTAACCAGACACTTCACATCTACCCGTTCAGCTCCACTCATTATTTTATAGACCTCTATCATATCTCCCCTCAGCCGCCTTTTCTCCAAGCTGAAGAGCCCTAGCCGCTTCAGCCTTTCCTCGTAGGGAAGTTGTCCCATCCCCTTTATCATTTTCGTCGCCCTTCTCTGCACCTTTTCTAATTTCACTATATCTTTTTTGAGATGCGGCGACCAGAATTGAACACAATATTTGAGGTGCGGTCGCACCATGGAGCGATACAAAGGCATTATAACATCCTCATTTTTGTTTTCCATTCCTTTCCTAATAATACCTAACATTCTATTTGCTTTCTTAGCCGCAGCAGCACACTGAGCGGAAGGTTTCAACGTATCATCCCCATCCCCTTCCCATCCCCACCAACTTACATAACACCATCTCTCCTACTGTCACCCCCCCCATCTGTCAT
This sequence comes from Microcaecilia unicolor, assembly GCF_901765095.1. Lineage (NCBI taxonomy): Eukaryota > Metazoa > Chordata > Amphibia > Gymnophiona > Siphonopidae > Microcaecilia > Microcaecilia unicolor. The sequence continues at coordinate 12,804,421 of NC_044036.1, read as the reverse complement.
ATCCTCAACCTCTCTCTCTCCACTGCAACTGTCCCTGTAGTCACACCACTCCTCAAAAAACCATCACTTGACCCTACCTGTCCCTCCAACTACCGCCCCATTTTCCTCCTACCCTTCCTCTCCAAGATACTTGAACGCGCCGTTCACAGCCGTTGCCTTGATTTTCTCTCCTCTCATGCCATCCTCGATCCGCTTCAATCCGGCTTTCGCCCCCTACACTCAACAGAAATGGCACTATCTAAAGTCTGCAATGACCTGTTCCTTGCCAGATCCAAAGGTCACTACTCCATTCTCATCCTTCTCAACCTATCCGCCGCCTTTGACACTGTCAATCACAACTTACTTCTCGCCACACTGTCCTCATTTGGGTTCCAGGGCTCTGTCCTCTCCTGGTTCTCCTCTTATCTCTCCCACCGCACCTTCAGAGTACATTCGCATGGCTCTTCCTCCACCCCCATCCCGCTCTCTGTCGGAGTTCCTCAGGGATCTGTCCTTGGACCCCTTCTTTTTTCAATCTACACCTCTTCCCTGGATTCCCTAATCTCATCTCATGGTTTCCAATATCATCTTTATGCTGATGACACCCAGCTTTATCTCTCCACACCTGACTTCACTGCAGAAACCCAGGCCAAGGTATCGGCTTGCTTATCCGACATTGCTGCCTGGATGTCCAATCGCCACTTGAAACTGAACATGGCCAAGACCGAGCTTATTGTCTTCCCTCCCAAACCCACTTCTCCTCTCCCTCCATTCTCTATCTCAGTTGATAACACCCTCATCGTCCCAGTCTCATCTGCCCACAACCTTGGAGTCATCTTCGACTCCTCCCTCGCCTTCTCTGCGCATATCCAGCAGATAGCCAACACCTGTCGCTTCTTAGCAAAATTCCCCTTTCCTCTCTGAGCACACTACCCGAACTCTCATCCACTCTCTCATCACCTCTCGCCTTGACTACTGCAACCTTCTCCTCACTGACCTCCCACTTTGCCATCTATCCCCCCTTCAGTCAGTTCAGAACGCTGCTTCAAGGCTTATCTTCCGCCTGGACCGATATACTCATATCACCTGTCTCCTCAAGTCGCTTCACTGGCTCCCGATCAGATACCGCATACAATTCAAGCTTCTCCTATTAACCTACAAATGCACCCGATCTGCAGCCCCTCCTTACCTCTCTTCCCTCATCTCCCCTTACGTTCCTACCCACAACCTCCGCTCACAGGTCAAATCCCTCCTTTCAGTACCCTTCTCCACCACCGCCAACCCAAGGCTCCGCCCTTTCTGCCTCGCCTCACCCCACGCCTGGAATAAACTCCCTGAGCCCATACGCCAAGCCCCCTCCCTGCCCATCTTCAAAGCCTTGCTCAAAGCCCACCTCTTCAATGTCGCCTTCAGCACCTAACCACCATACCCCTATTCAGGAAACCTAGACTACCCCAACTTGACATTTCGCCCATTAGATTGTAAGCTCCTTTGAGCAGGGACTGTCCTTTTTATTAATTTGTACAGCGCTGCGTAACCCTAGTAGCGCTCTAGAAATGTTAAATAGTAGTAGTAGTAGTATCATCAACGACGACACCCAGATCCCTTTCTTGGTCCGTGACTCCTAACGTGGAACCTTGCATGATGCAGCTATAATTCGGGTTCCTCTTTCCCACATGCATCACTTTGCACTTGCTCACATTAAACGTCATCTGCCATTTGAATGCCCAGTCTCCCAGTCTCGTAAGGTCCTCTTGTAATTTTTCACAATCCTCCCGCGATTTAACAACTTTGAATAACTTTGTGTCATCAGCAAATTTAATTACCTCACTAGTTACTCCCATCTCTAGGTCATTTATAAAGTGCTCTCCAACCCCTCCTTCAGAGCATCTTTCTACCCTCAGTCTCTTACCTCTGGCCCAATCACCTAGTTAAACTGTCCTCCTAATTCCTGCTCAGTTTCTAAGCCCTCGGCTCTCCCCTACCTAATCCTTAAGTCCCAACTCTTCCATCTTACTCAAGTCCTCATTCACAATTCCACTCAGCCCCCGGCCGTAGGGTTACCATATGGCTCCAGAAAAAGGAGGACACATTGATCCAGTCCGGGTTTTGCTTCCATTGAAAACAATAGAAGTAAAACCTAGACTGGCTCAATCTGTCCTCCGTTTTTCTGTAGTCATATGGTAACCCTACCTCCGAGTGCCCGTTTCTGCTCCCAACCAATACTCAACCAATTTTAGTCTGGCCTTCTGGTCTCTCTCCCTCTCCCCCACCCCATCCCATTCTCCACCTAATTCTGAATCCCTGCACTCCCACATTCCTATGTCCCCAGTATCCACCCTCTTTTCTCTTCCTCCTTTTCCCTAGAACCCCCCCCCCCCCCACACACACACACACACTCCTGTTGGCTTCCTTCTCCAATTTCATTGACCCCCCCCCCCCCCCCCCCCCCCGGTCAGATTCAGATAACCTTATTGGCATGACAATTTTACATGTGTTGCCAAAGTTACTGGCACATAGACAGGGGGAAGAAAAGATGGAATGAGATAATTTGCAAAATAATAGTAACAACAACAGGAAAATATGTGCAGAGAAGCCCCTGTCTTTCCTTCTCTTTACCCCAGCATCCATCTCTCTGCCCCTCCTTCACCACCTTCACCATATCTGACCTTGCTTCCCCCCACCAATGTATCCGCTCTCTTCTTCCTTCTCTCTCCCACCCTCCAACATCTGCCAGCATCAGCCTCCTTCCAACCCCAGCTCCACTGTCGGGCCCCCCATTAATCTTTGACACAGTGGTGGGATCTTGGTAATTCCACTCCCACTGCTGCCCCCAGCATCACAGCACTTTTAAAAGGCGAGAAACAGGAAGTATTGATTTCACATTTCAAACATTCTGAGCTGCTGGCATCAGCATCAACAGATGAATAACGCAGCGGTGGGAGTCAGGAGAGGGGGGAATTCTGTAAATGGCACTCCTAGCCACTAACTGGGGATGTTCAATGGGACATAACTGGCTATCCCCTGCTGAATATCAGCAAATAGCTGGTTATTTATTTAGATTTTGCTCACACCTTTTTCAGTAGCAGCTCAAGGTGAGTTACATTCAGGTACTCTGGATATTTCTCTGTCCCAGGAGGGCTCACAATCTAAGTTTGTACCTGAGGCAATGGAGGGTTAAGTGACTTGCCCAAGATCACAAGGAGCAGCAGTGGGATTTGAACCGGCCACCTCTGGATCGCAAGACCGGTGCTCTAACCACTAGGCCACTCCTCCACTGGCAACATTCCGTGTAGAATCTCCAATAGTAGCAACATTCCATGTTCCACTGCACTAACCACTAGGCTACTCTTCCACTAGCAACATTCCATGTAGAAGCCTGCCCTTGCAGATCAGCAACGTGGACGCGCAGGCTTCTGTTTCTGTGAGTCTGACGTCCTGCACGTATGTGCAGGACGTCAGACTCACAGAAACAGAAGCCTGCGCGGGTTGCTGACCTGCAAGGGCAGGCTTCTACATGGAATGTTGCTAGTGGAATAGCAACATTAACATTCTATGTAGAATCTCAAATATTTAATATTTATTTAGATTTTGCTCACACCTTTTTCAGTAGTAGCTCAAGGTGAGTTACATTCAGGTACTCTGGATATTTCTCTGTCCCAGGAGGGCTCACAATCTAAGTTTGTACCTGAGGCGATGGAGGGTTAAGTGACTTGCCCAAGAAGTGGGATTTGAACCGGCCACCTCTGGATTGCAAGACAGGTGCTCTAACCACTAGGCCACTCCTCCACTCTGACCGGTTAAATAGCACTGGATATGGGGGGGGAGGGGTATAAAGGTTCACAGCTGATATGGTCAAGGGACAGAGGCTGATTCAAAAGATGTCATCAAAAGGGATCAAAATGCGTAATCGCAAACTGGCATCCTAAAATTTTGATGTTACAGAAAAAGTGGGAGAGCGACCAAGGATGCCAGAAACTGGAGGATGTTGAATGATAAACAGTTTTATTAATAAATTTACAAATCTATTGTCTTATATATATATATATATTTTTTGTGTGTATTATATTTTGTTGTTTCCATTTTTTTATATAAATGTATGTTTTTATAGACTCCTGATGCAGGCCTGACGGCCGAAACACGACGTGTCGAGTCTTCAAATTTATTAATAAAACTGTTTATCATTCAACATCCTCCAGTTTCTGGCATCCTTGGTCGCTCTCCCACTTTTTCTGTAACATTGTCTTTAACGTGGGGTGTTTGAGTTCTCCGCTTTTCTGGCGGATCTTCTCCCACATCCTAAAATTTTGATACAGTCTTTAAAGTATAGGACTTATCTTATTAACTCCTGACACAGGCGTTTGGTGTCGAAACACGGCCCATGTCGGGTCAATTAATAAAGGACTCGACTATCCCCTGTCTGAATGGCCCTTGGTGCTTTCTTGTACTCCCATTGTTGTGTGTACTTTGACCCTCTCTTCTGTTGTTAGTGGGGTTCCTCAGGGGTCTGTGCTAGGACCGCTGCTTTTTAATATATTTATAAATGATTTAGAGATGGGAGTAACTAGCGAGGTAATTAAATTTGCTGATGACACAAAGTTATTCAAAGTCGTTAACTCGCGACAGGATTGTGAAAAATTACAGAAGGACCTTACGAGACTGGGAGACTGGGCGGCTAAATGGCAGATGACGTTTAATGTGAGCAAGTGCAAAGTGATGCATGTGGGAAAAAAGAACCCGAATTATAGCTACGTCATGCAAGGTTCCACGTTAGGAGTTATGGACCAAGAAAGGGATCTGGGTGTCGTCGTCAATAATACATTGAAACCTTCTGCTCAGTGTGCTGCTGCGGCTAGGAAAGTGAATAGAATGTTGGGTATTATTAGGAAAGGTATGGAAAACAGATGTGAGGATGTTATAATGCCATTGTATCGCTCCATGGTGCAACCGCACCTTGAGTATTGTGTTCAATTCTGGTCGCCGCATCTCAAGAAAGATATAATAGAATTGGAAAAGGTGCAGCAAAGGGCGACTAAAATGATAGCGGGGATGGGACGACTTTCCTATGAAGAAAGACTAAGGAGGCTAGGGCTATTCAGGTTGGAGAAGAGACGGCTGAGGGGAGACATGATAGAGGTATATAAAATAATGAGTGGAGTGGAACAGGTGGATGTGAAGCGTCTGTTCACGCTTTCCAAAAATACTAGGACAAGGGGGCATGCAATTAAACTACAGTGTAGTAAATTTAAAACAAATCGGAGAACATTTTTCTTCACCCAATGTGTAATTAAACTCTGGAATTCATTGCCGGAAAATGTGGTGAAGGCGGTTAGCTTAGCAGAGTTTAAAAAGGGGTTGGACGGTTTCCTAAAGGACAAGTCCATAAACCGCTACTAAATGGACTTGGAAAAATCCAAAATCCCAGGAATAACATGTATAGAATGTTTGTACGTTTGGGAAGCTTGCCAGGTGCCCTTGGCCTGGATTGGCCGCTGTCGTGGACAAGATGCTGGGCTCGATGGACCCTTGGTCTTTTCCCAGTATGGCATTACTTATGTACTTATGTTGTTGGTTTTTATAGTGTTAGCTTAGCGGGGTTTAAAAAAGGTGTGGATATCTTCCTAATGGAAAAGTCTATAAGCCATTATTATGATAGATTTGGGGAAAATCCACTGCATATTTCTAGGATAACCAGCATAAAATGTATTGTACTGTTCTGGGATCTTGCCAGATACTTGTGACCTGGATTGGCCACTGTTGGAAACAGGATAGTGAGCTTGATGGACCTTCAGTCTGTGCCAGTATGGCAACGTTTATGTTGTTATGTAAGTCGGTTTGGCCTGCTTCTTTCCTTTCTGAAAATGGTGTTCTCTTCTCCTTATAACTAGTATTGTTTTATATTTCACCTAGACATATATTTTATTAGATAGCATTAAAAGTTTTATTAAATGTTAAACATATACTATACATAAAATAAAGTAACACCAGATCAATAAAACAAAGAAGTAAAAACACAAACAGTACAGAAATAGTTCCAGTCTTCAAGGCCACATCTAGAGAGAGGGAAAAGGGATGGGACTTGATATACAGCCTTTCTGTGTTTTTTGCAACTACATTCAAAGGGGTTTACATTGTCTATACAGGTCCTTATTTGTACCTGGGTAATGGAGGGTTAAGTGACTTACCCAGAGTCACAAGGGGCTGCGGTGGGAATTGAACCCAGCTCCCCAGGATAAAAGCCTGCTGCACTAGGCAACTCCTCCACAGACCCCCACAGGTCTATTCTCTCTACTCATTAACTCCCTGCGTACAAATTAAATGTATAACAGAATAATTATCTTGATTTTTCACTTTTAAGCATTTTTCACTTGTAGAAACGATTCCAGTTGCCCAGGTTCCAAAAATAAAAATTTAGTAGCCAAACATTTCCAAGGAAATATTGGAAAGAACATGCCCCCTGCTACCAAAACCCGAGGGCATCCCTGATAGAAGGTGCCCTTCCAAATGCAGCTGCCACTGACAGCAGGAGCTCAAGTTGAAAGGGAGGGGGGGGGGTCTCTCTTGGCTGTCTTCTTATAATCTCTTCCCTTTTCACTCCTTTATTCCCCTTCCCTTCTCAGCCCCCCTCTGCTTGAAAAATGTTTGCTTTTTACTGGCTCGTTAAGTCTACTGATGATGTGTCTGGGAATGCTGTACTTTAGAAAAGGTTTTGTGTGCAAGGAAACAGCCTAAGCTTCCAGTAACTTATCCGTTTACTGTCACCTTGCCAGTTTTTTGTACCAGCAAATAGACACCAGGATAAGGAAGGTATGTGTAACAGCCCTCTGGGTTGTCTGTGCATGGCAACCCTGTGTCTTCCAGTTAACTTGTTAAAATTACTTTTGTACACATTCCTCTTACTGCAGGGGGAGAATGGAGTGAGAAGCTCAATCTGTGTTCCTTCAGCCGCTCTTCTTGCCAGCACATAGAACAATCACTTTCTCAGCTATTTATCTGATGACATCAGTGAACACATCTTGACCATTGCATTTGTATTTTAACTTTCTTTCAGACACATAGGCCACAGATAAATACAGAATAAGAACTCCAGAAAGGGAGATCCAGTGGAGCAAAAGTCCATTGATTATAGTCAATCAGTGGTATCTTTCAAGGTCATTGATTACAGCAGGTATGAGCAACCTGCAGCCCTGTCCCAAGACCATGGGAAGTATACCCAGAAAACGTCATCAACCAGAGTTTTTAGTGATCTTAAATACTGGGTTTTTTTTTTTTTTTTTTGCAATGTTAATTAATTAATTTATTATATTTGTGTCCCACCAATTGGTAGGTTCAATGTGGCTTATATGGAACGTTGAAGGTACAATGGGGTGGTTGCAAGATAAGGAAGGAGTAGGTTGACGGTTGTCGGGTCGAAATCGATAGGTGCAGCTAGAGATTCTGGAGGTCTCTCGTGGACGTAGTAGGTTGGGGCTTCAGTTCGATTTGCCTAATTCATTGTTGTAGAAATGTCTTCAGAATAGCAGTTGTTTTCATCATTCTTAGATAAATTTCTACTTTTTTATTTGTGATAGGTCTGTGGACTGCAGGAGCGTAGGCAGACCTGTCATTTTGGGTGGGCCCAGAGTTAACCTGGGCGGGCCCTTCCCACCCCCATCCCTGTACACACATACAATATAGTATGACCCGACAGCTGCCCGTTTCTCTCTGAACCCCCTCCCCTGGTCCAACCTCAGAGCCATTGCCCATCGCAATTCATATAGGTAACCTGCGCTGGCCCCGCAGGCTTCTCTCTACCATGTCCCCGCCAAAGAAACAAGAAGTGACATCACTGAGGGCAGGACATGATAGAGAGAAGCGTGCGGGGCCGGCGCAGGATGCCTATAGGAATTGCCGCCAGCCGGGAGGGGGGTTTCAGAGAGAAACGGGCATATGCCAGGTCAGGAGTGGAGAAGAGGGAGAGAGAGTAGTGAGGCGCTGCCACTGAAGAGTTTTGGGGACCTCGTGGGCTGCTGACTGGGTGGGCCTGTGGCAAGAATGGTTGGGCCTGTGCCCACCCAGGCCCACCCTTAGCTACGCCACTGCTGTGGAGCTCTGTGCATTTCTCGTTCCGACATTATGTCGTGTTCTGATCCGCTGGGGATGGTACCGACATTCAGTGCCACCTTCTGTATATAAAGGTTCTACGTCCCTGCACTAGAGCTCAGCCTGGAGATAAATCGTCAGCTAAAATGTGGAAAGTGAAGTTTCTTCCCTCTTGATGGACATCAGTATATTATTTTTTATTTTATTTTATTTGTTGCATTTGTATCCCACTTCTTTGCAGGCTCAATGTGGCTTACAATGCATCATGAATGGTGGAAATACATAGGAAAATATACATTTAGTATTACAGGAGGATCTTGGGTATTTTTTTTTGTTACATTTGTACCCTGCGCTTTCCCACTCATGGCAGGTTCAATGTGGCTTACATGGGGCAATGGAGGGTTAAGTGACTTGCCCAGAGTCACAAGGAGCTGCCTGTGCCTGAAGTGGGAATCGAACTCAGTTCCTCAGGACCAAAGTCCATCACCCTAACCACTAGGCCACTCCTCCACTGTTGCTACTATTTGAGATTCTACATGGAATGTTGCTATTCCACTAGCAACATTCCATGTAGAAGTCGGCCCTTGCAGATCACCAATGTGGCCACGCAGGCTTCTGCTTCTGTGAGTCTGACGTCCTGCACGTACGTGCAGGACGTCAGACTCACAGAAACAGAAGCCTGCGCAGCCTTGTACATGGAATGTTGCTAGTGGAATAGCAACATTCCATGTAGAATCTCCAGTAGTACCAACATTCCATGTAGAATCTCCAATAGTAGCAACATTCCATGTAGAATCTCCAATAGTATCTATTTTATTTTTGTTACATTTGTACCCTGCGCTTTCCCACTCATGGCAGGCTCAATGCGGCTTACATGGGGCAATGGAGGGTTAAGTGACTTGCCCAGAGTCACAAGGAGCTGCCTGTGCCTGAAGTGGGAATTGAACTCAGTTCCTCAGAACCAAAGTCCATCACCCTAACCACTAGGCCACTCCTCCACTGTTGCTACTATTTGAGATTCTACATGGAATGTTGCTATTCCACTAGCAACATTCCATGTAGAAGTCGGCCCTTGCAGATCACCAATGTGGCCGCGCAGGCTTCTGCTTCTGTGAGTCTGACGTCCTGCACGTACGTGCAGGACGTCAGACTCACAGAAACAGAAGCCTGCGCAGCCTTGTACATGGAATGTTGCTAGTGGAATAGCAACATTCCATGTAGAATCTCCAGTAGTACCAACATTCCATGTAGAATCTCCAATAGTAGCAACATTCCATGTAGAATCTCCAATAGTATCTATTTTATTTTTGTTACATTTGTACCCTGCGCTTTCCCACTCATGGCAGGCTCAATGTGGCTTAGGTACTTATTTGTACCTGGGGCATTGGAGGGTTAAGTGACTTGCCCAGAGTCACAAGGAGCTGCCTGTGCCTAAAGTGGGAATCAAACTCAGTTCCCCAGGACCAAAGTCCACCACCCTAACCACTAGGCCATTCCTCCATGATATTGATAGAACATGATAGTAGTTTAACAAGCAAATATTGTAAGACAGTTCTAGATATATGTATAGGAGTTCACATTTGTTGATCTTTGTTTTATGCCTTGTTAAAGAGATGGGGGTCTTCAGTATTCTGAAAGGCTCAAAAGATGTTTGAACAGCTTCAATTTCGCTTGGTGAATCAGACCCTTATTGGCGCAGTGTGCCCCCCCCCCCCCCCCACTCAGTGAAAGGGGTGCAGTGTACACTGTCATCAGACTGTGTTTTCATGCACTGTTCTGGTTACACGCTATAATTACGTGTGACCACAGTGCCGAGGCAGTGCTGATCTTGGTAGTGCTAAATGGAGACAGTCTCTGTCCTTCACACACCAGGAGTTCAACGTGGGACACTTAGAGTGAATCACCTTGTAGGGGTTTGTGGATAAAAATTAAATAGGAAAATTTTGGGGTACAATTTAGAAAAGACTTGTAAAAGAAAGGAAGAAGTACATAACTATTGCCGTACTGGGACAGACCGAAGGTCCGTCAAGTCCAGCATCCTGTTTCCAGCAGTGGCCAATCCAGGTCACAAGTACCTGGCAAGATCCCAAAACAGTAAAACAGATTTCATGCTGCTTAAAATAAGCAGTGGATTTTCCCCAAGTCATTTTAATAATGGCTTATGGACTTTTCTTTTAGGAAGATATCCAAACCTTTTTTAAAACCCTGCTAAGCTAACTGCTTTTACTACATTCTCTGGCAGTGAATTCCAGAGTTTAATTACACGTTGAGTGAAGAAATATTTTTTCCAATTCATTACTTTGTAGCTTCATTGCATGCCCCCTAGACCTAGTATACCATTTCATTTCATTATTCATATACTGCTTAGACCTAAGCGGTTTATAGTTCCATTTTACAGGTCTCTAGTGGACTCACAGTCTAAGTAGTACTACTACTACTACTTATCATTTCTATAGCGCTACAAGACGTACGCAGCACTGTTGTACCTACTACTACTTAACACTTCTAAAGCGCTACTAGGGTTACGCAGCGCTGTACAGTTTAACAAAGAGGACAGTCCCTGCTCAAAGGAGCTTACAATCTAATGGACAAAATGTGCAGACAATCAAATTGGGGCAATGGAGGGTTAAGTGACTTGCCCAGGGTCAGATGGAGCTGCAAAGGGATTTGAAACTGGTTCCCCAGCATCTCAACCCACTGCTGACCATCAGGCAGCAGCGGGAATTGAACCCAGTTCCACAAACTGCTACACTAATCATTAGGCCACTCCTCCACTCCAGAAGTAGCAATTGGGAAACAGAAAAGTATTCCCTAATGGATAGAGGTCCTCAGATTAATTAGATCCCCGGTGGCAGGCAGAACAGAACAAAATTTACATTACATTTGCATATATTTGCAAACATAATGTCATTTTTGTCTTTTTGGGATCATCTGAATTAGCAATGCCACCACCTGAGGGATCCTTTTATTAAGGCGCTCTGAAAAATGGCCTTTCACTGGTGTAGGCGCATGTTTTGGACATGTGCAGGTCCATTTTTCAGCGCACCTGCAAAAAAAAGCCTTTTTTTGTGTGACCAAAAATGGATGTGCTGCAAAATTAAAACCAGCACACGTCCTTTTTTGGGCTATGAGACCTTCCTGCCATCCGTTGACTTAGTGGTAAGGTCTCACATGTTAACGGGGCGGTAATCGTCAGTACGCGTACACTGCCGATTACCGCCGGGTAAGCACCATGCGGTAGAAAATTTCTGCCGCCTGTTTTGGACGAACGTCAAAAATGGAATTACCACCCAGGGCGCACCCTTTGACGTGCGTACTACGTGCCTTAGTAAAAGAGCGCGCTTAATCAGGGCAAAATCAGTTGTTGTGATAGAGACGATAGCAACAAATGATTAGCGATTCATTAGAGACTAGTAAAAAAAGCCCGTTTCTCATTGAAATGAAGGGCTAGCAAGGTAATGACCTGCCATTAATGTTCTCCCCCCTCCCCCCTCATCTCAGGACCCCCCCTTTTGTCTCAGGACCCCCCTCCCCCCTGTCATTGTAGCACCCCCTCCCCCCTCTCTTGTCTCAGGACCCCCTCTATCCGGGCCCCCCCTCTCCTCCGATGTCCGCGCCCCCCTCCTCCCATTTCCACCGGCCAGCGCCTCCCTCCCTCTGACTCTGTGGCCTCCGACAGCAAGGAGGACGTGTGCGGGTGCCCCAGCCCTTCGTACGTGGCAGCTGCTGTTTAAAAACTTTTACCTCCTGCTCGTCCGGCAACACTGAAGTGCAGCAAGTACAGACACCGCTTGTTTCAGCTGTTCCTCTGGTCCCGCCCTCATTTCCTGTTTGCAGAAGGGCGGGACCACAGGAACTGCAGAAACAGAAGCGAAACCACAGAGTTCCCTCGAGGGCGGGGCAGTGATCTGGAGTGCGATTATGAACCCTACGAACACTACACGGCTCCACTGCCACGCTGCCGCGGAGTCAGCTTCAGAACGTTGGAGGTGCGAATTATTATATTAGTTATCCAGAAAGCCTGACCCACATTGCTGACCCTCCAGGACTGGGAGTGAATGCCATTGACCTAGACCCTTAGGGGGTATTATTCAACCCACTGTGGTCAATGTTTTTTAAGCCACTGACTGTTGCAGAAAGAACTGACCGTGCATTCAACACCGGGCTGTGTCCGGGCTCCGGCACTGAATATCCAGGTATATGCACTCACCTGGCAGTTAACTGTCGGAGGAGTGGCCTAATGGTTAGCACAGCGGGCTTTGATCCTGGCTACCTGGGTTCAATTCCCACCACAGCTGCTTGTGACCTTGGGCAAGTCTCTTAACCCTCCATTACCCCTGGTACAAAAATGTAGATTGTGAGCCCTCTAGGGGCAGAGAAAGTACCTGCAAATAATATGTACAGTGCTGCAGGTGTCTAGTAGTGCTATAGAAATGATTAGTAGTAGTCAGTGGCATAGCTACGTGGGGCCACGAGGGCCTGGGCCCCCGTAGATTTGGCCCTGGACCTACCTGCCGACCGCCAACCAGTCGCCATCCACTACCTTTGCTGGCAGGGGACCCCAACCCCCGCCAGCCGAGGTCCTCTTCTTCCAGTGCAGGACGTCAGACACAGAAACAGAACGAAGCCTTGCGCTGGAATTAGAGGACCTCGGCTGGCGGGGGTTGGGGTCCCCCGCCATCAAAGGTAGGTGATGGCGGGGGAGGGTTGGCGGCAGGGGGGGGGTCAAAGTTGTTGACAGCGCCAGGGGGGGCTAAAATGTGCCCCCTCAACTCGGGCTATGGACCCCCGTCCCGCCGAAGTCTGGCTACGCCCCTGGTAGTAGTAGCATCAGACCTGGGCAGGTCAGCTCAGTGCAGCGCATATAGTTAGAAAAGCATTTTGCTGACCTAACTCTATCTGTTTACTTAGGTCCTCTTTTCTCAAACTGCGCTAGCGGCTCCCGTTCAGTAACGCTGACAAAGCTCATTCACTTTGAATAGGCTCCGTCGGCATTGCCATGCGGCTTGATAAAAGAGGCCCTTAGCTGGTTAATGGACTGAATATTGTCGCTAACTGATTAGGAACTGGCTCCACCCATGAACCAGACAGCGCAGGGGTGGTTAGTGCTGATTTTCAGCGGTACTGTCCATTTACAGGAAAGATGTCAGGAAGTATTTTTTCACAGAGAGGGTGGTGGACGCTTGGAATGCCCTCCCACGGGAGGTGGTGGAGATGAAAACGGTAACGGAATTCAAACATGCGTGGGATATGCATAAAGGAATCCTGTGCAGAAGGAATGGATCCTCAGAAGCTTAGCCGAAATTGGGTTGCGGAGCAGGTGGGGGGAAGAGGGGTTGGTGGTTGGGAGGCGAGGATAGTGGAGGGCAGACTTATACGGTCCATGCCAGAGCCGGAGGTGGGAGGTGGGACTGGTGGTTGGGAGGCGCGAAATACTGCTGGGCAGACTTGTACGGTCTGTGCCCTGAAAAAGGCAGATACAAATCAAGGTAAGGTATACACATATGAGTTTATCTTGTTGGGCAGACTGGATGGACCATGCAGGTCTTTTTCTGCCGTCATCTACTATGTTACCAGGAGGCATATTTTCAAAGCACTTTGGGAGGCTAAGTTCCATAGGTTTCTATGGAACTTTGGGAGGCTAAGTGCTTTGAAAATGAGCCTCATATGTTACTATGTATTTAGTGCCTGCTGAATATCAGTGGATAGACAGGCACAAGTGATTTAACCGGGCAGGTAACCCTCCTGCCTGATTAAATCGCTTTGACTTTTGACCCCTTTGTATCAGCTGTCCCGGTTAAGTTTGCTACTTGGTTGGTTCCCATCTTTTCTTTCCCTTCTGTGGCATCTTTGGGACTACCCTTGCCCCTTGACTGAGAGGTGGGCTACATAAGCATTTATGTTTTTCCACTCGCTTCCTTCCTGGTGCTCCCCAGCTCCAGCTGTGGTGTGCCTGTGTCTTACTGGTGCCTGTACACCACCCTAAAAGGAGATTTTAGTTTGGGTCAGGGCCTCTAGCATAGCAAGGGTGAGGCAGTGGGGGCGGACCGCCCTTGGTGAGGCAGCAAGGGAGTGCAGGGAGCAGGCACGGCTCTGCGGTCCCCTGCCCCCTTTGACACCAACTTCCTTTTACAGGGCAGGGGACTGGCAGAACTGACAACCCAACACCTGCTCCTCCGTGCACCCCCTTGGTTGAAGGAGAGGGGCACTCTGCTCCAGGTGGCATCTGAAGTAGGTACACTTCATGGTTGGGCTGTTTGGGAAGGATTTATCAGGCTCCAGCAAAGTCATGGTAACAAAAAAAAAAAGAAAAAAAACCCCTGCATGATAAAAGGACTCTGGAGAATTTTTAACAAAAGCAAAGGTCATTCCCCAAACCTCCTCCCCTCTCAGAATAACTTTCTGCTGAATGTGGCCCCTTCTCCCCCTCTCTTTCGCTCCCCCGGCCATTTCACTTTTATTCTCAGGCCTTTTGCTGAAACCTTGGCACACTGCTCACATTTTTGTGTGACAGCCAACTTTTCAAGCCCCTCCAGAGCCCAGAGATGGAGCTTTGGGGAAGGAAGGGCCTTGGTTATTAGCAGGTGACACAGCAGACCCTAGTCTCTGAGGAGCCATCCTCTCCACCCCCGCCTCAACTCCCCACAGACACCAGGCAATAGTCAGCAAAACGTGAAAGGCTGAGTGCTGGCCTGGAGCCCAGATGGGCCTGCCCATGGCTGAATTATGAGCACAGGCCCTTCTACTGACGGTGGGAGGCCTCCCAGGAAACTTACTGTGAGTTTGAAAGAAAGGATGAAACAGCTGTGGAAGCCACTTTATTGAACTGGTTCTCCTTAGCTAGAAATGGGAAGACGGCAAACCTGGGCGGCAGCAACAGCAGAGGTCAATGTGCAAGGCTGCTAAGCTTGTAGTTTTTCTGCAGATGGTCAAAAGCCCCACGATGTTCCAAACAGTACTCTAAAAATGGCGCTGGAACAGCGCAGAGCGTTATTGGACCTATGATCAGAGATAATGACATGCAAATTTAAGCACTGGGTTAAGGCAGTTTCAGTCTGAACTACAAGTCCCAGAAGGCATTGCAGGCAAGGAGCCAGGGGGTGAGAGGAGGAACCCGGACTGGACTTCTAGCTGCAATAGGGGAAGACAAGGGAATAAGCTGACAGGATCTGTAGATTGGCTGCCCCTAGGGGGAAAGAGAGCTAGGAAACCCTGTGTGCAGGAGCTCCTGGTTAGGCTCATGCTCAACTCAGCTGGTATGGGTGTGTAGAGAAGCTAATGAGTGGAGAATGATTGGTTGTGAAGGCAGAAGCCAGGGATTGATGAAGCAGGTGGGAAGGAGTCTCAGCAGTTCAGTTCAGGGAGAGCAGCAAGGAAGGCGAGAAGCAGTTGCAGGCTGAAAACCCTTGGGCAGGGAGGTCCCTAAAGTATTGACCTTACTAGTGAAGCTGTTGCAGGGGGAATCCCTTGGGTGTCAGAAGTCCCTAAAATATGGAGCTCATTATGAGGGTGAAGAGAATAGAAGTATAACTGCTGCTTTGTGAGTTAACTATGATGATGAATTGAATGGACTGCTGCTGTTTGAACTGTGTACTAGGAACCTGGATGGAATAAAGTCCTTGAGTTTGAAGTTACTGGTGGATATCTGTTTCTTCATTGTACCGGGAGCCTGTGGTTAGAGGAGATTGTTCTATCCCTGGCTGCGCAAGAGAGGCGCCTGGTTACAGCACGCAATTCTCTTTGATCATGAGGTAGAAGTGCGGGAGGTAATCCTCCCGCACTTGCTTGACAGGTCTGGGCCCTCAAAAGCCTAGACCTGTCAAACACAGGGGCTGGAGGTCAATGAGACCACCAGATCCCAACTACCCCTGCCCTGAGCAAGGCAAAACAGGGGCTGGAGGTCCCCCTCCGACCCCCCCAACACAGGTTCAGGGGGGCCCTAGAGATCCAGTGGGTCTCCAGCCCTCCCCCACCCTCCCCCACCATTAGCAAGAAGTACCTGGTGGTCCAGTGGGCCGCTGTCAATCCCACCCTCCACCTTGATTTAGAGGAGGGAGGTGGCCTCCATCCTCTTCCTTTGACGTCGCATGCAAAATGGCGGTGCCCAGCCCTGCCCAGTGTATCCTGGGATGTGCTGGGCAGGGCTTAACACTATATAAGGGAGAAACTCCCTTATATAGTGTGAAGCCCCACCCAGCGCATTCCCAGGATACACTGGGCAGGGCTGGGCACCGCCATTTTGCATGCGACATCGAATGAAGAGGATGGAGGCCACTTCACTCCTCTAAATCAAGGTGGGGGGGGGGTGGGGGATTGACAGCGGCCCACTGGACCACCAGGTACTTCTTGCTAATGCTGGGGGGGGCGGGGCTGGAGACCCACCGGATCTCCAGCTCTCCCTGAACCTGTGGGAGGGTCAGGGGGACCGGAGAGACGCCAGACCTCCAGCCCCCTGTCTCTGGGGGGGGGGGGGGGGGGTTGTCGGTTCCTGGGGGCTGGACAGGGCTCACCA
This sequence comes from Microcaecilia unicolor, assembly GCF_901765095.1. NCBI lineage: Eukaryota > Metazoa > Chordata > Amphibia > Gymnophiona > Siphonopidae > Microcaecilia > Microcaecilia unicolor. The sequence goes on along the minus strand of NC_044036.1, from coordinate 12,787,848 downwards.
TTCCTCCCCAATGGTCTGCAAACCCTAACGCCAGCTCCGAGAAAAATAAAGGAAACCATTTGTTACCAAAACAGGGCATCCTTTACGTTTTCTGCCCTGAACCTCCTAGCGGGGGAAGGAAGGAGGGAGGGATTTGCTGGATCTTTTAGCTTGCTTACTAAGGCTCAGGGTTATGCAGGGCCATGGTGGTAAAGGGGCACAGACAGGGCAAACCAAAATCTACGGAGGGAGCCTAACCTTCCCAAACGCCTCAACAATCAGTGTCCTTATAATAACAGCGGAGCAGGCCGAATGCAGGCCTTGTGCAGAAAGGCAGTCATTATGCTCCCATCACAATTGCTGGTCCCCTGTTCCCAGCAGCCTTGCCCAGCCTTTTGTGTTCATGTGCTACAGAAACTTGCTTGCTGAGTCATTACAGCACAGAGGCCAGGCCAGAAGTTCTGCCAAAGAATGACCTGCTTGTCGTCCAAGGCAGCAGCCTGCATGAAATCTAAGTGCACTGATGACTGAGACAGCACAGACCCCAGAAAGGGGACAAATCTTCAACATTAGACCCTCGGGGTAAAGGGCTGTTTCACAGGACTGGTTCATACTCAGTCTGCATGCATTTATTTATTTATTGGGATTTCTTTTGCCGCCTTTATGAAGAGATTCACCCAAGGCGGTGTACAGCACATACAGTTTAACATAAAACTTAGAATTTTGTTAGCAGCATCACAATAGTAAAATAATGAGGAGTGGCCTAGTGGTTAGGGAGGTGGACTTTGGTCCTGGGGAACTGAGGAACTGAGTTCAATTCCCACTTCAGGCACAGGCAGCTCCTTGTGACTCTGGGCAAGTCACTTAACCCTCCATTGCCCCATGTAATAAGGCCTTACTCATTTCCTACATTTAGATGCTCAAAAAGTGGGTGAGATCAAGGGAGAGAAATAAATTACATGCTGAGCCCCTAATTCTATACATTTATTTACTTATTTAGATTTTGCTTACACCTTGCGACTAGCAAGTACCGCGACCTACCGAGAGAGGTCACGGCAGCCATTTTCCCAAGGCGCCACAAGGGAAAGCAGCAAGGGAGCTGCGCTCCTGCCCCCAACAACCCCGCTGGACCACCATTGGGGGGAGGTAGGGAGAGAGGGTATTGCAGGGGGAGGGTCTTACTGTGTGAGGGGGAGGGAAGGAACAAAAGAGGGGACATTGGGACAGGAAGGGACTTGGGGGCTTTTTTTTAACAACTAATACAAAATTATGTGGGTGCCGGCCCGATAGTGCCGGCACTCGCATAGCTAAGAGGCCATATTTAGGACAGCTCTAGAGCACTGCCCCTGACCTGCCCACTTTTTGTTTGGGTGGTCTCAGGGGATATTCAGAGTCACTGTCCGGTTAAGTGCCGCTGAATATCCCCGGTTAGGTGCCGGGAAGCTATTTAAGTGGGCAGGAGAGGCTCCTGCCCACTTAAATCGCTTTGAATGTTGGCCTCTTAGCGCCTACATTCTACAGCGGTAAGTGTGAAGGGGTGTTAATATGGGAGGGGCATGGGCAGGTCAGGGGTGTGTCAAGCGCGTATGCGCTAAGGGCCAGATTCTATATAAGACACCTAAAAAAAATCCACAAGGTACAAAATTCCCGCTAAGCGTACTCTATAAGCAGCACCTAGATTTAGGCACGGTATATAGAATAAGAACACCGCAATCTAGAAGCACTGACAGAACTGACCACTGCCTATGTTCGATCCTTGACTGCTCTGTAATACGTCCAATTTACCATGTAAAATGAGTTTATCTTGTTGGGCAGACTGGATGGACCATACAGGTCTTTATCTGCCATCATTTACTATGTTACTATCAGGCTTATTTTCGAAAGAGAAGGGCGCCCATCTTTCGACACAAATTGGGAGATGGGCGTCCTTCTCCTAGGGTCACCCAAATCTGCATAATCGAAAGCCGATTTTGGGCGTCCTCAACTGCTTTGCGTCGCGGGGATGACCAAAGTTCATGGGGGCGTGTCGAAAGCATAGCGAAGGCGGGACTGGGGCATGCCTAACACATGAGCGTCCTCGAGCGATAATGGAAAAAAGAAGGGCGTCCCTGACGAGCACTTGGGCGACTTGGTCCATTTTTTCTTACGACCAAGCCTCAAAAAAGTGCCCGAACTGACCAGATGACCACCGGAGGGAATCAGGGATGACCTCTCCTTCCTCCCCCAGTGGTCACTAACCCCTCCCACCCTAAGAAAAAACTTTAAAAGTATTTTTTGCCAGCCTCTATGCCAGCCTCAAATGTCATACTGAGCTCCCTGACAGCAGTTTGTAGGTCCCTGGAGCAGTTTTTAGTGGGTGCAGTGCACTTCAGGCAGGCGGGCCCTTTGACATGGTGAAAATGCTCAGTCCTACATTTAGGCAGTGAAATAAGTGACTTTCACTAGTATTTCATTACAGCTTCAGTGGCCAACTTTGCCTTTACAGATCACTTGTTTACTGCTTAATTTTTGGTGCCCTTAACTTCCAGTACTGGGGCTCATAACATAGAAACCTATTCAGAGGCGAGACACTGGCTGGCCTAAATTTAGATGCCTTAATTTTAAGTAGCTAAATTTAAACTCGGGTAACTATATTCAGCCAAAAATGTAGGCACTGGGCCCTCTTTCAGCACACACTGGGTCACGTTATTGTCACCTTGATACATCAACTGACCACAAAAATCTTGTTACCTCTTGTCTCTTCCTGTTAATCGTGCTTGCAGCTCTGAGCACTGTTTTCTAGGAATAGATTAACCAGCCATAATAATTCAGAAGCCACGAGGTCAAAATGATATGGGCAGAATGATTTGCTTTATCTCAGGTGACAACCCCAGGAGCTCACTGTCTACCATCTGCGCGTTAAACAAAAGGGTTGCTGGTTATGTGCAGAAGGAACAGAGCTCCAGCACAGTGAGAGGAGATGGATCTGGCAGAGGACGGTAGTTAAGCTGAGAAATATGATCTTGGGTCAGACTGTTCTGTTTGGCATGGGAAAATGTTTTTGCACTTCACTTAGATAAGGCCCTGGGGGAGAAGGGGGTGCATGACATTATCGGGGATTCACATCTGGTGAGACGATAAGAAGAGGTGCAGGATTATGCAAGGATTTCCTTCAGCCAACTCCTTGTGTTTTACAGAGACTTTTAATCCATGGAATAGAATTGACTGAAATGTTTTGGCGTTCTCGGAATCAACACAAACACGTAATTGTCTGAAACAGGATTAGTTTGAAAATATTGAACTTGATGGACAGTCTAACTCTGGGGTGTTGTAAAATTGTAGCTCAGTAAATGTTTTAATTTAATTTATTTATTGGGATTTTAATAACCACTTGTATGTAGCACATATGAATTTATCTTGTTGGGCAGACTGGATGGACCGTGCAGGTCTTTTTCTACCGTCATCTACTATGTTACTATCCACCTTATAATTGAAAGAGAAAAACGCCTAGATTTCGACCCAAATCGGGAGATAGACGTTTATCTCACAAAAACGAATAAATCGGTATAATGGAAAGCTGATTTTGGACGTTTTCAACTGCACTCCATCGCGGAAGCGTACAAAGTTGACGGGGGCGTGGCGAAGGTGGAACTGGGGCGTGGTTATCGACCGAGGAGAGATGGGCTCCTTTCGCCAATAATGGAAAAAAAGTATGCGTTTGTAGCTAGAATTTAGGGCACTTTTCCTGGACCCTGTTTTTTCACGAATAAGGCCCCAAAAAGTGCCCTAAATGACCAGATTACCACCAGAGAGAATCGGGGATGACCTCCCCTGACTCCCCCAGTGGTCACTAACCCCCTCCCACCACAAAAAATGATGTTTCACAACTTTTTATTTTCACCCTCAAATGTCATACCCACCTCCCTGGCAGCAGTATGCAGGTCCCTAGAGCAGTTGTTAGGGGGTGCAGTGGACCCAGGCCCATCCCCCCCTACCTGTTACAATTGTGCTGCTTAATGCTTAGTCGTCCAACCCCCCCAAACCCACTGTACCCACATGTAGGTGCCCCCCTTCACCCCTTAGGGCTATAGTAATGGTGTAGACTTGTGGGCAGTGGGTTTTGAGGGGGATTTGGGGGGCTCAACGCACAAGGGGAGGGTGCTATGCACCTGGGAGCTCTTTTACCTTTGTTTTTGTTTTTGTAAAAGTGCCCCCTAGGGTGCCCGGTTGGTGTCCTGGCATGTGAGGGGGACCAGTGCACTACGACTCCTGGCCCCTCCCACGAACAAATGCCTTGGATTTATTCGTTTTTGAGCTGGGCGCTTTCATTTTCCATTATCGCTGAAAAACAAAAACGCCCAGCTCACAAATTGTCGAATAAAACATGGACGTCTATTTTTTTCGAAAATACGGTTCGGTCCGCCCTTTCACGGACCCGTTCTCGGAGATAAACGCCCATGGAGATAGACGTTTTCGTTCAATTATGCCCCTCCACGTTATGTATGAAGAAATTCACCCAGGGCAGTAACTACAATTTTGTTTAGCAACATAACATTAGTAAAATAACCAATAATAAACATAAATACAATAAATGAGGTAAACTTGAAAACAGTAAAGTGAAACCTAATAATAGAACTACCATGAAACAGCATCAAAAAAATATACACATTTAACAGCAGTGGAATTCAAATACCAGAGATATAATACAATCTTAGCATAATACTAATGATCCACCTAATAAGCAGCATTAGAACATTCAACTAACATAGATATGATGCTCAAGATTTTCTACAATACGGCTTACCATATAGCTGAGGGACCAAGAGCAGATATATGATGGGAACAAGATCTATTTGGCCCACTCACTCTGTCTGGTCTATATAATGTGTAGACAATAAAATTATAACACACTGGTGAGAAATATATAGTAATTGATGGCAGATAATGACCAGCATGGACCTTCCAGTCTACCTAGAAAGATGGTTAGGGTTCTCTCTGTCGTTCCTTGCACATTACCAACCTCTATCTCCTTTTTTAATGTGTGAGTCATTTAAGTTATGCTTTTGTTAGAAAATGCTGTATATTTCTTTTTATTCCATCCTCTTGCCGTATAAGGATTCTCTGTGTTTATCCTGCATTATTTTGAACCCCTTAATAAAAAATTGGAGGAAACATGGCTTTACCAAAAACCTATGAGAATCAACTTGAAGACTTGAATATGTAGAAGACAGGAGAGGCAGGGGAGATAAGATACCTGTTTAAATATTTGAAAGGTATTAATGAACAAACGAACCGTTTTTCAAAAACAGAGAGGACTAGAGGGCATGAAATGAAGTTGCACGGAGAGAGACTTAAAAGCAACATTAGGAAAATACTTTTTCCCAGACAGGGTGGTGGATGCCAGGAAAGAGATCTCAGGGTAAATAGTGTCTGAAGATCTTAAGGTGAGGAAACAATGTGAGGAGGCAGTGGCCAAGGCCTGAAGGGTTTCTGCGTCCCAAATGCATCACTTTACATTTCTTCACATTAGAGTTAACTGCCAAGCATTAGCCCAAACTTTTCATTTTTGTAGATCACATCTCACGCCTTCACTTCCTCTAGGGCAGTGGACCCTAGGCCCTGGAGGCACCCAGCCACTCAGGTTTTCAGGATATCCACAATGAATATTCATGAGGGAGATTTGCATGCAGTGGAGGCAGGGACCAGGACCTGGCTTGGCCACTGTTGGAAAAACAGGATACTGGGCTAGATGGACCATTGGTCTGACCCAGTATATTCTTAACCACTGCTCTAATTTCACTCACCAAGATATTGAACAGAACTGGCCCTAAGATGAATCCCTGAGGCACTACAGTACTCATGTTTCTGTCTTCTGAGTGAATTCCATTTACTACCATCCGTATTGCCTGTCGGTCAACCCATATCTAACCCAGTTTATTCATAAGCCTCCTATGAGGAATAGAATCTGAAAATCTAAGTGGACCACATCTAAGGCACGCCCTCAATCTAGTTCTTTGGTCACTTAGTCAAATAAATCAATCATTTTCATTTAGCATGATCTGCCATTGGTAAAGCCATCTTGCCTTGGATCTTGCAACTCATTGGACTATAGAAAAATCACTGTCATTTTGTTCAGCAGCTTCTCCTTCACCTTTTCCATCACTGAGGTCAGGCTTACTGGCCTGTGGTTTCCTACCTCTTGTCTATTCCTGCTTTTGTGAGGAGGAACCACATCAGCCTTTCTCCAATCCCATTTGATTTACCCCCATCTCCGAACCCAAACCTGCGGCCAAAATTTGCCACTCGGGTTCAACTGAAACTGAAGCCACACCTGAAACTGGCCCCGCCCTGCCCCGGATGGCCCAGCCCCTGAATGACAAGAGCCCTCACTCCCTCCCCTGCCCCAGAATAGAGGAAGATGCCCACTTCCGCAAAGAGGAGGAGCCCTTCCTTCCGGATCCACTCATAGGTTCCCCCCCAGGCCTACCGTATTGTTGGCTAGCCAGGGTAGGAGTGATTCCCAGTCATGGCATGATGTGAGAGTAGTAATAATGAACTAAAAAACATATATAAAGTAAACTATTTATTGGCCTAACTTAATAAATTTTTTAAGTACTCTAGGTCTTCAGGACTAACCCTCGTTTCCTCAGGTCAGAATACAGTGAGCTACGGATGAAATTACCAGAAAACAGACGTGACTTACAAAATCTACTCCAGTAGCTACTCTGGAAGGGGGAGAAAGGCTGATGGATGATGAGAAAGAAAGAGGCAACTACAATTTATGCCTCATAACATGCAAGAAAGGATCTGGGCTCTCCAACCCTGGTTGACTTAAATTCGGCTTGTTTTCCCTTTCTTGAGGGAGTGGAGTGGAGGAGTGCAGTGGTCTTTGATCATGGGAACCTGGGTTAATTTCCCACTGCAGCTCCTTGTGACTCTGGATAAGTCACTTAACCCTCCATTGCCCTACCTGCGTATACTATGTAAATTGCTTTGAATGTAGTTGCAAAAACCACAGAAAGGCAGTATATCTTTCCTTTCCATATTTGAGATTCTAGATGGAATGTTGCTACTATTGGAGATTCTGTTGCCACTATTTGAGATTCTGCATGGAATGTTGCTACTATTGGAGGTTCTGTTGCTACTATTGGAGATTCTAGATGGAATGTTGCTACTATTGGAGATTCTGTTGCTACTATTAGAGATTCTAGATGGAATGTTGCTACTATTAGAGATTCTGTTGCTACTATTTGAGATTCTACATGGAATGTTGCTACTATTGGAGGTTCTGTTGCTACTATTTGAGATTCTAGATGGAATGTTGCTACTATTGGAGATTCTGTTGCTACTATTGGAGATTCTAGATGGAATGTTGCTACTATTGGAGGTTCTGTTGCTACTATTGGAGATTCTAGATGGAATGTTGCTACTATTGGAGATTCTGTTGCTACTATTTGAGATTCTACATGGAATGTTGCTACTATTGGAGGTTCTGTTGCTACTATTGGAGATTCTAGATGGAATGTTGCTACTATTGGAGATTCTGTTGCTACTATTTGAGATTCTACATGGAATGTTGCTACTATTGGAGATTCTGTTGCTACTATTTGAGATTCTAGATGGAATGTTGCTACTATTGGAGATTCTATTACTACTATTTGAGATTCTACATGGAATGTTGCTACTATTGGAGGTTCTTTTGCTACTATTGGAGATTCTAGATGGAATGTTGCTACTATTGGAGATTCTGTTGCTACTATTTGAGATTTTACATGGAATGTTGCTATTCCACTAGCAACATTCCATGTAGAAGCCTGCCCTTGCAGATCAGCAATAGCTGCGCAGGCTTCTGTTTCTGTGAGTCTGATGTCCTGCACGTACATGCAGGACGTCAGATTCACAGAAACAGAAGCCTGCGCGTCCGCACTGCTGATCTGCAAGGTCAGGCCTCTACATGAAATGTTGCTTCTATATGGCATGTTGCTAGTGGAGGAGTAGCCTAGTGGTTAGTGCAATGGACTTTGATCCTGAGGAACTGAGTTTGATTACTACTGCAGCTCCTTGTGACTCTGGGCAAGTCACTTAACCCTCCATTGCCCCTGGTACAAAATAAGTACCTGAATATATCTAAACCGCTTTGAATGTACTTGCAAAAACCTCAGAAAGGCAGCATGTCAAGTCCAATTTCACTTCCCGTGAAATGGTCTGCATGTTTAATAGGAAATAACATAAAATTCACAACTGGAATCATGGGCCCCATCCATGGCAGCTGCACCAAAATGCAACACATCAGGGCTTAACATAGAGGCAGAGTGACAGATGTATTAAGGGATTCAAACCAAACCCTACAATGAGATTTATACAACTAAAATGTTTATCTGTTCGGTATTCTTTAAAAATAATTGTTTGAAAAGTAAGTGATACTTCTTCTTTTTTTTTCTGTTTATAAAGCATAATAAGACTGGAAGGAACTTCTGGTCATTTAATTTATTTGCTGTCTCCAAGCAGTGAGCAGCAGCAGCTGGATTTGAACAGGCCACCCCTGGACTGCAAGACCAGTGCTCTAACCACAGGCCACTCCTCCACACTGTGTTGTTTCTGAGGGGGGGATGCACTAAAGTCGTCGTCGTTAGAGCCTTTCCGTACCGAATTCCATAGCGAATCGGTAGGGAACGGCTATGCATGAAGGAAAGGTAATGCAAATGAGCTGCTCGTTGCAGCTCACTTGCGTTCTCTAATCCTTCGTAAAACCGTCGGATAATCGGCCGGTAGAGCATGCACAGGGCAGCCAAGCGTTATGCTGGCTGCTCTGCGCATGCCAAGGACGTAAAAAAAAAACACGTCCTTTATGGACAGCCTTGCCCTGAGGTCACCACCACCACTCCCCGCTCCCCCCTGCATTGAAATCAGAACTTTACGCAGCCCTGGCCCCCCTCCCTTCCTTCCTTCCTTGAAATGACAGCTTCCCCGCCCCCTCCGCCCCCCCCCTGAGGTCGACGCCGCCGCCGCTCCCCCCTCCACCCGCCCCCCTCCGTCTGCCACTGGGCCCTCACAGTGCCTCTCACCTCCGTGTGAAGGTGCTGCACCAGCAACAACAGCTGATCGCCTCTCCGGACTGCCCTCCTTTCCTCCCTGGCCCACCTTGTCTGACATAAGTAAATTACGTAGGTAACTTACGTCAGACGAGGGCGGGTCAAGGAGGAAAGAAGGGAAGTCCGGAGAGGCGATCAGCTGTTGTTGCCGGTGCAGCGCCTTCATACGGAGGTGAGAGGCGCTGTGAGGGCCCGGTGGCAGACGGAGGGGGGAGCGGCGGCAGCGATGATCTAAGGGGGGGGGGTGGTGGGGGCTGGGCCACGGGGGGGGTGGAGGATGGCGGGGAAGCTGTCATTTCAAGGAAGGAAGGAAGGAAGGGAGGGGGGCTGGGGCTGAGTAAAGTTCTAATTTCAATGCAGCGGGGAGCGGCGGCGACCTTGGGCGGGGGGGGGGGGGGAGGGCAAGGACGTCCATAAAGGATGCTCCTGACGAGCACTTGGTCGTTTTTGCACCCTCCCAATTTTTTTTTTTACATTTTATACGTTTTCCAAGCCCGTGCAGCCCCAACGAGAGGTACAGACTTCTCGTTAGATTTCCCAGCGTTTTCCAGCGTTATGGCAAGCGGAAAAGCTTAGTGCATCTCATTTCAATAGGGTTTCTACACAATTTGCTCATCTGCATTCTGTTTGCGTTAGCTGCTATGGTCGTGGTTGTCAGGAAAAAAGTATTTAGTGCATGCCAGAGTTTACTACTGGCTCGTTAATGGCTCATTATTGGCTCGTAAAGTTTAGTGCATCTGGCCCTGAGAGTCTTCTGACTTTACTGGTTTTGGACTGCTTTGAGTCCCTCCCTCCTGCTGTCTAGAATTTTGGAAGATGGAAATGTGAAAATAAAAATTAAGTGTTCGATGTACCCTTGAGAGTCTCTATAGAAGTTGGTTTGTTTACTAAGTTTTGAAGTGTGCTGTAATGGAATATGGATGTCTGTTGTGTACTGTGCATGATACATAATGGCTATGATTTCAGAACATCTGAGGCAGCATCATTAAAGGACAGACTGTTTTAAATGCCCACTGGCCCAGGTATGCTATTGCTGCTAATCTCAACTTTGTTACATCATGTGTCAGACATATCCATCAACTTGTTCCCATGATGTAATGGAATCCTATTATTCTGTCTCACAGTATTTTCAAATGTAAGATACATTGAACCATCTGAGTTTGCTTAGGATAATGTGGGATATAAGTGTTTTAAAAAAATCCTTTACCTCCACCTTTTAAGACACTGCCTAACAATGCCTATCCGGCTAGTGATGGCACAAGGAAATAGGAAAGTAAGTTGATGACTAACTCAAGTAATCTGTTCCTTAGCTGGGCTCTACCCAGTGCATTTTTTCTAGGTACCTACAAATGCACTCAGTCTGTGGCTCCTCACTACCTCTCCACCCTCATCTCCCCCTATGTTCCCGCCTGTAACCTCCGCTCACAGGACAAAGCCCTTCTCTCAGTACCCTTCTCCACCACTGCCAACTCCAGGCTCCGCTCATTCTGCCTTGCCTCACCCTATGCCTGGAACAATCTTCCTTTACCCATACGCCATGCCCCCTCCCTACCCATCTTCAAATCTCTGCTTAAAACTCACCTCTTCAATGCTGCCTTCGGCGCCTAACCGCTGTTCACTTGTCCTCTAGATTGTACACTTGTCTTTAGATTGTTCTCTTGTCTTTTAGATTGTAAGCTCTTTGAGCAGGGACTGTCCTTCTATGTTTAAATTGTACAGCGCTGCGTAACCCTAGTAGCGCTTTAGAAATCTTAGTTAGTAGTAGTGGCTCTACCCAGTGCATTTTTTCTAGCGAAAAAGGTGCCGGTACTTAAATGCCAAGCCACCCTTTAGGGGTGGGGTGATCACTGAGGGACTCACCCCACAATGGGAAGGGCCCCTGCAACCAGTCACAGAACCTATGACAAGGCAGAATTGGTGTGTAGAGCCTGAGCTCTTTCATTAAAACTTGGGGACCACGGGTCAATTTTAGCAGACAGTGGAAAAGGTGCTGGTGCTCAGTACCCCCTCAAAAAAAGCCCTGGCTCTACCATATTGAAAAGGCGAGCATGCCATGGCCTCTGTGGTTATGTTTTACTAATAAGTTAAACGATTAAGTGGTGTGAAACAAAAGGGAAGGATGAGTCATTTTTATTCTGTAATAAAAAGATTTAAATATACAATCAACTGTTCGAGGCTTCTGTGGACAGGGCCGCCGAGAGCTGGAGCCGGGCCCGGGACAAGGCCGCCCCGGGCCCCTCCCCCACCCACCCGAGGTCGCCGCCCACCCGAGATTGCCGGGCCCCGTCCACCCGAGGTCGCCGGGTCCCCCCGCCGCCCACCCACCCGAGGTCGCCGAGCCCCCCTCCACCCGCTATCGGACCGGGCCCTCGGAACTAACCTTAAGCCTCCTTTCACTTCGCAGCAAGCAGCGGCAGGGCAGACCTCTCCTCCTTCCTTCCGTGCCCCGCCCTCGCGGACGTTATGTCAGGCGAGGGCGGGACATGGAAGGAAGGAGTGGCCTGACCTGCTGCTGCTTGCTGCGAAGTGAAAGGAGGCTTAAGGTTAGTTCTGGGAGTGACGGAGGGAGGGCCAGGCGGCGACAGAGGGCGGGCCAGGCAGCGGCGGCACCGGCTGGGCCCCGGGACTTTTGTCCCCCCTGTCCCCCCCTCTCGGCGGCCCTGTCTGTGGACGGGGACAGAATTTGCGGGGACAGGGTGGGAAGTTTATCCCTGCTTCATTCTCTATTCCATACTGGTGAAGTAGGGAATCTTTCAGTGACTCTGCCTCTGGTGGTTTCTTCTGATTTTTCAGTGTTTTCCATATGTCACTACAAGTGTTTTTCTCTCAAGCAATTTTCCTGGAGATGTTTTAGGGTTACAGCCTTTGTGATTGAAGGAATCGTTCAGGACTTGAAGTGTCCATCTCTTCCTCTTGGGCACAATTTGCACAGAATTTCCCAGTCATGCAAAATTTACTTTTATCACGCAGAATCTTTACTGCAGTCCCGCAGTAAAGGCTGGCTGGTCACCCCATCCCCACGAGCCTAGGTGGGCCCTCCCTGGACCTACCTTAACATGTTCTGGAGGTCTATTGGCCTCTTCGGGAGCAGGAAAGAACCTTACTTTTTCCTGCCCGCAGACGCTACTCTTGCTGCTACTGCTGTTTCTTCAAAATGGCCACCAAGTCTTCAAGTGGAAATCTCATGAGGCTGCCGCAGGAAGTCTTGGTGGCCATTTTGAAAAAGTGAACATCGGCCAGAGCAGCGGCAATGGGCAGGAAAGAGTGGGGTTCTTTCCTGCCCCAAAAGGTACTCCCAATGTGTGCGTCTGCAGCTCCCCCTGTGCTGGACCAGTGAGCAGGGGGACTAGAAAAAGATGGATGGAGTGGGGGGGGGGGGGAGCTGGAAAAATTGAATGGTATCTGTGTACAGGGAGGGAGGAGGGGGCTGTAAGGCGGGTAAAGTGTGGGTGAGGGGGAATGTAAGGCAGATGAAGTGTGGGTGCAGGGAGAGGGCTGGAATAAATAAATATGGATGTATCTGTTCTGTCCTCTGACAGCCTTGCACTAGTTTATAATGTGATTCTAAAATGTGTGTAATGCTTCTACTGTTAATCTCATTTCTAAGGGCCTTCACTGTTGTAGTTTCCTCAGCAAAGATATGTGAGCAAGGCATTGTGTGTAATGTAGTTCACAGGCAATGCAACCACGCTTGTCTGTCTGAATAAGAACTGTTACCACTGGTTGTGAGGATGCCCAGACCTCCTCTCTCTCTCTCTCTCTCTGCCAAGCTTGGCTCTTTTGTCTTCCTGCTATCATTTCCTGGTCATTCTTACTATCTCTGTCCTGGGAGGTCAGCTAGGTATGACCTTTCCCTCCAATCGAGGGCTGTCCTCTAGCACCTCCCTTGCCACCCGGTGGCAGGCTCTGTCCCCTTTAGTCTCTATCTGCTCCTCCCTGAGCCTGTGTGAAGCCTCAACACCCCTTTGTCCCTTCAGCCATGAGGCATTCACCATCTGGTTAGAGACATGGGGCATGCACCATCTTGGCCCAGACAGCTCTGTCCTGCTGAAACTCCCTGCAACGAACTTGGTTTTTTTACCTTGAAAATATCTCCTCCCTAATGAGATATTGCACATTCCAGTCACCCAGCTTTGAACAACTTCTACCTGTTCAACTATCTTTCTCCCCTGCAATAAAGCTACCTCTCCTCATATCTCCACCTCCAACAGCTCTCAGATTAAGGAGTCTCTGTGCCCTGGAGCAGCACTTCTGAACATCTATCTTTGAGTAAATTATCTGTGATTTATTCAAATAAAAGAGACTTCAGGTGTGATTGATGTGCCAAGGTTATATAAGATACCATGGCTTTGCAGTAATAAGTCTATGAGGGTCTTAACAGTATCTGTACAGGGAGGGGAGCTGTAAGATGGATGAAGTGTGGGTGCAGGGAACAAGGGTGAATGGTTGTGAGCGCAAAAAATATTGTTTAAATCATGACAAAGGAACTTGCAGAATTTTGCAGAATTTGTAAATGTTTTACACAGCGTTTAAAAAATTTTTTGCACAGAATTTTGAATACTTTGGTGCAGAGTTCCAGCAGGAGTAATATGTATAGGTTGCTGTTGATAGAAATTGTGGCATCCATAAAGTTCACTTTTTTCTGTGGAGCAGTCCATTTGGAATCTAATTAAAGGATGGTGTAGAAGAAAGAAGCCAGGATGGAGAAATGGGTGTAATGAATAAGATGAAGAGTCCTGGAAGATGGACGAACCCAGTGGAGGTTCTGGTCTATGGCAGCTGCTCCTTTTTCCTCTTGGCTTTGTTCAAACACAGGTGCAGGCCAGTTCAAGCCAAGAACTGTCGGCTTCCACTTGACGCAGGGTAAAGAGCAGCCAGTGTGTGTGTGGAATTCTGCACATACCAGTCGGAATGTGGAGTTCCTTCCTTCCAGACTGCCTCCTGCCGAATATTTATGGCTCACTGTTAAAAATAAACCGACACACAGAACGGGCTTCTTTTTTTATTCTGCTTGACTTAGCTACAGTTTCTGAATTATAATTCTGAGGCGTGTATTTTTTTAGCTGTTGCAGCTTTTTTAGGTACACAGTGAGGCCAGTGTTGCAACTTGATTCTAGGCCATCATGCAATAGGAATCCAATTTTCGACTTGTCTCATGATAACAAAAGGTACATTTAGCAATATTTTAGGTCTGAAGATTGAAAAAGCCTGGGATGCATTTACTTCATTTTTTCATCATATAAGTGCAATGTCCAATTATTCAGAGAACAAGAAAAGACATAACAGTTAGCAAATCTTTACACAAAATAAGGGCGTCTTTTACTAAGGCGCACTCACGTTTTTAGGGCACCCTTCTCCTTCACCGCTAACTCCAGACTCCTTTTATCTTGCTGCACCATATGCCTGGAATAGACTTCCTGAGCTGGTGCGTCAAGCTCCATCTCTGGCCATCTTCAAATCTAAGCTAAAAGCCCACCTTTTTGATGCTGTTAACCCTTACTCACTTGTTCAGAACCCTTATTTTATCATCCTCACTTTAATATTCCCTTATCTCTTGTTTGCCCTGTTTGTCTGTCCTAATTAGATTGTAAGCTCTGTGGAGCAGGGACTGTCTCTTCATGTTCAAGTGTACAGCGCTGTGTACGTCTAGTAGCGCTATAGAAATAAGTAGTAGTAGTAGTCTTTGGGATTCCAGAATCTTGCTACTCTCTGAGATTCTGCACAGAATCTTGCTACGCTTTGGGATTCTGCACAGAATCTTGCTACTTTGGGATTCCGGAATCTTGCTACTCTTTGGGATTCCAGAATCTTGCTACTCTTTGTCCTTATCCCTTACTTGTCCTGTTTGTCTGTCCTAATTAGATTGTAAGCTCTGTGGAGCAGGGACTGTCTCTCCATGTTCAAGTGTACAGCGCTGCGTACGTCTAGTAGCGCTTTAGAAATGATAAGTAGTAGTAGTCTTTGGGATTTCGGAATCTTGCTACTCTTTGGGATTCCAGAATCTTGCTACTCTTTGTCCTTATCCCTTACTTGTCCTGTTTGTCTGTCCTAATTAGATTGAAAGCTCTGTCGACCAGGGACTGTCTCTTCATGTTCAAGTGTACAGCGCTGTGTACGTCTAGTAGCGCTATAGAAATAAGTAGTAGTCTTTGGGATTCCAGAATCTTGCTACTCTCTGGGATTCTGCACAGAATCTTGCTACGCTTTGGGATTCTGCACAGAATCTTGCTACTTTGGGATTCCGGAATCTTGCTACTCTTTGGGATTCCAGAATCTTGCTACTCTTTGTCCTTATCCCTTACTTGTCCTGTTTGTCTGTCCTAATTAGATTGAAAGCTCTGTCGACCAGGGACTGTCTCTTCATGTTCAAGTGTACAGCGCTGTGTACGTCTAGTAGCGCTATAGAAATAAGTAGTAGTAGTAGTCTTTGGGATTCCAGAATCTTGCTACTCTCTGGGATTCTGCACAGAATCTTGCTACGCTTTGGGATTCTGCACAGAATCTTGCTACTTTGGGATTCCGGAATCTTGCTACTCTTTGGGATTCCAGAATCTTGCTACTCTTTGTCCTTATCCCTTACTTGTCATGTTTGTCTGTCCTAATTAGATTGTAAGCTCTGTGGAGCAGGGACTGTCTCTCCATGTTCAAGTGTACAGCACTGCGTACGTCTAGTAGCGCTTTAGAAATGATAAGTAGTAGTAGTCTTTGGGATTCCAGAATCTTGATACTCATTGGGATTCTGCACAGAATGTTGCTACTCTTTGGGATTCCAGAATCTTACTACTCTTTGTCCTTATCCCTTATTTGTCCTGTTTGTCTGGCCTAGTTAGATTGTAAGCTCTGTTGAGCAGGGACTGTCTCTTCATGTTCAAGTGTACAGCGCTGCGTACATCTAGTAGCGCTATAGAAATGATGATTAGTAGTAGTAGCGCGCGGTAAAATTATGGGTGCACTAAACATTAGAGACAGCCATAGGAATTTTTTTTTGTTACATTTGTACCCCGTGCTTTCCCACTCATGGCAGGCTCAATGCGGCTTGCATGGGGCAATGGAGGGTTAAGTGACTTGCCCAGAGTCACAAGGAGCTGCCTGTGCCTGAAGTGGGAATTGAACTCAGTTCCTCAGGACCAAAGTCCAGCACCCTAACCACTAGGTCACTCCTCCACTGGCATCTAACTTTTAGCGTGTCTACAGTTTTAACGCGTGCCAAAAACGTGAGTTCACCTTAGTAAAAGATCCCCTAAACGTGCAGAACAAAATCCAATGTAGGAATATTGCCAAATGAATCCCCAAAAGGAAAAATAACGGAAAATGGGTACCAGAAGGTCTAAGAGGTCAGAGTGGAGAAAGCCCACTGGAAAAATACTGAAACCAAAGGAAAAAAAGCAAGAGAAGGGAGATCATGTCATAAATGCAAGACACAGACAAGATTAAGCTGCCTAGTCTAAGGATTTTCAACTATCCAAAAACTTTTACAGGTCTTCCGGCTCATAAAATGCAAACTCCTTATCCTCCAACCTCATATAACACAAGGAAATTTAAGGATGTTTAAGCAATGCTCATAAGACCACCACTTGGGGCTTCATGGCCAAAAAGGCCTTATATCTCTCCTGGGTGGCCTAGAAAACTCAGGAAAAAACAAAAATACTAAAACCTAGAAAACACCCCCCCCCCCCCCCCCCCCCCCCACAAATGTATAGAAAAGCCTCATAAGCCAGGTCTTATCAAACTCCAGTGCAAAAACTATAAAGTGGCCTTAGTTAATTGAGATTCCTGTGAATTTTCCCAACAAGCCAGTCAAATCTAAACTGTTCTGGCCACTCAGACTTGGTTTTTACTCTTTGGAGTCCACGTAATAAACTCAAGAGAGGGGGAAGGGCACCCTTGAGGACATGGAAAACTGCCAAAAAATATTACATTAAAATTTCACCTGGAGCAACCAACAGAGATTTCGGGAAGCCAGTAAAAATGCAAATTCAAACATATATTGTAGTTATTCAGTTCTTCTGTCCTATGATGTGCACCAGAGAGATATTGGTTATTTTTCAAGCAGGGGGAGCCAGTTTGTTAAAAAAAAAAAGGTCAGTGTGAGAGCCAAGTGGAGGAGTGGCCTAGTGGTTAGGGTGATGGACTTTGGTCCTGGGGAACTGAGAAACTGAGTTTGATTCCCGGCACAAGCAGCTCCTTGTGACTCTGGGCAAGTCACTTAACCCTCTATTGCCCCATGTAAGCCGCATTGAGCCTGCCATGAGTGGGAAAGCGCAGGGTACAAATGTAACAAAAATAAAATAGATACTATTGGAGATTCTACATGGAATGTTGCTACTATTGGAGATTCTACATGGAATGTTGCTATTCCACTAGCAACATTCCATGTAGAAGGCTGCGCAGGCTTCTGTTTCTGTGAGTCTGACGTCCTGCACGTGCAGGACGTCAGACTCGCAGAAGCCTGCGCAGCCACATTGGTGATCTGCAAGGGCCGACTTCTACATGGAATGTTGCTAGTGGAATAGCAACATTCCATGTAGAATCTCAAATAGTAGCAACCGTGGAGGAGTTGCCTAGTGGTTAGGGTGGTGGACTTTGGTCCTGAGGAACTGAGTTCGATTCCCGGCACAAGCAGCTCCTTGTGACTCTGGGCTAGTCACTTAACCCTCCATTGCCCCATGTAAGCCGCATTGAGCCTACTGCCATGAGTGGGAAAGCGCGGGGTACAAATGTAAAAAAAAAAAAAAGACCCTCAACTGGGTGATGTCATCCAATGGGGCCCGGTGCAGACACTGACTAGTGAGATCAACTTAGAAGTTTCTAGCAGCATCCCACTGTGCATGTGCTGGTGCCTTCCCGTCCGACGCACAAGTGCGGGTTCCTCAGTCTTTGTTTTTCCATGGAGCAGGGAAGCTACATCATCGTGTTCTTCTATCTTGTTCGCAGTGCCTTCCCAGATGAGTATTTTTCTCCTTTTTTTCCAGTATTTTTAATTTTTTCTTTATTTTATTTTGTTGCCCTTTCATTTTATTAGTTTTTTTCAGCTCTTAAGATTTTGATTCTTTTCGTAAGTCCATTTAGGCCAGAGCATCGAGCTCAATTTGAACACTGCCCCTTTTTACTGTTCAAAATTAAGGACTTTAATTTGGCCACAATTCTTTTCTTGATGTCTCAGAAGACCCCCAGAGGCTTCAGAAGGTGCACCCAATATAAATCGGGTGATTTCCATGACAGACTTTCACATCACAGACCCATACTCTTGGTGCATCGGGTGCCTTGGGCCTAACCATGAGCTTAACTCTTGTTTGTTCTGTTTGAAACTGCAGTTGAGGACACAGAGTGCATGGGAGGTCTGAGATGTCTTGGCTCCTCAGAGACCGGTGCATCGATATTGACACTGGAAGCATTGACCTCGATGGCTGCCAAGACTTCATCACCAACTGGGAGTGCATGTGCATTGAGAAGGTCTCCATCTCTCTCAACATCGGGTGCTGAGAATAGGCCTCGGGCCACTACCCCTCTCCTCAAGACCCTTCACTGGCTCCCTATCCGTTTTCGCATCCTGTTCAAACTTCTTCTACTAACCTATAAATGTATTCACTCTGCTGCTCCCCAGTATCTCTCCACACTCATCCTTCCCTACACCCCTTCCCGTGCACTCCGCTCCATGGATAAATCCTTCTTATCTGTTCCCTTCACCACTACTGCCAACTCCAGACTTCACGCCTTCTGTCTCGCTGCACCCTACGCCTGGAATAAACTTCCTGAGCCCCTACGTCTTGCCCCATCCTTGGCCACCTTTAAATCTAGACTGAAAGCCCACCTCTTTAACATTGCTTTTGACTCGTAACCACTCGCCTCCACCTACCCTCCTCTCTTCCTTCCCGTTCACATTAATTGATTTGATTTGCTTACTTTATTTTTTGTCTATTAGATTGTAAGCTCTTTGAGCAGGGACTGTCTTTCTTCTATGTTTGTGCAGCGCTGCGTATGCCTTGTAGTGCTATAGAAGTGATAAATAGTAGTAGTAGTAGTCTCTTGTAACCAGAGCTAATATTGTGATATCATAATGCCTCAGGCCACCTATAAGAGCCAACCTCATCAGTGATGTCACACTGGCTTGATTGTCCTATACTTGGCTTACTTTTATTACATAGCTCTTTGAGCAGGGACTGTCTTTCTTCTATGTTTGTGCAGCGCTGCATATGCCTTGTAGCGCTATAGAAATGCTAAATAGTAGTAGTAGTAGTAGTGGTTAACATCTGCACTGAAGGACCCCTATGCTGAGCATCAGGGGAAACACAAGAAGCATAAGTATCAGTCCTAAATGATGCATTGAGCTAGGAGCACCAGGGCATTGGCATCACTGGAGCTCAAGAAGCAGCAGCACCGAGAGGAGCACTCCCCCTCTTTGGAAGATGTGCTGGTGCGCAAGTCTCTGGGCAGTCAGGTCCTCACTATTTGTTCAGTACTGATGTCTTCTCGGGCTGCCTCTCTCCCAGCTCCCCTGCCTTTGCTGATGCCTACATTCGATGAATGGTTCTGGACCGTGCTCAGGGAGGAGCTGCTGCAGATGCTGTAGCTGCAAACCACTCAGGCATCAAGGGCGCTTACGCTGTTACAAGAAATGATTTGTCTTGGGGGAAAGAGCTCTAGAGCACTCGCTACTGTTTATAATTTAAGAGCAGGCGCTGTATTTATAAGTTTTAGGATATTAATTTCTCCACCAATCACCAAAGGTGATAATTGCAATAAATTAAATTAAGAATATATAAAAGATACCACATACTCAGAACACAAAGAGACCGTATTTTTAGCTTCAAAAAGGTTGATTTAATATACAATTGCACACGAGAGGTAGGTTTTTAGGATCTTAGAACAGAGAATTTGTGCATAAAATAGAACAAAGTAGCAGGTAGGTTAACTTAGAAGTCCTTGTTACATAGTATGAACAGCATGAGGTAAGCACATGTTTGCAGAAGAGGTCCTCATAGCAGGCAGGTGGGCTACAGGTCCCAGGAAGAGAAGAATCTGTGTTGCAGTTGAAGGGAAGCATCTTCTTGTCTGGAACAGCTTCTATCTTTTATACTCTTGCAAGCTGCAGGAAGACATGCCATGTGGATCTTTGTCTTGGTTTCCTGGTTTGCACACGGCCATTGGGCATTTGCAAAGCATTGTGGTATCTTGGTCTCATGTCTTATGACATCACAAGACTTGCTGTCTGGATCTTGCTGACAAATGGTCTTTTGATGTGAAAAGGCTTCCTGCTCAGTCTCTGGAGCAGATACACATTATAAATCCTTCCTTTCTGTACATGTCTGAAAGCTGATGGGAGGGGGGCAGGTATACATATCTGAGGTAACTACCAAATGGTTTGACAAGCAAATGTCTTGTTTATGGTTTCCCCTCTGAAGTCTTTGTTATCAATAGCTGGAGTTATGCCTTCTCCAGACTATCTGTCTGCTGGTGGAGATGTCTATGTGATTCTTCAAGTATCCACCTTAGTCATGCTTTTGTTCAGTCTTTTTAGGTGGGAGGGCAGAGAGAGTTTTATTTCTCTTTGAAGCACAGTACCCCTTTGTCTCTGTTAAGTGTTTGTAATTGACTAGTCCTGCTATCAGAAGTCCCCAGGAAAAGGGGAAGGGGAGATGAAATTCAGGCTAGCTGATCTCAAAGCTGTATTTTTATATTGTTATATATGATCCAGCAAAATATCATGCTACATATTTCAATAATAAACTGATACCATTACAGCGCCAGCTGTGGACCAGACCCAGCATCTTCTTGAGGCTCCTTCCATGCCTGTGCAGAGATTCTCGATGCCAGCACCTCGAAGGGTGTTGACATCGACATATACAGAACCACTCTTGACATTGGGGGAGGGGGGAAGCTTCCCTGGAGTGTGAAGGTAGGGCTGTACCTCGGCACTCTTTAGGGCATGGACATGGTTCCACTGAGCTGAGGTTAGGGTTACCATTTTGTGTCCTCTGAAAAAGAGGACACATGTCACGCCCCCTACCCCGCCCCGCCACGCCTCATACCCCGCCCCCGCCACGCCCCCTTCGGGTCCTCGTTCCGCCCCTCTATTCCCCGCCCCCGTCACATGGTTCCCCCCCCCTCACATATTCCCCCCCTCACTTACTATCTAGCCCTGGTGGTCTAGTAGGGTCTTCTCTTCGGGGCAGGAAAGAGCCCCCTCTTTCCTGCCCGGAGCGCTGCCTGTCCTTGCCTGCTGCATCCTCCTCTGTCTGGCTGGAGATTCAAAATGGCCACCGAGAGTTGAAGTGGCCTCGCGAGAGTTCAACTCTCGGCGGCCATTTTGAATCCCCAGCCAGACCGAGGAGGATGATAGACAGGGGAGGCAGCGCTCCAGGCAGGAAAGAGGGGGCTCTTTCCTGCCTCGAAGACGTCACTAGACCACCAGGGAACATGGTAAGGAAGGGGAGGGGACGGGAGTAGGGTTACCACGGCGCCGATCGCCCGCCCACACGCACGCGCCTGCCCGCACCCGCGCCCACGTTTGTCCAGAAATCCGGACAAACGTGGGTGCAGGCAAAATCCGCCGGACGCCCCGGACATGCCCTCAAAAAGAGGACATGTCCGGGGAAATCCGGACGAATGGTAACCCTAGCTGAGGTGGACACAAGCTCACGCAGCCCGATCTGAGTACAATGAAGAGTCTGAATGGGACCAGAAATGTTAACTGTCCTGGATCACAAGTCTCCTCCTAAGGAAGGGATCACTGTGTAATTGCACCCTATCCTTAAAGATGCACTGACGAGGAACTGGGAATCTCCTCTCTCAGTGCAGTATCGTATCCAGAAGGCTCCCGGATTCAAGAGGACTCAACTGCCACACCATTCTCTGGTGGTGAAATCCACCCTCAAATGAGCTAGAGCTCCAGGACTCATACCTTAGTGCCCCTCCCCCCCCCCCCCCCCCCCCCCCCCAGGTAGAGAGACTCGGACACTAGACTTGTGTGGGAGTAAAGCTTTTCAGGTCTCGATGCTCATTACCTGCATCCAGTCCTACCAGCTCTACATGAGTCTTTACTTGCAGTCTTTGGTCCACAGTACACTAACCTGCTTATAATCGAACGAGAAAAACGCCCAAGTTCCGACCTAAATCGGGAGATGGACGTTTATCTCACAAAAACGAATAAAGCGGTATAATCGAAAGCCGATTTTGGACGTTTTCAACTGCACTCTGTCGCGGATGCGGACAAAGTTGGTGGGGGCGTGTCAGAGGTGTGGCGAAGGCGGAACTGGGGCGTGGTTATCTGCCGTACAGAGATGGGCGCATTTCACCGATAATGGGAAAAAAGTATGCGTTTTTAGCTAGAATTTAGGACACTTTTCCTGGACCCTGTTTTTTCACGAATAAGGCCCCAAAAAGTGCCCTAAATGACCAGATGACCACTGGAGGGAATCGGGGATGACCTCCCCTGACTCCCCCAGTGGTCACTAACCCCCTCCCACCACAAAAAATGAAGTTTCACAACTTTTTATTTTCACCCTCAAATGTCATACCCAGCTCCCTGACAGCAGTATGCAGGTCACTGGAGCAGTTGTTAGGGGGTGCAGTGGACTTCAGGAAGGTGGACCCAGGCCCATCCCCCCTACCTGTTACAATTGTGCTGCTTAATGCTTATTAGTCGTCCAACCCCCCCAAACCCACTGTACCCACATGTAGGTGCCCCCCCTTCACCTCTTAGGGCTATAGTAATGGTGTAGACTTGTGGGCGGTGAGTTTTGAGGGGGATTTGGGGGGCTCAACACACAAGGGAAGGGTGCTATGCACCTGGGAGCTCTTTTACCTTTTTTTTTGTTTTTGTAAAAGTGCCCCCTAGGGTGCCCGGTTGGTGTCCTGGCATGTGAGGGGGACCAGTGCACTACGAATCCTGGCCCCTCCCATGAACAAATGCCTTGGATTTATTCGTTTTTGAGCTGGGCGCTTTCATTTTCCATTATCGCTGAAAAACAAAAACACTCAGCTCACACATTGTTGAATAAAACATGGACGTCTATTTTTTTCGAAAATACAGTTCGGTCCGCCCCTTCACGGACCCGTTCTCGGAGATAAACGCCCATGGAGATAGACGTTTTCATTCGATTATGCCCCTCCACGTCTTGCAGATTCTCTCCCACAGGAACAGGACTCGGAGTTTCACCAGTTGGCTAGTAAGCAGCTGAAGTGTAGAAAGTATCTTGCCAGGGACACAAACAACTCTTTTGACATAGCCTCCAGACTCTCCGCCATGTGTGGAGGATGCGCAGAATCTCATGGCTGCATGTCTCTGACCTAGAACCAGCGGTTCAAGAGATATTGGCGGACATTCCTCACTGAGGTAACAATCTGTTTGGAGATAAGGTAGAAGAGGTCGCAGACTTCATAAAGAAACATATTGATACCATCCAAACAGTTTCTCGGCAACCTCCTGCTGCAGCCTCTTCTTCTAGGAGGTTTTCAAGTGGGCCTAGGCAGCAACCCTACTACTTTCAAAGGTGTAGCTTTCAGCAGCCTTCTTCCGCTGTCCAGAACCCCCAGTCCTGCCCTCAGAAGCCCCAGCCAGCTCCTTAGTCGAAGCAAGGGATGAGCTTTTCACTGTCTCCAGGAGAGCATAGCCATGCTAAAAGTAAGCCTCCCAGATGGCTTACCAGTAGGGAGGAAGCTGAATGTTTACCATCAAAGGTGGTTCCTTGTAACCTTCAACAGGTGGGTTCTTCAAATAGCTTGTCTTGGTTACAACCTGCATTGGTATCTAAGACCACCAAATTGCCCACTGAGAGCATCATAAGAACATAAGAATAGCCACATTTCGATACTTCCCAGCCACAGGAGGTATCTCAGATTCCGGATAGGGAAATACCACTGCCAGTACCATGTTCTGCCATTCGGCTTCACATCAGCTTCCAGGTATTTACCAAGTGTCTAGCAGTAGTTGCAGTGTATTTGTGGGACAATTGTAACAAATCTGACTGTGGGACTACCATTCCAAATTCCACATCAGGCTGCACACCCAGGGAGCTTGGTCTGCTCAGGAAACAAATCTCCATATCAACTTCCTCAAGTCGAGGGCCATTGGGAACACTCTAAAGGCTTTCAGAAATCAGCTACAGAACCAAATTATTCTCATTCAAATGGACAACCAGGTTGCAATATTCTATATAAACAAGCAAGGGGGTACGGGATCCCATCCTTGTGTCAGGAAGCAGTGGGAATGTGGCAGTAGGCCCTTCTTCATAGAATGGTACTCAGAGCCACATACCTACCAGAAAAGGACAACTGCCTGGTGGACTGATTGAGTAGGGTTTTGCAACTGCACGAGTGGTCTCTCAACATGGGTGTAGCCCACAAGATCCTCTGAGTATGGGGCACCCCCTCAGTGGATCTTTTTGTCACTCATCTCAACAACAAAGTCCCCCAGTTCTGTTCCAGACTCAGTTCATGTGGCACACTAGTGTCAGATGCCTTTCTCCTACATTGGGGGGAGGGACATCTGTATGCATATCCTCCAATACCTCTCAAAGAGAAGACTTTGCTGAAAATGCAAGACCAGTGTGCTGAAAATCAAGCAAGATCAGGGAACTATGATCTTAATTGCGCCTTACTGGCAGAGGCAAATCTGGTGTCCTCTTCTTCTGTAATTGTCCTCCAAAGATCCATGGATATTGGAATATTTTCTGACCCTCATCACGGAGCACAAGGGATCTCTTCAGCATCCCAACTTCTAATCCCTGGCCCTCACAGCTTGAATGTTGAGAGCACATAATTTGAATCCTTAGATTTGCCGTAGGGAGTCTCCTGCATCTTTCTGGCTTCCAGGAAAGACTCCACTAAGAGGTGTTACTCATTTAAATCAAGGAGGTTTGCTGTCTGGTGTGAGGGCAAGGCCTTAGATCCCTTCACCTGTCCTGTACAACAACTGCTTGAATACCTCCTGCACCTCTCTGAGTCTGGTTTGAAAACCAACTCTGTAAGGGTTCATATGAGTGCAAGTAGTTCTTATCATCACCGTTTGGGAGGTAAGCCCATCTCTGTACAACCTCTAGTTGTTTGCTTCATGCGAGGTTTGTTATTAACAAAGCTTCCTATCAAACCTCCTGTCATGGGATCTCAACGTTGTCACCCAGCAGATGAAACTCCTTTTGAGCCAATAGATTCCTGTTAACTATTTGACCTGGAAAGTTGTCTTTTTGATGGCAGTCACTTCAGCTCGCAGAGTCAGTGAGCTTCAGCCCTAGTAGTTGATCCAGCTTACACCGAGTCACAATAGAGTAGCTCTGTGCACACACCAAAGTTCCTTTCTAAGGTAGTGTTGGAGTTACATCTTAATCAGTCAATCGTCCTTCCAACACTTTTCCCCAAACCACATGTCCACCCAGGCGAGAGTGTACTGCGTACCTTGGATTGAAAGCAAACCTTAGCCTTCTATCTGGAGTGAACTAAAGCCCTTAGACAGTCCGCCTGAAACAATCAACGAAATAACCATCTTTCGCAAAGCCCTGAAGACATACTTCAACAAAGCCTACAACGAGAACCAATAACCTCACTAATCCACCTCACCAACCTACTCAGTTATGAAAACCCACCTTCTATAACTACCCTAATCACTACTCCCTTCCTCTTCTCTCTTCCCTACTTAATCTTGGCACAATACTAACTGTATCTGATACCCTAGAATGACAATGTTAATAAAACTATGTAAGCCATATTGAGCCTGCAAATAGTGGGAAAATGTGGGATACAAATGCAATAAATAAATAAATAAATAAATAACTGGTATGGGGTGTACATAAGTACATAAGTACATAAGTAGTGCCATACTGGGAAAGACCAAAGGTCCATCTAGCCCAGCATCCTGTCACCGACAGTGGCCAATCCAGGTCAAGGGCACCTGGCACGCTCCCCAAACGTAAAAACATTCCAGACAAGTTATACCTAAAAATGCAGAATTTTTCCAAGTCCATTTAATAGCGGTCTATGGACTTGTCCTTTAGGAATCTATCTAACCCCTTTTTAAACTCCGTCAAGCTAACCGCCCGTACCACGTTCTCCGGCAATGAATTCCAGAGTCTAATTACACGTTGGGTGAAGAAAAATTTTCTCCGATTCGTTTTAAATTTACCACACTGTAGCTTCAACTCATGCCCTCTAGTCCTAGTATTTTTGGATAGCGTGAACAGTCGCTTCACATCCACCCGATCCATTCCACTCATTATTTTATACACTTCTATCATATCTCCCCTCAGCCGTCTCTTCTCCAAGCTGAAAAGCCCTAGCCTTCTCAGCCTCTCTTCATAGGAAAGTCGTCCCATCCCCACTATCATTTTCGTCGCCCTTCGCTGTACCTTTTCCAATTCTACTATATCTTTTTTGAGATACGGAGACCAGTACTGAACACAATACTCCAGGTGCGGTCGCACCATGGAGCGATACAACGGCATTATAACATCCGCACACCTGGACTCCATACCCTTCCTAATAACACCCAACATTCTATTCGCTTTCCTAGCCGCAGCAGCATGTAAACGCACAATTTCTAGTTGGCTAGCAGATTGCATCTCCTTTAGTTTTGCCCAGGCTGGGCTGACTCATGTCAAGGCTCATAATGTCAGAGCCATGGCTATGTTGGTAGCCCAGTTGAGGTTAGCTTCCATAGAGGAGATTTGCAAAGCTGTGATGTGGTCATCTGTCCACCATACATTCACATCTCATTACTGTCTTGAGCAGGATACCCAACATGACAGCCAGTTTGGGCTGGCAGTTCTGAAGATTTGTTGAATGTCTAGAATCCAACGCCACTCCCCTAGGCTCAGTGTTCTTAAGTTCCAGGCTACACTTTTACAGTTAGCATATAAATAGTCTCAGGTTAATTGACTTACAGACCTCAAAGTTTGGAGTCCCTATTATCCTAGCATTGTTGTTTTTGGTGAGCCTAGTAGCTAGGGATTCCCAGCTGTGAGAATACAATGGCTTGCTTGCTCAACTGTAGCAGGTGTTCTCTGGAGACAGCAGGTCAAATATTCTCACATACCCTCCCACCTCCCTTTAGAGTTGTATTCTTTAGCTTTTGATAAATGACTGATGAACCCGCGCTCGCATGTCGGGCAGGAAGGCACCAGCGCATACGCAGTGGGACCAGTGGCGTTCCTAAGGGGGCTGACACCCGGGGCGGATCGCTGATGCGCCCCGACCCCCCGGGTGCAGCGCCCCCCCCCCCCCACGAAAGAACCCCCCTCGGGTGCACGTTGCTGGGGGGGTGCCAAACGGACGACAGGCGCGCGCGGCACCCCCCCAGCGGCGTGCACCCGGGGCAGACCGCCCCCCCTAGGAACACCACTGAGTGGGACACTTCTAGAAACTTCTAAGTTAATCTCACTAGTCAGTGTCCGCACTGGGCTGTGTTGGATGACGTCCCCCAACTGTGAGAATACTTGGTTTGCTGTCCTCAGAAAATACCTGCTACAGGTTAGTAAATTTGCTTTCTGTTCTCTTCCAGCACCACATAGCACGCAGTAAGTAGAAGAGAAATACTTTTCACAAAGCGGTATTCTCCAATCTCCAAAAACTGAAAATGTTGTTTTAACAATTAGCATTCACTAAAGATAAGATGGCCATAGGAGTATAATGGGCATCTTATCATTTAGCGCACACTAATAATTAGTGCACGCCAAATCCATTAGTGCACCTTAGTAAAAGGACCCCTTAAATTTTAAGCCCTCCAGGGACAGGAAAATAACCGCTGTACCTGAATGTAACTTGCCTTCAGCTAATACTGAGAAAGGTGTAGTGGGTTTTGGAGGGCTCACATTTACCACCACAAGTGTAACAGGTAGGGGGAGGGTGGGCCTGGGTCCGCCTGCCTGAAGTGCACTGTAGTACCCACTAAAACTGCTCCAGGGACCTGCATACTGCTGTCATGGAGCTGGGTATGATATTTGAGGCTGGCATAGAGGCTGGAAAAAATATTTAAAAATTTGTTTTTAGGGTGGGAGGGGATTAGTGACCATTGGGGGAGTAAGGGGAGGTCATTCCCGATTCCCTCCAGTGGTCATCTGGTTATTTAGGGCACAGTTTTGTGGCTTGGTCGTAAAAAAAAAAAAAAAAAGGACCAGGCAAAGTCGTCCAAGTGTTTGTCAGGGACGCCCTTCTTTTTTCCATTATCGGCCGAGGACGCCCATGTGTTAAGCATGCCCCAGTCCCGCCTTCACTATGCTTCCGACATGCCCCTGGGAACTTTGGTCGTCCCTGCGATGGAAAACAGTTGAGGGTGCCCAAAATCGGCTTTCGATTATGCTGATTTGGGCGACCCTGGGAGAAGGACGCCCATCTCCCGATTTGTGTCGAAAGATGGGCGCCCTTCTCTTTCGAAAATGAGCCCAATAGTAACCTATGGAACTTTGCAAGTCTAAATGCTTTGAAAATGAGCCCTTTAGTGAATCTGAGGACAACAAAAGAGAAATGACTGTAGATTAACTGGAGACTTTCACAGTCAGGAGAACGCTGTCCTGCTGACCCTCATCACCTTTTGCTCCCAAAATACTGTCAATCAAGCCACTTCTTGTACATTCAGCAGGAACATAATAGCAGCCCTTCTCATGTTGAGGGCAGAAACTGTTTGCTTTCTTATGTTGTATGAATTACAGACCTTCAAGGGATAAGCATACATTTACAGTAACCGGAGTAGTGAGTGATAGACCAGCCAAGGAGACTTACTCTGTGTTATAAATGTGGTGGGTGGGCAGATATGTAGCCTAGAAGGAGTCTTCTAGTCAGATTTGGTTGTTCCGTATGAACAACTGTGTGACATGAACGGTAATCAGATTATTAACTAAGCACCACTGTAAGGGTCTTTCTCACCCTGTCCCCCACACCTGGTCTTTGGCCTCTACTCAAAGAATGGTCCATTTGCCAGGTTAGTACTGTGTGCTTGTGACCATGCTGCCATGTACCACTTTATACTAAAGGACAAGAAAGTAGGGGTGAACCAATACAAACGAATCATGGAACCTTGATGCCCCTCTACAAGTCGTTGGTGAGGCCCCACTTAAGAGTATTGTGTTCAGTTTTGGAGGCCGTATCTTGCTAAAGATGGAAAAAGACTGGAAGCGGTGCAAAGAAAAGGTACAAAAATGGTATCGGATTTACGTTGCAAACCGTACGAGGAGAGACTTGCCAAACTGAACATGTATACCATGGAGGAAAGGAGAAACAGGGGTGACATGATACAGACGTTCAAATATTTGAAAGGTATTAATCCACAAACGAGCCTTTTCTGGAGACTGGAAGGTGGTAGAACTAGAGGACATGAATTGAGGTTGAAGGGGAAGTAAGTATAGTTTCACGGAAAGGGTGGTGGATACGTGGAATGCCCTCCCGCTGGAGGTGGTGGAGATGAAAACGGTAATGGAATTCAAACGTACGTGGGATAAACACAAAGGAATCATGTTTAGAAGGCATGGATCCGCGGAATTTTAGTAGAGATTGGGTGGCAACGCCGGCAATTGGGAAGCAAAACCGGTGCTGGGCAGACTTCTACAGTCTACGCCCTGATCGTGACTGAATAGATAGGGATGGGCTGGAGTGTAAATTTTAAGGGGCTTCGACGTTAGCTTCAGAACTTTTAGTACAAGGAGCAGTGCTGGGCTGACTTATACAGTCTGTGCCCTGAGAGTGGCAAGGACAAATCAAACTCGAGTATAAAGTATCACATACCATGTAAAATGAGTTTATCTTGTTGGGCAGACTGGATGGACTGTAGGTCTTTATCTGCCGTCACTTACTATGTTACTATGAACTGGTAAAAAACAACATACAACCACCTAAATTTCCGGGAAAAAACTATAGAAATCAAACAAAATAAAACATGGAAAAGAAAATAAGATGATACCTTTTTTATTGGACATAACTTAATACATTTCTTGATTAGCTTTCGAAGGTTGCCTTTCTTCGTCAGATCGGAAATAAGCAAATGTGCTAGCTGACAGTGTATATAAGTGAAAACATTCAAGCATTACTATGACAGTCTGACAGGGTGGGAGGATGGGGGTGGGTAGGAGGTATACATGGGGACATCAAAGCATATCATTGATATTCTAACAGGATGTGTGTGGATAGGTGAGAGGTGGGGTGATCAACAGAGACATACAGCTTTATGGTTTATAATGGGCTAGGAACCCCAGATCCTTGTTAAGTCCTTTCTGTTGGGTGTTAAAATATTCAATCATTCTGACTTCAAAGGTCTTATGTTCTTGTATGGTTTTAAAGTTACCTTTCAGGATTCTCACTGTGAAGTCACTGGTACAGTGTCCTGGTCCTGTAAAATGTTGACCAACAGGTGTGGGTCACCCCACCCCTCACCTATCCACACCCATCCTGTTAGAATATCAATGATATGCTTTGATGTCCCCATGCATACCTCCGACCCACCCCCATCCTCCCACCCTGTCAGACTGTCATAGTAATGCTTGAAGGTTTTCACTTATATACACTGTCAGCTAGCACATTTGCTTATTTCCGATCTGACGAAGAAGGGCAACCTTCGAAAGCTAATCAAGAAATGTATTAAGTTATGTCCAATAAAAAAGGTATCATCTTATTTTCTTTTCCATGTTTTATTTTGTTTGATTTCTATTGATAACCTTAAGAGTGGACTAACATGGCTACCACACTCCTCTATGGAAAAAACTAAAAACAAACCTGTTCAGAAAGGCATATCCCACCGACCCAACATAAGAACCAGAGCACCTGCTACACAACAAAACCAAGAACGTAATGGACACACCCCAACTCTCCCTCTTCCTCTTTAATGTTCCCCCAATGTATCTACCATACATGAATCTTATTCTACCACAACCACACCTTGTACTTATTCACACCTTGTATTTGTTCATACCGGAACTGGCGATCGCCATTACGGTACTATGTAAGCCACAATGAGCCTGCAAATAGGTGGGAAAATGTGGGATACAAATGCAACAAATAAATAAATAAAACATACAGGAATCCTTTATAGAAGGCATAGAACCAAACAAGCTTTAGTGGTGATTAGATGGCAACACCAGCAAAGCCAGTGCTGGGCAGACTTCTACTGCCTGTGCCCTGACCATGGTTGGAGGGATTTGGATGAGCTTGAGTGGGGCTTCAATGACAACTTCAGAAGTTGGAGAGCAAGGACAGTGCCGGGCAGACTTCTACAGTCTGTGCCCTGAAAATGGCAAGGACAAATCAAGATCAAATATGCATGTGGAGTATCAAACATATAAACGGCAAGTGACCGTACTCACTTGCAAATGTGCAGTACAGACTTCCCTCTCTGTCCCGCCCTCGCATCAAGACGTCATGACGTCAGAGGGCGGAACAGAGAGGGAAACGGACGGAGTCAAATTGTCGGACGCCGCCATTGCCGCCTGGAAAGGAACATCGCATGAAACAACCTCCACCCTCCCCCCCATCCCCGCCCCCCTCCGTATCGGGCCCCCTGCACTGACCTGACAGCGCCTCTCACATCTGTGTGGAAGCGCTGCAGGCAGCAGCAGAGCGATCTGCTGCTGCCTGTAGCGCTTTCACATGGAGGTGAGAGGCGCTGTCAGGTCAGTGCAGGGGGCCCGGCACGGAGGGGGGAGGGAGCGGTGGCGATGAGGGTAGCTGGACATGGGGGGGGAGGGGCCATGGTTGCTGGACTTGGGGTGAGAGCAGGGCACAGAGGAGGGTTGCTGGACATGGGGGGAGAAAGGAGGGCTGCAATACTCGCCCGTTTTTACGGGCTTAACGGCTAGTTTTATTTTATTTATTGCACTTGCATCCCACATTTTTCCACCTATTTGCAGGCTCAGTGTGGCTTACAGAGACCTGTTATGGCATCGCCATTCCAGGGTAAAAGATACAGTTGGTGTTACAAAGAGATCGAGGATGACAAAAAAGAACTAAGCAGACAGTTATAGAAAGAGGATATTCAGAATAAGGGTGGAGTGGTGATGTATTATAGTTAAGCTATGGATTCCGCGGTCGACCCAGATATTCAATGCCAGGCCGTTTCTGGTGACCAGCATTGAATATCTGGTTTATTATTAGCTGATTTAAAGATAACTGACTAAGTCACAAGGAGATAGTCAGTTAAGTTTAAATCGGAGAAAGATATTTCAGCTATTTATGCAGGCCGATTTGGCCGCTTACAATAGCCGGTTATTCATTGACTATAAGGGGAAAGCTGGCTATATCGCATAATATAATCGCTTATCTCCTATCAACTAAACGGGAATATTCAGCGGGGGATAGCCGATTATTCCCTGCTGAATATCACCGGATAGCCAGTTTAGTGCCATTTAATCAGCCAGGTTCCATTCCTGGCTGGTTAAATGGTTTTGAATATCGGGTATCAAAGGTCTACATAAAACAAATCCCTACAGGATGGTAATCAATAGAAATCAAACAAAATAAAACATGGAAAAGAAAATAAAATGATACCTTTTTTATTGGACACAACTTAATACATTTCTTGATTAGCTTTTGAAGGTTGCCCTTCTTCGTCAGATCCTCTACAGGATGGTAGAAATTCAGAAGACAAAACTCAGACTCGAGATTTCCACCATCTTTTGGGGATTTGTTTTACGTCGACCTAAGGTATTTTTCATCATTATAAACTTTATGTTGAATCAGTTCTTGCTCCAGGGTTCCACGATTTATTTTCTTGCATTTCGGCATTCCTTCCATATGGAACTTTTCTCCCTTTTTTTTTTGTTTTGTTTTCCATTGTATACTAATGCATGCCTAGCAAAGCTGAAGATCTAACTAGAATCAGAGGCTTCAAAGCAGGGTCGCATTACTCTATCAGGCATTCAGGTGTGCTATGGTGGGCTGGTATTTCTGTCAGTGACGTACTTTAATTGCCATGGTCATACTTTGTCCTGTCCAGGCCTGTTCAGAATGCAATGCTGTAGCACTGCGTACGTCTAGTAGCACTATAGAAATGATAAGTAGTAGTCTTTGGGATTCCGGAATCTTGTTACTCTTTGGGATTCTGCACAGAATCTTGCTACTTTTTGGGATTCCGGAATCTTGTTACTCTTTTTGGGATTCTGCACACTCTTACTACTCTTTGGGATTCCGGAATCTTGCTACTCTTTGTCCTTATCCCTTATTTGTCCTGTTTGTCTTGATTAGATTGTAAGCTCTGTCAAGCAGGGACTGTCTCTTACATGTTAAGTGTACAGCGCTGCGTACGTCTAGTATCGCTATAGAAATAATAAGTAGTAGTAGTACTGGAGATCCCAGGCCACAGCACATGTTACATTGGCATCCTGCTCCCATAATTTACCTGCTCTGATTCTAAACCATCTCATCCACTCATCCTGAGTATTGAAAGGTATGGGTAACAACTTCTGATTTTTGGACGATTGTACAGAGTTCGGTACTGACAAAGATTGATTATTGTAATGCTCTATTTCTGGGAATATCATCATCCCGAATCCAAGCTCTGCAGTTCCTCCAAAACGCAGCTGCACGACTGATCGCTGGACTGTCAAGGTCTGAACACATCATTCCAACATTTAAAAAAATTGCACTGGCTCCCGGTGATATAGAGAGTTCAATTCAAGACTCTTGTATTGACTCATCAACGTATATTGGGGAACGTTCCAGCCTATTTTCGCAATACCCTGCAATCATATAAACCAAGACGAGCACTAACATCTGAGACGTCCCATCAGCTCTGTTTACGCTAAATCATATAATTACGCTGAGACAAAACTGCGGGCCTGCTCTATCGCTGCCCCATCCATGTGGAATGCTCTACCCAGGTACCTGAGACCATGTGAAGACATTCAACAATTCAAGCGGCTGCTGAAAATGCATCTGTTTGTGAAAGCCTTTTGGTTCCATGAAGACTAATCTGATTGACCCTTCTTTCTCGTTCTCTGGTTTTATTTTTCTCTTGGTTAGAACCAGCCTAGTGATCATGGTTTAGCTTAAGATGCTTAACGATTGTTACATGTTCAAGACTACGTATGTGAGTATTGTTTCCTGCCTTGGATAAAGGCGGGCTATAAATGTAGTAAATTAATAAATAAACCCTGCAACATACCCCCAAGTTCTCCTGTCGCACTCCTGCCCCGCCCACTTCTGTTACATCAGCAAGGGAAGCCAATGGACGGGGAGCGGTTTTGTCTTCCTGACTTTCCCTTGTGTCATGTGCGACCGCATCGGCCATACATAGCTAAGTACGGTGCCCCGCATGGGACACTATGAAGTAAAGATTCCCCGGGCCACTCTGCTCTTGCAGTTTACCTCTTCTTCCAAGGAGAGCACTGCTTGCTGGAAGACGTGGCATTTGGGACTTAGTAAGGCAGTCTGATCTGCTGAGCCAATACTTAATGCAAGAGTATGATGTTTAATGCGAAATTAGCATTCCTAAGTCCCCATCAAGTGGCATTTTTCTGTGCCGGAATCCTAAAAATCTTGAATAAGGCCGTAATTGTGTTTGGAAGCACTGTTCCCTCTGACTCATTACTAATTTACTACCACAGGAACATAATACCCTGAGCCAGTACAAAACCATTGTCCCGGCCTGGTGTTAGGGGATGCTCCTTCCTGCCACAGTACTCAGCCCAGTGTTAGGTTCACCCTTCCCTCTAACCAGCAAAGAACCAGAGCCCTGGCACAATGTCAGGAGTTATCTTTGCCAGTGAGCCAGTAAAGAACTAGTGTTTCAACTTTATTTCGTTTTTCTGCTTTGCCAAGTTATTACAGCAGTAGCTCTGTAAATTTACCATCAAACAGATACCCAGACAGTAAAATGAAAATCTTAGGCGTTCTAAACCAACAGAATTGCCTGAGATGGGCAGGCCCCAGCACCAGTGGCATAGCTATGTGGGGCCACAGGGACCTGGGCCCCCCCCCCAAATTTCCTCCGAGCCTCTGGTTTTGCTGGCAGGGGTCCCCAACCCCCGCCAGCTGAAGCGTTGTCCAGCGCCGGTCTCTGGCACCACCGAGCTGCTTGCGCTACTCTTTCTTCCCCCTCACGTCCTGCACGCTCCTTTTAGGGGGGTGGGGGCAGACCAAAATGTGCCCTCCCACCTCGGGCTCTGGCCCCCTCCCACTGCGAGGTCTGGCTACGTCCCTGCCCAGCACAGCCTCTGATAGTTCAGCTGAGCTAGTTTTGTGAGCTGAGTAGGTTATCGGTGTTTCTTTTTGTGACCGGTTTTTACAGTTTATCAAGGTACCTTTAAATAGGAAGACATTTTTTTAAAATGTTTGCTGGAAAATGTACTTCTTTTAGTGAACCGTAGAACACCTGGATTCCTGGAACCTTGGCTCACATCCTTTAAAAAGTATCTCGACGAACATTTTTTAATTTGGATTTTGGCTTGCGCCTTTTCAGTAGCAGCTCAAGATGAGTTAAGTCCAGATACACTAGGTAGTTCCCTGTCCCTAGAGGGCTCACAGTCTAATTTGGGGGTTAAGTGGCTTGCCTGAGATCACAAGGAGCAGCGGTGGGATTTGAGCTGAGCACCCCTGGATGTCAAGTCCAGTGTTCTAACTACGAGCCAGGCTACTCCTAAGGTAGAAAGATTGGAATAAAAAAAGATGAAAGAAGGAAGAAAAGGAGAAAAGGAATAAGGGGAGGAAAAGTGAAGATAAATAAACGTAGACTGTGTTCCTGTGGTGTGGAGCAGAGGTGACAGCTCTTTCTGTGAATATGGCGCATCATTGTGAGAGACACTGAAGACCTCATAAGGACGTCTGGGGATGTGGCATCATGACTTCCTGCCCATAATCACCCCTTTTGACTTGAGCCAGAATATTAGAGGCATGAATGAAACCATTATACCAAAGTTTGTTTACCAGTTGCAAGGGTGGCAGGTGAGTACATTTGGCTGACAGAGTCTGCACAGGGCTAAGGGAAAACTGGTTAGCAGCTGG
Source organism: Microcaecilia unicolor (assembly GCF_901765095.1). Lineage (NCBI taxonomy): Eukaryota > Metazoa > Chordata > Amphibia > Gymnophiona > Siphonopidae > Microcaecilia > Microcaecilia unicolor. Next base: position 12,751,888 of record NC_044036.1, on the reverse strand, counting down.
TGTTTGGTTATGGCCGGCCAGGTGTGTCCTTATTTACATATTTTCCTCTTTTCACTTGGAAAGAAGTTGAGGCCAAGTCAGCAGGATGTCAGAGTTTAACATGGAGGTTATATTCAAAAGTCTCTTGTTCATGTAGCATTGCCTGATATCCGTTCCCCTCAGAAATAAGAAATTTAAAGGTTGGTCACTTAGTGATCAGCTACCTTAAAGGTCCCGAAAAACCAACTAACTGTGAGATCGCCAGAGGTTTAGACAGCCCTGTGCCACTGGCAGAGGCACCAGGACGGTTTTTGTAGGAGACGTACAGAAATCCCCTTTGGAGTTTTGTAAGACCACATGGATCTGCTATCCAGATCAGCAACTTAGCATACGTAAGAAACCCATAACCTAGAATTCCAGCCACCCCATGTATTCCAGCCAAATGTAATGGTAAAAGTCTGAATATCCTTACAGACCACCTCTTTACTATCTGGATAGCGTCTCTGAATATCCTTATAGACCACCTCTTTACTATCCAGATAGTGTCTCTGAATACCCTTACGGACCACATCTTTACTATCCAGATAGTGTCTCTGAATACCCTTACGGACCACCTCTTTACTGTCCGGATAGTGTCTCTGAATACCCTTACGGACCACCTCTTTACTATCCGGATAGTGTCTCTGAATACCCTTACGGACCTCCTCTTTACTATCCGGATAGTGTCTCTGAATACCCTTACGGACCACCTCTTTACTGTCTGGATAGTGTCTCTGAATACCCTTACAGACCACCTCTTTACTATCCGGATAGTGTATTTGAATACCCTTACGGACCTCCTCTTTACTATCCAGATAGTGTCTCTGAATACCCTTACGGACCACCTCTTTACTATCCGGATAGTGTCTCTGAATACCCTTACGGACCACCTCTTTACTATCCGGATAGTGTATCTGAATACCCTTACGGACCTCCTCTTTACTATCCGGATAGTGTCTCTGAATACCCTTACGGACCACCTCTTTACTATCCGGATAGTGTCTCTGAATACCCTTATGGACCACCTCTTTACTATCCGGATAGTGTCTCTGAATACCCTTACGGACCTCCTCTTTACTATCCGGATAGTGTCTCTGAATACCCTTACGGACCACCTCTTTACTGTCTGGATAGTGTCTCTGAATACCCTTACAGACCACCTCTTTACTATCCGGATAGTGTATTTGAATACCCTTACGGACCTCCTCTTTACTATCCAGATAGTGTCTCTGAATACCCTTACGGACCACCTCTTTACTATCCGGATAGTGTCTCTGAATACCCTTACGGACCACCTCTTTACTATCCGGATAGTGTCTCTGAATACCCTTACGGACCTCCTCTTTACTATCCGGATAGTGTCTCTGAATACCCTTACGGACCACCTCTTTACTATCCGGATAGTGTCTCTGAATACCCTTACGGACCACCTCTTTACTATCCGGATAGTGTATCTGAATACCCTTACGGACCTCCTCTTTACTATCCGGATAGTGTCTCTGAATACCCTTACGGACCACCTCTTTACTGTCTGGATAGTGTCTCTGAATACCCTTACAGACCACCTCTTTACTATCCGGATAGTGTATTTGAATACCCTTACGGACCTCCTCTTTACTATCCGGATAGTGTCTCTGAATACCCTTACGGACCACCTCTTTACTATCCGGATAGTGTCTCTGAATACCCTTATGGACCACCTCTTTACTGTCTGGATAGTGTCTCTGAATACCCTTACGGACCACCTCTTTACTATCCGGATAGTGTATTTGAATACCCTTACGGACCTCCTCTTTACTATCCGGATAGTGTCTCTGAATACCCTTACGGACCACCTCTTTACTATCCGGATAGTGTATTTGAATACACTTACGGACCTCCTCTTTACTATCCGGATAGTGTCTCTGAATACCCTTACGGACCACCTCTTTACTATCCGGATAGTGTCTCTGAATACCCTTACGGACCTCCTCTTTACTATCCGGATAGTGTCTCTGAATACCCTTACGGACCACCTCTTTACTATCCGGATAGTGTATTTGAATACCCTTACGGACCTCCTCTTTACTATCCGGATAGTGTCTCTGAATACCCTTACGGACCACCTCTTTACTATCCGGATAGTGTCTCTGAATACCCTTACGGACCTCCTCTTTACTATCCGGATAGTGTCTCTGAATACCCTTACGGACCTCCTCTTTACTATCTGGATAGTGTCTCTGAATACCCTTATGGACCACCTCTTTACTATCCGGATAGTGTATTTGAATACCCTTACGGACCTCCTCTTTACTATCCGGATAGTGTCTCTGAATACCCTTACGGACCACCTCTTTACTATCCGGATAGTGTCTCTGAATACCCTTATGGACCACCTCTTTACTATCCGGATAGTGTCTCTGAATACCCTTACGGACCTCCTCTTTGCTATCCAGATAGTGTCTCTGAATACCCTTACGGACCACCTCTTTACTATCCGGATAGTGTATTTGAATACCCTTACGGACCTCCTCTTTACTATCCGGATAGTGTCTCTGAATACCCTTACGGACCACCTCTTTACTATCCGGATAGTGTCTCTGAATACCCTTACGGACCACCTCTTTACTATCCGGATAGTGTCTCTGAATACCCTTACGGACCTCCTCTTTACTATCCGGATAGTGTCTCTGAATACCCTTATGGACCACCTCTTTACTATCCGGATAGTGTCTCTGAATACCCTTACGGACCACCTCTTTACTATCCGGATAGTGTATTTGAATACCCTTACGGACCTCCTCTTTACTATCCGGATAGTGACTCTGAATACCCTTATGGACCACCTCTTTACTATCCGGATAGTGTCTCTGAATATCCTTACGGTCCACCTCTGTACCATCTGGATAGTGTCTCTGTATATCCTTTTATATCTCCTCTGTACTATCTTATTTCTGGGAGGCCAGTGGCAAAGACTTGAAGTGAGATAACTAGATTCTTGAATAGAATTTGATAGGGAATCGGGAGCCAATGTTCAAACCTAAGCAAATGGGAAGCAGGGTCAAGACCTCTGCAGCCAGCGTTAAAAGAAGCACTAACTGTAGCAGCTGAATATTGACCCCCCCCCCCCCCCCCAGTTTCCTACAATGATTCCCTTTTTTTAGAGGTGCGCTAAAAAATGGATCGGCACGCGCCCAAAACCCAAGCCTACACTAATGCAAGCCATTTTTCAGGGCACCTTTGTAAAAAGACCCCTTAGCCCTCCGTTACCCCAGGTACAATATATAAATTAGACTGTGAGCCCATTAAGGACAGTGCAAAGCAGTGACGATCCTAGGTCGGCTGCCACCCAGGGCGGATCGCCAATGCGCACCCACCCCCCGGGTGCAGCACCACACATACACACACCCCGGGCGCATTTTTAGCTGCTGGGAGCAGCCGCGTGGCTCTCGGCTCCGCTGGCTCCCTGCTCCCTCTTCCCCAGAACAGGAAGTAACCTGTTCCGGGGCAGAGACAGCAGGGAACCAGCGGAGCCGACAGGCGCGCGGCTGCTCTCTGCACCCCTCCAGCAGCGTGCACCCGGGGCGGACCCCCCCTCAACCCCCCCACCCTTGGTACGCTGCTGGTGCAAAGTACCTGTAATAGAAATTATAAACTGCATAGTCGCCTTGGGGGTCATCTCTTACTAATGTCCCACTCTACATAACTGTGTTATCTCTGTGCTACATTGTACCATACTTTGTATTATCTCTGTGATACTTTGTACCACACTTTGTAAGCCGCACTAAACCTGCTATCGAGCGGGAAAGAGCGGGGTATAAATGCCACAAATAAATAAAAATAAAAATAAAAACATGGTCTTTGTAGTAAGCAAAGGCTGCTGGTCTCTCTCTGAAACCAGTGAAGATAGGTATGAAGGGAAGGCAGGATCCATATCTGTCTAGTTCAGATGTGAGGCCTGCATGCACGGGCTGACCATGAAAACATTTCTCGTATCGCTCTATTCCAAAATTCGAGACGTAAATAGTTCACAGCTGTTGTTTTGCAGTGAAGTTAATGAGTGTGATGAATACAGCTCTCGTGTGTCACAGCAGAGTGTGTGTTTAGGTCTGCGAAAGATGGAAGTTTGGGTGAAAATTCAGATGTTGACATTCGAGTTAAAGCGCCCTGCATTATTAATCTGGCTTGGCCCTTTCTTGACCGCTTGACTCTCGCCTCCAAAAGCTGGAGCAAAAGTTTCCCCGAGTCTATACCGCTGATCCGAGTGCTTGGGGTATAATAAGGCCATAGCAGGCTGTTTCGTAGAGATTTACCATATGTTAGTTGGAGATCTCAGAGGTGTCGTTCTCAAGGTTAATTCCAGACATTCCGTACAGAATTCAATTAATATTATATCAGAAAGTATGGTCAGGGATATATGAAGCCTGTCGGTGCACTCACTCTCCTCCCCCTTTGTCTTGCTTCGTCTTCCATCAATCTGTGTTTTCTTCCTCAGCATACTAAAGATAATAGCACCATTTAGACAGTAGAAATAAACTCTATATGATCAGGAACAGGAGAAATAGATGAGACAGAAGAAGGAACAAGCAAAGAAATCTACATTTAGAGATAGGGAATGGGACTTGATATACCACCTTTCTGTGGTTTTTGTAACTACATTCAAAGCAGTTTACATAGTATATACAGGTACTTATTCGTACCTGGGGCAATGGAGGGTTAAGTGACTTGCCCACAGTCACAAGAAGCTGCAGTGGGAATCAAACCCAGTTCCCCCAGGATCAGAGTCCGCTGCACTAACCACTAGGCTACTCCTCCACTTAAGTCTTTGAAACACAAGTTTTATAAACAACCGTAGAAACATGTAGAAATCAAATGAGACATGGAAGATTCCCAGAAGCAGAGCTCTTCAGAAAAGAGAGATCCAGGCAGACCTGTGAAAAGAAAGGGCAATAATCGTCTCTAATGAAGGCAGAACAGGCATTGTGCCTAACCAAGGGTCAACGATGACTCTCAGCCTCTTAAACATTCCCTGCTGTTGCAGATTTCGAAGGGTGTAAACATGACCCTCCCCCCCTATGCTCTCCTGACCACACCACCCTCTTAAGATCGTCCCCATATGTTTCCTAGAGAAGTCATACCCTTGGCCCAAGTTGCATTCTTAGGTCTACACAGCAATCCTGGCTGCCCGCCGAGTCTTTCTAATAAGAGGTTGTTACAACAGACCCTGACGAATGTGGGAAAACGCTTTTTCTACTGAGGGCTGGTAAGCATAAGCTTAAGGAGATTGTCTGAACCAATAATTTGATACTATTTTCGTGCTCTGTGGTTTTATCTTAGGCCTCTTGTTGTGGTTCATAAGAAATAATCTAGACAACTTTTGTAATGGGTGGGAAGTTAACTTCGGTTTATCCTGAGGGTCTCTTAGTCGTAGAATACTAAAAACCTACAGGTGAGAAGAATGATGTAGCCTTGGGGCTCCCTTTCTGCCCTGCCGCTGTCCTATAGGAGGTAGGTGGACCCCATTACACCTTCAGGTTTTTCGGACATTGCTTTTGTGGGGCTGAGCTCTTCAGTACCTAGAACCTGAGTTCTGAGCTCTGTGAATAATCCCTTTGCTTTGCAGCCCAGAATTTATCAGAGAACAGAGCATATTCAACTACAAACTTTACTGACATAGATTTAGCAACTTCACTGTACACGGTAGCATAGAAAAGTATTTGCAAAATATAAGCAAACAAATAATTAAATGCATTAATATAAAGCATTAAGATTTAATCCATCCCAGGATATTGAGGGAGCTCAGAGAGGTTCTGGCGGGTCCTCTTACAGATTTATTTAATAAATCCTTGGAGAGGGGAAAGGTTCCGCGGGATTGGAGAAGAGTGGATATGGTCCCTCCTCACAAAAGCGGTGACAGAGGAAGAAGTGGGAAACCACAGGCCAGAAAGCCTCACTTTGGTTACTGGAAAAGTAATGGAAACGTTACTGAAGAAAGGATAGTGAATTTCTTGGAATCGAATGAGTTAACAAGATCCAAGGCAACGTAACCTGAATATGCATAGCCTAGAGGAAAGAAGGTACAGGGGAGATATGATACAGGCGTTTAAGTACTTGAAAGGTATTTATATAGAAACAAATCTCTTCCAGAGAAGAGAAAGTGGTAAAACTAGAGGACGTGAACTGAGGTTGCGGGGCGGTGGATTTAGGAGTAATGTCAGGAAATTCTTTTTCACGGTGGTTGATGCCTGGACTGCCCTCCCGAGAGAGGTGGTACAGACAGAATTCAAAAAGAAGTGAGATAAACACAGAGGAACCCTATTAAGAAAATAGGTCGCCACATCTCAAAAAAGATATGGTGGAATTAGAAAAGGAGCAGAGAAGGGCAACGAAAATGATAAAGGGGATGGGACGACTTCCCTATGAGGAAAGGCTAAAGCGGCTAGGGCTCTTCAGCTTGGAGAAAAGGCGGCTGAGGGGAGATATGATAGAGGTCTATAAAATAATGAGTGGAGTTGAACGGGTAGATGTGAAGCGTCTGTTTACACTTTCCAAAAATACTAGGACTAGGGGGCATGCGATGAAGCTACAATGTAGTAAATTTAAAACAAGTAGGAGAAAAGTTTTATTAAACTCTGGAATTCGTTGCCAGAGAATGTGGTAAAGGCGGTTAGCTTATCAGAGTTTTAAAAAGGTTTGGACGGCTTCCTAAAGGAAAAGTCCATAAACCATTATTAAATGGACTTGGGAAAATCCACTATTTCTGGGATAAGCAGTATAAAATGTTTTGCATTTTTTGGGATCTTGCCAGGTATTTGTGACCTGGATTGGCCACTCTTGGAAACAGGATGCTGGGCTTGATGGACCTTTGGTCTGTCCCAGTATGGCAATACTTATGTACTTATAAAACAAAAATAAATAAATAAAAAAATCCTTAAATGGCTGCAGGGGGTGGATGTGTGAGTGATGCTTGGACGGCTACTCCGGCTGTGAAGAACTAAGGCCGGTGCCAGGCACACTTTGTAGGTCTGTGTCTGTATATGGCAATCCGGTTTAGGATAGGCTGGAAAGGGCTTCAATGACAACTTTTCAGTAGCTGGAACCGAGGACTGTGCGGGGCAGACTTTTACGGTCTGGGTCTCGCAAATGACAAGATGGATTTGGATAGGCTGGAGTGAGCTTTGACAGCAACTCCAGTAGGTGGAACATAAGGACAGAGCAGGGCGGACTTCTACATCTATATCCTAGAAATGCCAAAGAAAGGCTCATGATAGACTACTACTACTACTACTACTACTACTACTACTACTACTACTACTACTACTTAACATTTCTAAAGCGCTACTAGGGTTACGCAGCGCTGTACAGTTTACATAGAGGGACAGACCCTGCTCAAAGAGCTTACAATCTAGAAGACAAGTGAACGGTCAAATTGGGGCAGTCTGGATTTACTGAACGGTAAGAGTTAGGTGCCGAATGCAGCAATGAAGAGGTGGGTTTTAAGCAGAGACTTGAAGATGGGCAGGGAGGGGGCTTGGCGTAAGGGCTCAGGAAGGTTGTTCCAGGCATAGGGTGAGGCGAGGCAGAATGAGTGGAGCCTGGAGTTGGTGGTGGTGGAGAAGGGTTCAGAGAGGAGGGATTTGTCCTGGGAACGGAGGTTTCGGGCGGGAACGTAAGGGGAGATGAGGGTAGAAAGGTAGTGAGGGGCAGCAGACTGAGTGCATTTGTAGGTAAGAAGGAGAAGCTTGAATTGAATGCGGTATCTGATTGGAAGCCAGTGAAGTGACCTGAGGAGAGGGGTGATATGAGTATATCGGTTCTGGCAGAATATAAGACGTGCGGCAGAGTTCTGAACAGATTGAAGGGGGGATAGATGGCTAAGTGGGAGGCCGGTGAGGAGTAAGTTGCAGTAGTCAAGGCGAGAGGTAATGAGAGCGTGGACGAGAGTTCGGGTGGTGTGTTCAGAGAGGAAAGGGCGAATTTTGCTGATGTTAAAGAGGAAGAAGCGACAGGTCTTGGCTATCTGCTGGATATGCGCAGAGAAGGAGAGGGAGGAGTCAAAGATGACTCCGAGGTTGCGGGCAGATGAGACGGAGAGGATGAGGGTGTTATCAACTGAGATAGAAAGTGGAGGAAGAGGAGAAGTGGGTTTTGGTGGAAAGACGATAAGCTCGGTCTTGGACATGTTCAGTTTCAGGTGGCAGTTGGACATCCAGGCAGCAATGTCAGATAAGCAGGCTGATACCTTTGCCTGGGTCTCTGTGGTGATGTCTGGTGTGGAGCGATACAGCTGGGTGTCATCAGCATAGAGATGATACTGGAAACCATGAGATGAGATCAGGGAGCCCAGGGAAGAGGTGTAGATTGAGAAGAGAAGGGGTCCAAGGACAGATCCCTGGGGAACACCAACAGATAGCAGGATGGGGGTGGAGGAAGATCCATGAGAGTGAACTCTGAAGGTGCGGTGGGAGAGATAGGAGGAGAACCAGGAGAGGACAGAGCCCTGGAACCCAAATGAGGACAGTGTGGCAAGAAGTAAGTCATGACTGACAGTGTCAAAAGCGGCGGATAAGTCGAGGAGGATGAGGATGGAGTAGTGGCCTCTGGATTTGGCAAGGAACAGGTCATTACAGACTTTAGAGAGTGCTGTTTCTGTCGAGTGTAGAGGGCGAAAACCGGATTGAAGTGGATCGAGGATGGCACGAGAGGAGAGAAAATCAAGGCAGCGGCTGTGAACGGCACGCTCAAGTATTTTGGAGAGGAAGAGTAGGAGGGAGATGGGGCGGTAGTTGGAGGGACAGGTAGGGTCAAGTGATGGTTTTTTGAGGAGAGGTGTATAATATCACATTCGTTGTTAATTTAATTATGAATTGATAATGAGTGTGACTGTTGGGCAGACTGGATGGACTATTCAGGTCATTATCTGCCGTCATTTACTGTGTTACAATGAATTTCAATCTAGAGGTACACTAGCCTGGCACACTAGACCCAGCTGCAAGCTGGCAGCCAAAAATGGGCCGAAAGAAAAATAAAAGAAAAATGCTCTTTGGTGGGTACTGAACATCTCCAATATTGACCAAGCTCCTTCACAGTGTGCACAGAGGGGTTAATTTGTATGCTGTTTGGCACCCCATATCCTTCTGAAACATTGTCACCTATGATGGCCTTTGGTAAAGAGAGAAATGGTGAGTTATATCAGAGAATGTGTGTTCAAGGAGAAAGGTGCAGGAAGTGGGAATCCAGAATCAGCAGCCACAAACCACCAGGGTACTGTAGGTTTCTTTATTCATTTCTGAATTTTTTTATTTTTAATGTAGTGCAGCGTTCTAAGAGCTGTGTGGATACCAGAGCAAACCAGGCTCTGCAGGTTGTTTCATACTGTCACCACACACTTTATCAGACCAAAATATTGTTCCGGTTTGCGCTGTACCTTTCGGGTGAGGGTGAAAGCTGTTGTCAGAGGGACAGGACCAACATTATCCACAGAGAGGTGTGTCACTGGCAAACCATTGTGTTAGGTGCATTTATTCATTCTTTAAAGTTGATCGGGCCATAAAAAAGATTCTCTAATCCTTTAAAGGTCGTCTTTCATTTGACAGGGAACCACAGAGAAAATCTAGCTGCCAAATTCAAAACCTCAGTTTCCTTTTTGCCTGGGTGGGCTTATGAAAGTTAAGCTCCCTTCGGAAGGCCTGTGCAAAATCAGCTAATGGCGATTGCTCTCTGGTTATGCAGATGGATCGTTGGGCGGCTGGGATCTGATGCTCAATGGGCTCTGAGCGAGGACTCGGGGAAATACACAGATCTTTGGGATCTGCTCTGCTTTACTGTTCTTGGGCTGTTTAGGATCTTGCTAGGGATGAAAAACCTCCCTTCCTCCAGAGAGCGCTGCAGCTTCCATTTACAGACTGTATCCATCTTTGCTCTAGGCCTCTCTTATCTCAGGGTGGGGGAGCAAGAATGGACAGAACCAGAAACTAGAAACCCAAACCCAGACAATCCCAGAGAGGCTTCAGGAATTCAGTAAAGAAAGAGGAGAGACAAACAGAGGTTAAGTAGCTCTCTCAAGGTAACAGGGCCGCCGAGAGACAAAGCTGGGCTCAGGGCAAAAAATCTTCAGGGACCCACTGCCGCTGCTGCCCCCTACTGGCAGCGGTGCCACTAACCCCTCCCACCGCCCCCCGCCACTCTTTTCCCCTCCCTTCCTTCTCCTGCTGGTCTCACCTACAGGTTCCTGCAGCCGGCAGCGATTCATAGTCAAAGGCCATCTCTGAGGCCTTCCTTCTGCCATGTCCCGCCCTCTGTGCTGCAACTTCCTGTTTTACGCTAAACAAGAATTTGCAGCAGTAGAGAGGGCGGGATGCTTCATGGCAGAAGGAAAGCCACGGAGACGGCTTCTGTGATCGCTGACGGCTGACCTGCGGGGAAGAAGAGATTTTTTACTGCGGGAACAAAACATTTTACTGTTCCCGAGGGGCGGTAAAAAGTTTTGCTCCCATGTCTGCAGTGACGGTCTGGCGCCCAGCCCGGGGAATTTTGCCCCCACCCTCACCCCCACCCCCGCTCCCGCTCCCCCCTCTCAGCAGCCTTGCAAAGTAACACAATATGCTGTTGGTATTTATTCACTTACCTGGTGCTCTGACCTGGGTTGCTGCACATGGTATAAAGTTAGGGGACACTTTGGAGAAAAAAAGGTCCAGAGCAGATATTTTAGGAAAGGGATTATCAGATTTAGTTCACACCAGTTGTAGCTCATAGTGGTGTTACATAAGGTACTTTCCAGTCTCTGGAGGGCTCACATTCTAAGTACATAAGTACATAAGTAATGCCATACTGGGAAAAGACCAAGGGTCCATCGAGCCCAGCATCCTGTCCACGACAGCGGCCAATCCAGGCCAAGGGCACCTGGCAAGCTTCCCAAACGTACAAACAGGGGGTTAAGTGAATTACCCAAGATCAAGAGAATCCACAGTGGGATTTGAACTGGTCTCCTCTAGGTCTGCACTTAGGATGCGAGGTCATGAGCGAGAAGGTATCTTGCCATCATGTAGATGTGCAGGAAGCCTGTCGACAGAGTGTTGCTGAAGAGAGAGAAGGCCTGAAATGGGACATAAAATGTTTAGTGTGAGGGATGCACTGGAGGAGGGTACAGGATTGGGCTTGAAGGACTAAAGAATTGTGCTACACCTGAAATGTAACACCTTGAGTGGCCAATGAAAAAAGATAAGCTAAATCTTAACTTAGAGAAGATCTGAAAGGAAAGGTCATTGGCAGCAAGATGATGAATTGCATTTGTAGATATTTAGAAGTCTGAGCAAAGATCTGTATTTTATGGCAACCAAAGTACTGGAATAGCAGAGGATGCCGAAGGGCAGGATGAGGCTGCAAGGAAAAGCCGGGGTATAGACTCACTTGACGGGTTCTCCAGGTACAGTGTCCCTGGCCATACTTTGCCTTTCCTGCTCTGAACATTTCATACGTTCCAGGCCTGTGAATCTACTTTGTGGCTATGATGAATAACAGACAGGACCGTCCTCTCCAGCAAACCTGGACCTGAATGTACAGATGGATTTATTTCATTTCTCTCCTTGTGGCTTTGTAATGACTTGTAGCCAGGAATTCAGGTGAAAATGTCCGTCGGTCTCCTGCTGACTAGTTGACCTCATATCATCCCGAAATTCGAGCCCAGCACCTGGTTCCTAAGGAAGTAAAACCCCATGTAGTGACATTTCCAATGTATTTTCCGTACGTATTCCATAACCTGTGTTGGCTTCCAGCTTCCACTGCCCAAACCACAGGTCCTCCAGCCATAAAATAGGCTGAGCTCAGCCCTCTGCTGCTAAGAACTGATGACATTTACAATCAAAAGGCCAAAAGAGCAGTGCTGGCTGTGGGCTTCAGGGGCTGAGCTGAAAGAGAAATAACCCCAGTGCATGATTTGGGTGGGTGCTGGGAAGTGTGTGAAGGATTTCTGTGCGGTGTGTTGTGTCTGTACGTTGCCCTGACCCCTTCCTGCGTTTCTGTTGAGAGTCCTGATTCATTCAGTGCAGAGATGCCAAGGTACCCAGTTCCAGGCTGGAGATTTTGGGACAGTCCTGGATTTCTGACCATCCTATCCAGGTGCATTATGGGACTTGCAACACTGATTTCAGTGGGCTGGATCAGGCACTACAAATCCCATACTTTTAATGGATCCTCAGAAGCTTAGCCGAGATTGGGTGGTGGGGCTAGTTCTGGGCAAGACTTCTACGGTCTGTGTCCTGAAAATGGCAGGTACAAATCAAGGTAAGGTAAGGTAAGGTATACACAAGAAGTGGCACATATACTACTACTACTACTACTACTTAACATTTCTAAAGCGCTACTAGGGTTACGCAGCGCTGTACAATTTAACATGGAAGGACAGTCCCTGCTCAAGGAGCTTACAATCTAATAGATAAGAGTGAGACAAATATAGGACAATCAAGCCATTGTGACATCACTGATGAGGTTGGCTCTTAGGCATTGGTGGAATGAGGCATTATGACATCACAATCTCAGCTCTGGTTAAATCACTGCTATATGTAATACTACTACTACTACTTAACATTTCTAAAGCGCTACTAGGGTTACGCAGCGCTGTACAATTTAACATGGAAGGACAGTCTCTGCTCAAGGAGCTTACAATCTAATAGATAAGAGTGAGACAAATATAGGACAATCAAGCCATTGTGACATCACTGATGAGGTTGGCTCTTAGGCATTGGTGGAATGAGGCATTATGACATCACAATCTCAGCTCTGGTTAAATCACTGCTATATGTAATACTACTACTACTACTTAACATTTCTAGAGCGCTACTAGGGTTACGCAGCGCTGTACAATTTAACAAAGAGAGACAGTCCCTGCTCAAAGAGCTTACAATCTAAAAAGACAGGTGTACAATCTAGAGACAAGTGTACGATCTAAAAGACAAGTGTAGAGTCAATCTGATAGGGCATACTATATTTCTCGAAATATATGAGTTTATCTTGTTGGGCAGTGTGAAAATGATCCTCCCCTCCGCCTGAGGGTCCTCGGGATCTCCCCTTCACCCTTGCTGCCCAACCTCCTGGTTCACTGCAGTCCACAGGGCAGGGCTCAAAGAAATCAACTTCAAAGCAAACTTAACAAGTTCTTTATTTTGCTTGGGATCCAACAGTCCAGCAGTGCAAAAAGACACAATACTTGAATCAACCAAAAAAACCTCACAATTCCCCCTGTTGCTCCTCTCAGGGGTACAAACACAGCAAGAAAAAAAACAACTTTTAACTCCCAGGCTTCCAGCACCCAGCTGGGCTCCTTTTAGACAGTTTTATAGCCCTGGGTCTTCTTTCTCCCCTCCCCCCCCCCTCCCTTGGGAGGGGCCAAAACACTGCAAGCAGCTCCAAAAAAACAAACAAACACAGTTCTTGAGGCTTCAGCACACAGCTCAAACCCCTTCAGCTTCTTTTAGGCTTTTTAGCCACAGTTCACACTCCACCTTCTTCCTGCTGGGCTCAGCCCACTCCGAGAAAATCTCTCATCCCTCTTCAACCAGAACTCTTTAAACTCAAAGTTCATTCACAGCCTGAGCTCTGGAAAATGAAAAGGCCCCACCCATCTGGGTCACTCTCTCTAAGCACTGACCCATCCTCCCACATGACCTTTCCTCTTTCCTGTCTTAGCCCAGCTACCATACCATGAGGTTACCTGCTCTCTTATTTTGTTACCTAAGGAGTGAGCCCAGGCTGAGGTCCATAGGCTCTTCCTCGCTCTCCTCTCTTTCTCTCTGCCCAGCTTCTTGATACGCCATGGGCTCCCCGTCCCACCCACTTTGCAGCTGTTCCTCTTTCCCTTGATTACCCTGCAGGGGCACCACCCTTTCCTTGTTAGAGTTCTCCCCCTGTTCCTGCTGGGGAAGGTAATCTCTGTACCAGGCTTTGCCCCGAGGTTGCTGGGAAATGTAGTTTCTTCCTCTCCTCCATTTTACAGGGGTCACGAACCTTTCTCTGCTCTCTCTCAGGGGATGCTGGGTAATGTAGTCTTTTTCCCTCCACCCTTTTCTAGGGGGCATTACTACTTCTCTCGCTCTCTGGGGATGGAATGGAGGCAAGGCTCTGTTCTGCCTATGTCTGTTCGTGAGCCGCCTCCCTTCTTCCTCTTCCACTTCCACTTCCATCTTATCTACCCCCAGGTCCTCTCCTTCACAGCAGACTAGATGGACCGTGCAGGTTTTTTTCTGCCGTCATCTACTATGTTACTATGTTATGTTAAGTTCAAAACCAAGACTGGCCAAAAATCTGAAGCCTAGAGCTGGGTAATTTGGCATCTCAATGTGTTCCTGAAGTACCTCAGATGCTGCTTGAGTATTGTGTTCAGTTCTGGTCGTCATATCTCAAAAAAGATATAGCGGAATTAGATAAGATTCAAAGAAGAGCGACCAAAATGATAAAGGGGATGGAACTCCTCTTGTATGAGGAAAGGCTAAAGAGGTTTTGGCTCTTCAGCTTGGAAAAGAGACAGATGAGGGGAGATATGATTGAGGTCTACAAAATCCTGAGTGGTGTAGAACGAGTAGAAGTAAATTGATTTTTTACTCATTCCAAAAGTACAAAGACTAGGGGACACTCGAGGAAGTTACATGGAAATACTTTTAAAAGAAATAGGAGGAAATATTTTTTCACTCAGCAAATAGTTAAGCTCTGGAACTCTTTGCCAGAGGATGTGGTAACAATGGTTAGCGTATCTGGGTTTAAAAAAGTTTGGAGAAATTCCTGGAGGAAAAGTCCATAGTCTGCTATTGAGACAGACATGTAAAGCAACTGCTTGCCCTGGGATTTGTAGTATGGAATGTTGCTACTCTGAGATTTTACATGGAATCTTGTCACTCTTTAGGATTCCAGAATCTTGCTATTGTTTGGGGTTCTACATGGAATCTTGTCACTCTTTAGGATTCCAGAGTCTTGCTATTCTTTGAGATTCTGCATGGAATCTTGTCACTCTTTAGGATTCCAGAATCTTGCTGTTCTTTGGGGTTCTACAAGGAATGTTGTCACGATTTGGGTTTCTGCCAGGTACTTGTGACCTGGTTTGGCTACAGTTTGGAAAACAGGATACTGGGCTAGATGGACCATTGGTCTGACCCAGTATGGCTAATCTTATGTTGTTATGCTTGTTGTATAATTCTCAGTATTACCTCTAATTTCATAAATTGCAAGACATTTAAAAAAAAATTGTGCAGGGGTGAATCAAGCTGCTTTAGGCCAAGATTCCTTCTTTTGGGCATCAATAAATTGTGGATAGAAAGTGCTGTCACTGTCTTTTCTCTGCACAGGATGAGGTCACCCTGCTGTCCACGGTCCCTCCCTGCACTCAGGGGCGTAGCCAGACACCCAAGTTTGGGTGGGCCTGGACCCAAGGTGGGTGGGCAGAACTCCGCCTTGTCCTACAAGTGATTTGGTTTCTCCCTCTCTCGCCTGCATGCCATATGGTCCTTCAAACATCTCCTCTCCTCCGTACACCTTTTAAATAGCAGATTTTCACCGGCAGCAAACAGTTGTTGGGAGTTTTTGGCTGGTGGGGCTTGGGGTCCCGGCCAGCCACATTATAGGTGTGCTGCTACTTGGTGGGCCTGAATCTAAATGCCCACCCCAGCCCACCCTTGGCTACACCACTGCCTGCACTAAAGACAGAGATGCCAAGTTACCCAGTTTATTCATTTATTTGTTGCATTTGTATCCCACATTTTCCCACCTATTTGCAGGCTCAATGTGGCTTACATAGTACTGTGATGGCGAGTGCCAATTCCCAGGGCCGCCGAGAGGGGGGGACAGGGGGGACAAAATTCCCGGGGCCTGGGCCTCCAAGGGGGCCCGCGCCGCAGTCCTACCCGCCACCGCCACCGGGCCCCTTCCACCCGAACCCCCGCCAGCAGAAGTGCTGTCTTCTGTTCTGACTCCGGCGTGCGTGGCCCACACAGACGCGGTCCTCTCAGCTGATCTTCGCTGTACTCTGCAGGGCTTCTGTGCGTCTGTGTGTCTGACGTGCAGGACGTCAGATGCACAGAAGCCCTGCAGAGTACAGTGAAGATCAGCTGAGAGGACCGCGTCTGTGTGGGCTGCGCACGCCGGAGTCAGAAGACAGTACTTCTGCTGGCGGGGGGTTGGGTGGAAGGGGCCCGGGCTGGTGGCGGAGGCGGGTGGGACTGTGGCGCCGGGCCCCCCTCGGGGGGGAGGGGCGACGACGACGACAACCCGGGGGGGGGGTGTGGCTGGGGGGGCGGCCCTGTCCCGGGCCCGGCCCAGTCTCTCGGCGGCCCTGCCAATTCCGGTGTAAGAAATACATAGTGGTAGTTCTAGAATGAAGACTTTTTGACCGGTCCTGGCTTTTGAACTTACATCCCAAACCGGCTTGGAATTTGTACTGTCTAATTCCACCCACTGAAATTGGTGCTGCAGGTCCCGTGTCATCTGACTTGTGGTTCTGATTTCTAGATTATTTATAAATATTTTAAATAGCACCGGTCCCTGTGGCACTCCACTATTCACCCTCCTCCATTGAGAAAAACGGCCATTTAACCCTTCCCTCTGTTTTCTGTCCAATAACCAGTTCCTAATCCACAGAAGGACATTGCCTCCTATCCCATGACTCTTTAATTTTCTCAGTAGTCTCTCATGAGGAACTTTGTCAGACGCTTTCTGAAAATCTAGATACACTGCATCAACCAGCTCACGTTTATTCACGCCTTCAAAGAAATGAAGCAAATTGGTGAGGCAAGATTTCCCTCGGCTGAACACATACTGACTCTGTCCCATTAATCCATGTTTGTCTGTGTGTTCCATAATTTTATTCTTTATAATAGTTTCCACTATTTTGCACGGCACTGAAGTTAGGTTTACCGGTCTGTGATTTCCCAGATCATACCTTATGCATCCAACTTCTCCTATATAAGCACACAACTATGGAACGCATTACCAAACGCCGTGAAAACAACTTATGACCACCTAAACTTCCGGAAATAACAAAAAAGTAACCTGTTGAAAAAGGCATACCCTACCGATCCAAATTAAATGCCTGAACCCCGCAACACAATGAAACCAAAGCTCGAACTGGACATAGCTTAACTCTTCCCCCCTACGATTCCCTAATGTGTCTGTTAAACATGATCTTTATTCTACCACAACATCACCTTGTATTTGTTCATGCCGCAATTGCCGATCGCCATTCCGGTACTATGTAAGCCACATTGAGCCTGCAAATAGGTGGGAAAATGTGGGATACAAATGTAACTACTATTACTATAATACACCATAATGGGGAAGTCAGAAATCCAGGACCGTCTCAAAATCTCCAGCCTGGAACTGGGTACCTTGGCATCTCCGTAAACTTTACAGTCTCTTCTCTGTGCTGTTCATTCACAGTCCCTGCACTACAGACTGCCTCTTGCTTGTTCTGTCTCTGTCTGATACAGTGTTTTCTGTTAGGCACTGGGTGTATTTGAAGACAGAAGACAAATCAGGCGCATTTCCAGGCCTGCAGACATATTTTGTGGCTCCGTCAGTGAGAAACGGAGGAACCTTCACCTTGTACATATCTGGAACCAAAGATGCTGATGGCTTTATGGCCTTGTACCATCCTGTAGTTAAAATTCAGGTCATAATATCCATTCTCAGCCCTGCTGATAAGCTGACACCATGTCATCCTGAAATGTGAGCCCCTCCCCTCCCCCCCCCCCCCCCCCCAGTCCCTAAACTGCACCTACAATACATTATTTTACAATAATACCCCTTACCAGCTGTGCCAAATGGTGAGATTTGGGAGGAGGCTTGGCTTTCTGTTGTCCGCCCTGCCCCTGCCTGCCTTCTGCTCTCTTGGGGCCTCAGAGCTGTTAACCTACCCAGTCCCAGTAGAAACATTTTAGGTCCGGCCTGGATTTCTGACAACCCTATTCTGATGTATTATGGAACTGGCAACGTTGATTTCAATGAGAAAACTCAGGGACTACAAACTCCACAGAGAAACCTAGGCCTGACTGAACATGCTCCTACAGGAACGGGGTAACTCAGCCTGTCGGCTCCTCTGTTTTCCTTCTTTCTGTAGGTTTGGGGTGAATTCCAGGGCAGGATTAATCCTTTGGTAAGCCCTAAATGTCTTTCAAAAGTCCCACAGTGGCGCCCCTGGGTTCTCACTGAAGAGGAAAACCAGCAGAGCCTGACACAGCAGGGAAGAAAAGCTGCAGCCATGATTCCTCTGCTGCCTGGAGAAATACCTTGCTTTGCCTTCCCCCAGCCAAGCATCTTTCTGCCTGCAACTTTCAATTGAGAGGGTCCCTTCTCAACATTTGGGCCCTAGGCTCATGCCTAGCTTGCCTGTGCATTAATCCTGCCCTGGTTAATTCACACTACATGGATTTCTCTTTAATAGACTTACTTGTGATTCATTTTCTATTGATCTGTTTACAGCTGACGTCACATTGTATATTTATGGTAAGGCACCCTGGGCAGAGTTGCTATATAAAGCTGGAGTTCTGATCAGCCTTCATCCTAACGCATTCTCAGCCCGCCTAGGTTTCCATGTTATTAAGAGAGAAACACCCAGAGGGATATCGGTAGAGTTTCGCCAATGCCTCACTTTTTGTAAGTCATCTGCAATCCATATCGCAGTTATTGCACTGCTGGTTTCTGTTCTCTGTTTGCTGGTTCACATGTCAACGCGCTGGTTCTCCACTGCTGGAGGTCCTGCTGTGGTGACTTTTTCACCAGAGCTTCCAATTCCAGGAGGGAAATTTTCAAGCCAGTCCTGGTCAAGTTCTGACAACCCTGTCTTATGCAAGTGGCTCCCAAACCTGGTCCTGGAGGCTCCCCAGCCACTCGGGTTTTCAGGATATCTGCCATGAATATTCATGAGAGAGATCTGCATGCACTTGTCTCCACTGAATGCAAATCTCTCTCATGAATATTCATTGTGGATATCTTGAAAACCTGACTGGCTGGGGAGCCTCCAGGACCAGGTTTGGGAACTACTGCATTATGCATTAAAGTCCACGGAAGAGCCGTTCCCTTACCGATTCCATAGCGAATCGGAAGGGAACGGTCATGCATCAAGGAAATGGAATGCAAATGAGCTGCTCCTTGTAGCTCACTTGCATTCTCTATTTCCTCGGAAAACAGTTGGCCAGTCGGCCGGTCGAGCATGCGCAGAGCAGCCAAGCGTTATGCAAATTACAAATTAATGCACGCATCAACCTTTTCCTATATGTGCATGCATTTCTGGAACGCGTTGCCACGCAACCTAAAAGCGATCTATGAACTGACCAACGTCCGAAAACAACTGAAGACCCATCTCTTTGACAAGATATACCACAAAGATCAACACGTGAAACTCCCCACATATATCCAGAAATGTTTAATAATGCCCTCTGTTATATTACTATCATGTATTCCATTACCATGCAACCCAAAATACTACTACTACTACTTAACATTTCTAGAGCGCTACTAGGGTTACGCAGCGCTGTACAATTTAACGAATAAGGACGGTCCCTGCTCAGAAGAGCTTACAATCTAAAGGACGAAATGTCAAGTTGGGGTAGATGAGATTTCCTGAGAAGAGATGAAGTGATTAGGTGCCGAAGGCGACATTGAAGAGGTGGGCTTTGAGCAATAAATCCTTCTGTAACACCAAATGCCTATTCGCTTCTTAGTTCCACTATCCATGATGTAATGTAAGCCACATTGAGCCTGCAAAGAGGTGGGAAAATGTGGGATACAAATGCAATAAATAGATAAATACACTTCACAAGTTTGTTGTTTTCAATTGCATTTGCTATCTGGAGGCAAGCTCCGCCCACTTGAGCTTGAGCCTAGATAATGGTCCAGATAGGTTCCTGCCGCCTCCTGTCATTAAACCTCCTTGGATTCATCATAGCTCATTATTGATGGTGAATTAGGGGAACAGCAGTGAGAATTCAGGCAGCTTTAACCTGCTGAATTTCTCCTGATGTTGCACTTGGTTTTTTATTATCTTGAGGTGATCCTGAGGTGGGGACACAGGACGGAAGGTTCACCAGACCTCAGATAGCCTTGAGCTGGAGTGGAGGAGTAGCCTAGGAGTTAGTGCTGTGGCCTAAGAACCAGGGGATTGGGCAAGTCACTTAACCCTCTGTTGCCCCGTGTACAACCTGTATATAATATGTAAACTGCTTTGAGTGAACCACAGAAAGGTGGTATATTAAATCCCATTCCCCCCTTCTTTTTCCATTGTTTATGGGGAATTGTAGCCCTGCCGGTACTGCTCAGGTTACCTCACGGACTGATATATCACCCGGACTAGCTTCCTTTCAGCACCTATCCAGCCTGCTCAGTCCTGTCATTAAGGGTCATCTGTGCTTATCCTGTTTCTGTTACCACCATTCCCACTGGGAGGTCACTCCTTGCATCCCGCATCCTATTCCTGTACAAATTCTCTCTGAAGCTGCTCTCGAGCCTGTTGTCCCAGAGCCCAAAATAACCAATGATCTAAGTCTGTCTCCAAGAATGAAGAGGTCTTTATACTGACCATAACGTACAGACACTGTCTTCACTGCACATTTCTGTATTTATAGGGGTGGATAGTTTTTATTTGGTTTTGTTTTGCCTTGCTTTTTCTTGCATGTGTGTTAAGTGTTTGTTGTATGTTAAAGGGGGGGGGGGGGGGGAAGGGGTCCCAGATTGGAGAACTATAAATACTGTAAAAGAGCTTTTTAATAAGCAGTGGCGTTCCGACCCTAGCTGACACCCGGGGCGGATCGCCGATGCGCCCCCCCCCCCCGGCGAAATGACACCCCTTCCCCCCCACGGCGAAATGACACCCCCCCGGGTGCACACCGCTGGGGGGGGTGCCGCGGCGCACGCCTGTTGCCCTGTTTCAGTCCGATTTCGCAATTCGCATGTGTTCACTGCTCCCTCTGAGTCTGCCCCGGAACAGCGGACCGCCCCCACCACCCCCCCCTTGGTACGCCACTGTTAATAAGTCATTAAATGTATTTATGCTTATATTGTGCTAAGCTGTTAAAAATTCAAAGATTTATGTCAAATCAGGGGTGGACTGACAGTGACCTAGGCCCCCGGGCAGTGAGGGTCATTGGGCCCCGCTGCCCGCCGCACTGCTGCCACCCCCCTCCCACACACTACAGCGCCCCAAGTCTTAGTAGGCCCTTTCTAGAGACCTGATGGTCTAGTGGCTTCTTTGGGGGGGGGCAGGAAAGAACCCCATTCTTTCTTGCCCACTACTCCTGCCTGGCAGAATAGCGGCATCGGGCAGGAAAGTGTGTTGTTCTTTCCTGCCCCCACAGAGGCCACTAGACTGCCATGGGTGAATCTCTTCATAATCTAATCTTTATTTTATATACTGTGCTATCCCAGCAGAAGGTTCCAGGTGATATACACAGAAGAAGCATAGCCAGAAAAGTGAGGAATTACAAAATCTATTATCCGAAAAGAAAATGATCAGGATAGTTACCAAATAGAAAAGTTTTGAATCTCTTACGCAAAGACATATAGGGGGCCTTTTTACTAAGCCGCGTGGAGGGGCATAATCGAACGGGGTGCCCAAGTTTTCCTCAGGGCGTCCTCGCAGGACGTCCCGGCGAAGGGGCAGGGAAACCCGTATTATCGAAACAAGATGGGCGTCCATCTTTAGTTTCAATAATACGGTCGGGGACGCCCAAATCTCAACATTTAGGTCAACCTTAGAGATGGTCGTCCCCGGTTTTCAGCGATAATGGAAACCGAGGACGCCCATCTCAGAAACCACCAAATTCGTGGAAGGAGCCAACATTCGTAGTGCACTGGTCCCCTTCACATGGCAGGGCACCCTAGGGGGGCACTGCAGTGGACTAACTGATGCACTAACTGAATGGAAAAAGGCACGCAGTCGTCACTAATCACCTCCCACCCCGAAAAAAAGCAACTTTAAAAACTTTCGTCTTTTTTTTCTTTTAGAGTATGGGTGAAGGACGTCCTTCACTATGCCTCCGTCCCTGCGACAGCAGGCAGTTGAGGACGTCCTTTGTTATGCCTCCATCCCTGCGATGGCAGTTGAAGATGTCCAAAATGTAGAAGTTTCTGTGAGAAGGACATCCATGCCTTTGCTATGCCTCTGACACCCCCTTTATTTATTTATTTATATTTTGGATCACAAGGAGCAGCAGTGGGATTTGAACCAGCCACCTCTGGATTGCAAGACCAGTGCTCTAACCACTAGGCCACTCCTCCAGTGGCAACATTCCATGTAGAAGCCTGTCCTTGCAGATCAGCAATGCGGCTGCGCAGGCTTCTGCTTCTGTGAGTCTGACGTCCTGCACGTATGTGCAGGACGTCAGACTCACAGAAACAGAAGCCTGCGCGGCCGCACTGCTGATCTACAAGGCCAGGCTTCTGTTTGTACCTGAGGCAGGAGTTTGTACCTGAGGCAATGGAGGGTTAAGTGACTTGCCCAAGATCACAAGGAGCAGCAGTGGGATTTGAACCGGCCACCTCTGGCCATTAGGCCACTCCTCCACCCCAAAGAATCTTGTTACTCTTTGGGGTTCTACATGGAATGTTGCTACACTTTCAAATTCTGCATGGAATCTTGTTATTCTTTAGAATTCTAGAATCTTTATTTATTTAGATTTTGCTCCCACCTTTTTCAGTAGTAGCTCAAGGTGAGTTACATTCAGGTACTCTGGATATTTCTCTGTCCCAGGAGGGCTCACAATCTAAGTTTGTACCTGAGGCAATGGAGGGTTAAGTGACTTGCCCAAGATCACAAGGAGCAGCAGTGGGATTTGTACTGGCCACCTCTGGATTGCAAGACCAGTGCTCTAACCACTAGGCCACTCCTCCACACCCCTGAAATTTGGCTGTCCCTGTGGGGGGGGGGGGGCAGCTGAGGACGTCCAAAATGTTTGAAAGAAGGATGTCCACGTCTTTATTATGCCTCCGCTGACACACACATACCTCCCCCCCCCAGGGACCTGCATACTGCCCCCCCCCCCCCCCCGACAGGGACGGCCAAATTTCAATGGCGAGGAGTGGCCTAGTGGTTAGAGCACTGGTCTTGCAATCCAGAAGTGGCCAGTTCAAATCCCACTGCTACTACTTGTAATCCAAAATCCAAATAAATAAAGGGGGTGTCGGAGGCATGGACATCCTTCTCACAAACATCCACATTTTGGACGTCCTCAGGAGGCGTAGCAAAGGACGTCCTTCACCCATACTCTAAAAAAAAAAAAGACGAAAGTTTTTAAAGTTGTTTTTTTTGGGGGGTGGGAGGTGGTTAGGGACCACTGGGGGAGTCAGGGGAGGTCATCCCCGATTCCCTCCAACGGTCATCTGGTCATTTAGGGCACATTTCTGTGGCTTGGTCATAAAAAAAAAGGACCAAGTAAAGTCGGCCAAGTGCTCGTCAGGGACGCCCTTATTTTTTCCATTATCGTCCGAGGACGCCCATCTCTTAATCACGCCCCAGTCCTGCCTTTGCTACGCCTTCGACGCCCCCAGGAACTTTGGTCATCTCCATGACAGGAAGCAGTTGGGGACACCCAAAATCGGCTTTCGATTATGTTGATTTGGGCAACCCTGAGAGAAGGAAGCCCATCTCCCGATTTGTGTCGAAAGATGGGCGCCCCTCTCTTTTGAAAATAAGCCTGATGGCGTGCCCACAATTTTAGCACGCAGCAAAAACGTGAGCGCCCCTTAGTAAAAGATCCTCTTTGTTCTTAGTGATTTGGATTTGAAATCTTTGTCAAAATGATTTTACCCAACACTGGCTCTGGAGTTGAAATGAAAAGTTATCTGAATAATGGTGAAATTCTGCCAGAATCTGGATGACTATGAGGGGCATTTTCAGTGTGACATGCAAATCCAATTTTGTATGTACAGCACTGATCTAAGTACCCACTGTAATATGGAAAAATGAAAATTGTTATGAAAAAAGAAGAAAAAAAGAAAATGAATAAATGTGTGAATAGTTTGAAAGAAGATAAATATTTAAGGAGGTTTATTTTAGGACTAGTGAAGACGTTTTCTCAGTTATCAGTCTAAAGTTCTTTCGAGACATGATTTGAGCTTCTGAAATCCTTTTTCCTCCTTTTTAAATTTTAGCTGAATTTATTGTTTCATTTTGAGCAAAGTGATAGTATCATTATTGTAAGTAATTAGCCTTCTGAGAATAGTTGCCTAACATTGGGTATCATCTTTGAATTTCCTCTTTAGGGGGTAATTTTCCAAAGGTCACCTAAAGTTAGATGCCGCAATGATTTGCATTAAACGAAAATTCTGTATCGGTTATCGTGTGTGTACAAGCCTACGTCCAGAGTAATTTTATTTATTTATTTGTAGCATTTATACCCCGCTCTTTCCCACTCGATAGCAGGTTCAGTGCGGCGTACAAAGTATCACAGAGATAACACAATTGTATAGGGATGGGACAAGAGGAAGAAATGTGGGGGAAGGATTGAGGCATGGGTAATGTTAGTGGTGGGGGTAAGTTTCTTAAGCTAGGTTGGGTCGTTTGGATTGGCTTGTTTGAAGAGGTATGTTTTCAGCAGCTTTCGGAAGGGTAGATGTTCGTTTGTTGTACGGATGAATCTTGGTATGGCGTTCCAGAGTTGGCTGCCTATAACGGAGAAGTTGGATGCGTAGTAGGTTTTGTATTTGAGACCTTTGCAATTGGGAAGGTGAAGATTGAGATACGTTCGAGAAGATTTAGACCCGTTCCTGGCTGGGAGGTCGATTAGATTGGTCATGTAACTTGCAGATTCTCCGTGGAGGATCTTGTGGATCAGTGTGTGGACTTTGAAGTTTATTCGTTCCTTGATAGGGAGTCAGTGGAGTTTTTTACGGAGTGGTGTTGCACTTTCGAACTGTGATTTACCAAAAATTAGTCTGGTTGCCGTGTTTTGGGCGGTCTGGAGTTTTTTTAGGACTTGGGCTTTGCAGCCAATGAAGATGCTGTTGCAGTAGTCAGCGTGGGTGAGTACCGTGGATTGTACCAGATTGCGGCTCAATGGCAGGTGTACCTAATTGTAGATGTTATAATGCCATTATATCGCTCCATGGTGCGACCGCACCTTGAATACTGTGTTCAATTCTGTTCGCCGCATTTCAAAAAAGATATAGTGGAATTAGAAAAGGTGCAGAGAATGGTGACAAAAATAATAAAGGGAAAGGCTGAAACAGCTTGGGATCTTGTGCTTGGAGAAAAGGTGGCTGAGAGGAGATATGATAGACGTGTATAAAATATTGAGTGGAGTGGAACGAGTAGACAGACGTGAATCGCTTGTTTTTCCAACTAGGGGGCACACAATGAAGCTACAAAGTAGTAAATTTAAAACGAATCGAAGAAAATATTTCTTAACTCAACGTGTAATTAAACTTTGGAATTCATTGCTACAGAATGTGGTAAAAGCAGTTAGCGGGGTTTAAAAAAAGGTTTGGATAGCTTCCTAAAAGAAAAGTCCATAAGCCATTATTAAAATGGAGTTGGGAAAATCCACTGCTTATTTGTGGGATACCACCATATTTATGATATATTTCATACCGCTAGACATTCAACCCCAGATGGGAGTACTTTCAAAATAGCAGTAATATGGAGATGCAATAATCCAAAAAAATTAAAAAAAATTTAAAAAGAATTTAGATTGAATAAGATCTCAAATATCAGTAGGAGGGGGGTCAGTCTATGATTATAAGTGTCACTAAGCACACTTTGCAACCAGCAGCTCGAAGTAGAATTTTAAACTAGACTGTATACCCTACACGTGTGATCTGGACGCTAGTGCTGAGGGAGGAAAGGGGGGGGGGGGGGGGTTAGGGGACGTTTTTTGGGGTGGAGGGGGGAGGAGGGGTTGGGAGTTTACAGATGTTTGCATCGCTTAATGATTGGGTAAAATTGTACCTTTCTGTTATAAGAATAAAGATGATTTAAACACATAAGTGTCACTAAGCAGGGGTTCACCGGAATTGGTGTTAAATATCACCCCAGTGACTGTATGAGACTGTCCCTATATATGTTAAAGGGTAACAGTTTTGTTATTCTTCTCCCACATTCACCTCTATTAATAAGGTTGTATTTGTGGGATAAGCAGCATAAAATGTATTGAACTTTTTCAGGATCTTGCCAGGCACTTGTGACCTGGATTGGCCACTGTTGGAAACAGGATGCTGGGCTTGATGGACCTTCGGTCTGTCCCAGTATGGCAACACTTATGTACTTGGGATTCTGAATGGAATCTTGCTACTCTTTGGGGTTCTACATGGAATGTTGCTTCACTTTGAAATTCTGCATGGAATCTTGTTATTCTTTAGAATTCTAGAATCTTGCTACTCTTTGGGGTTCTACATAGAATGTTGCTACTATTTAGGTTTCTGCCAGGTACTTGTGACCTGGATTAGCCACTGTTGGAAGCAGGATGCTGGGCTTGATGGACCTTTGGTCTGTCCCAGTATGACAACACTTATGTACTTGGGATTCTGAATGGAATCTTGCTACTCTTTGGGGTTCTACATGGAATGTTGCTTCACTTTGAAATTCTGCAAGGAATCTTGTTATTCTTTAGAATTCTAGAATCTTGCTACTCTTTGGGGTTCTACATAGAATGTTGCTACTATTTAGGTTTTTGCCAGGTATTTGTGACCTGGATTGGCCACTGTTGGAAACAGGATGCTGGGCTCGGTGGACCTTTGGTCTGTCCCAGTATGGCAACACTTATGTACTTGGGATTCTGAATGGAATCTTGCTACTCTTTGGGGTTCTATATGGAATGTTGCTTCACTTTGAAATTCTGCATGGAATCTTGTTATTCTTTAGAATTCTAGAATCTTGCTACTCTTTGGGGTTCTACATAGAATGTTGCTACTATTTAGGTTTCTGCCAGGTATTTGTGACCTGGATTGGCCACTGTTGGAAGCAGGATGCTGGGCTTGATGGACCTTTGGTCTGTCCTAGTATGACAACACTTATGTACTTGGGATTCTGAATGGAATCTTGCTACTCTTTGGGGTTCTATATGGAATGTTGCTTCACTTTGAAATTCTGCATGGAATCTTGTTATTCTTTAGAATTCTAGAATCTTGCTACTCTTTGGGGTTCTACATAGAATGTTGCTACTATTTAGGTTTTTGCCAGGTATTTGTGACCTGGATTGGCCACTGTTGGAAACAGGATGCTGGGCTCGGTGGACCTTTGGTCTGTCCCAGTATGGCAACACTTATGTACTTGGGATTCTGAATGGAATCTTGCTACTCTTTGGGATTCTATATGGAATGTTGCTACTCTTTGGGGTTCTACATGGAACGTTGCTACTATCTGGGTTTCTGCCGGGTATTTGTGACCTGGATTGGCCACTGTTGGCAACAGGATGCTGGGCTTGATGGACCTTCGGTCTGTCCCAGTAAGGCAACACTTATGTACTAAGTGATAATATTCTAGAACCTGTGCCCCTCCCAGGTCCACGCACCTTTGCATACAAGTTTTTAGAATCAGAGTTTTAGCCTGTCCTAGGTGTGTTTATGAGCATACAATATCTGGTTTTTACGACTGTGCGGTATATCAAAGACTTTTGCTTGAGAACAGGTGAACTCATTTTTTCCCTCAGAGGTGGAAAGTCTGATGTGAACTTGCTGCACTGGTGGTGTTTATACCTGATGTGCCAGAAAGTGGTTTTCTTTGAAGTCTTTATTTTTAGTTCCAGCTGAAGCCCGATTTCCTCTCTGCCCTGCGCTATAAAGTTCCGTTAGGGGGAAAAAAAAAAACCAAATGTGGCAGGAGTCCCAGGCTGGCTCTGACTGTATCACAGAATGTCTGTAATAAAGGGGGGGGGGGAGCAGTGTATCGCTAAGCATTTTTAATAAGGGGAGCATTGTACCGCTAATGGGTAGGGACGTCGGATCATCAAACGTCTGTTCTAAGCAAGGGTGCTGGATCACTGAGCAATTGAACTTGGATTTGGGAAAGCAATGACATTTGAAATCTAGAAATCAAAGGCAGAGGCTGTGTCATTGAATGTCTGTTTTCGACGTAGGGGATTCTTACTCTTGAGTTGCCTATACCATGACCATCTTTATAAGGGGAGATACTGAGCCGGTGGGGGAGGCAGGGCTAGTGCTGGGCAGACTTCTACGGTCTTTGCCCTGAAAATGGCAGATACAAATCAAGGTCAGGTATACACAAAAAGTAGCACATATGAGTTTATCTTGTTGGGCAGACTGGATGGACCGTGCAGGTCTTTCTCTGCCGTCATCTACTATCACCGAGGGGCCCTTTTACTAAGCTGCGGCAGAAAGTGGCCTGTGGCAGTCCAAGCGCATCTTGTGGGCGGGTGCCAGGCCAGTTTTTACCGCATCCTGGAAAAAGGGCCTTTTTTAAGGGGCTGGAAAATGGATGTGCGGCAAAATAAAAAACAACGCACATCCATTTTCAGCCTGAGATTTTACCGCCACCCACTGACTTAGCAGTAAGGTCTTATGTGATACCTGGGCGGTAGGCATGCAGCTCGTGCACAGCGCCATCTACCGACGGGTAAGCACCATGCGGTAGAAAATAGAAAATATTTTCTACTGCGTCTTTTCGGTGCGCACCAAATTCAGAATTACCGTCTGGGGCACATGGTAGCTGGGTGGTTAATGTCGATTTCGCACTCGCTGGACAAGCCTAAGCCCTTACACACCTTTGTAAAGTGGCCCCTGAATGTCTTAGTATCTTGTTGGGGAAGAGGTAGGGTTACCATATTTTGTCCCCCAAAAAGGAGGACACATGCCCTGCCCCCACCGCACACCCCGCCCCGCCCCTTTCACACCCCATCCCGCCGCTTTCACGCCCTCACTCCGCCCCCTGTCACACACCCCGTCACCCCCTCCCCTTACCTTACTACTGCCCTGGTGGTCTAGTGACCTCTTCGGGGCAGGAAAGAGCCCCCTCTTTCCTGCCCGGAGCACTGCCCTGCACGCATCCTTCCTGTTCCTGATCTCGGCGCCAATTCAAAATGGCCGCCGAGTGTTGCCGTCTCGGCGGGTCACTTCAACTCACGGCAGCCATTTTGAATCAGTGTCGAGATCACGAACAGGAAGGATGCATGCAGGGCAGCGCTCCGGGCAGGGAAGAGGGGACTTTTTCCTGCCCCGAAGGCAGAAGAGGTCACTAGACCATCAGGGCAGTAGTAACTAAGGGGAGGGGAGGCTAGCAATCTGCCCGTTTGTCCGGATTTCTGGACAAACGGGCAGCTGGCAAAACCCGCCCAGTTGCCTGGACATGTCCTCAAAAAGAGGACATGTCCGGGTAAATCCAGACATATGGTAACCCTAGGAAGGGGTAGCTGGGGATATAAATCCATTGTGGACACTGCTCAAAATGCAATTCAAACCCAAAAGGTAGAAGGGAGGAAAAGAAAATGGGCAAAGGCTGTACAGATCTTGTCCCGCTGACTGGTCAGCCACGGGGTGAGGAGAGAAATTGCTGGTAGGTAGATAAACTCAGGGTTGTGTGAAGAGAGACTGGGAAATAAGTGAGGTGAGAGATATGGTTTTGAGAGGAGGGTTGAGGAGAGGATATTAAAGGAGGGACATTTCCCCTCCCCCTCGATCCCACGTGCTTTCCTTCAGACTGTGGAACCTCTCATCTTACATTTAGATTTAGAGCACATCTTTTCAGTTACATTCAAGTATTTTAGGTATTTTACGCCAGAGTCGCTATGCTCACATTAGCCCCCTCCTCAAGTCACTTCACTGGCTCCCTTTCCGTTTCTGCATTCAATTCAAACTTCTCTTACTGACCTATAAGTGCACTCACTCTACCGCTCCCCAGTACCTCCCCACCCTTGTCTCTCTCTACACCCCCCCTCGGGTACTCCGTTCTGTGGATAAATCTTTCTTGTCCGTCCCCTTCTCCTCTACTGCTAATTCCAGACTCCGTTCCTTTTATCTCTCTGCACCTCACGCCTGATATAGACTCCCCCAGCCTGTACGTCTAGCCCCTCCCTAGCTGTCTTCAAATCCAGGCTAAAAGCCCACCTCTTTGACACTGCTTTTGACTCCTGACCACTACTCACTTGCCCTGTACCTATTATTCCCACCACTTTAATTCCCTTACCTCTTAGTTGTTCTGTCTGTTTGCCTGTACTACTACTACTACTACTACTACTTAACATTTCTAGAGCGCTACTAGGGTTACGCAGCGCTGTACAATTTAACAAAGAGAGACAGTCCCTGCTCAAAGAGCTTACAATCTAATCTTTGAGCAGGGACTGTCTTTTTGTGTTTGGTGTACAGCGCTGCATATGCCTTGTAGCGCTATAGAAGTGATAAGTAGTAGTAGTAGTAATGTAGAAGCCTGCCCTTGCAGATCAGCAACGCGGCCACGCAGGCTTCTGTTTCTGTGAGTCTGACGTATGTGCAGGACGTCAGACTCACAGAAATAGAAGCCTGCGCGGCCGGGTTGCTGATCTGCAAGGGCAGGCTTCTACATGGAATGTTGCTAGTGGAGGAGTAGCCTAGTGGTTAGTGCAGTGGAACATTGGATGTTGTTACTATTTGAGGTTCTGGAATGTTGCTATTACTTGAGAGTCTACATGGAATGTTGCTACTATTGGAGATTCTGTTGCTACTATTTGAGATTCTACATGGAATGTTGCTATTCCACTAGCAACATTCCATTTTAGATTGTGATTCTTTGAGCAGGGACTGTCTTTTCATGTATGGTGTACAGTGCTGAGTAAGCCTTGTAGTGCTATAGAAGTGATAAGTAGTAGTAGTAATATTTTCCTTCCATGGTTAGGGGGGTCTTTTACTACTGATTTGCTCGAGTTATCTGCAGCAGGGCCCATTTTATTCTTATGAGCTCTGCTGCAGATAATTCGAGCTAATCTTTAGTAAAAAAAAAAAAAAAAAAGAAACCCAGATTTGCTAAACTGCATTATAGCAATAACACTTACTGTTAACTGGCAATAATTCATTATATACCAATAATACATCTGAACACAGCACTTGTTTGCACATTAAAAAAATAAGGAAGTGCCCTGTATGCAAAGCAACTTGTTATTATGTAAATGAGTTTGTGTTAAACTTTGTAATCTGTATTACTCATGAACAACACTTCCAGATTAGCAGTTTCCAGTGTTACCCAAGCCCAGACAGGTTTTCAGGATGTCCACAATGAATATTCATGAGAGAGATTTGCATGCACTGCCTCCACAGCATACAAATGTCTCTCGTGACTATTCATTGTGGATACTCTGAAAACTCTGGGGAGCTCCAGGACACGTTTGGGAACCACGGATTTAGGGGACTGGTCTGTTAGCAAACACAGGATCTCCTGTTTGTTCTAAAAATTGAAGGTCACTTCCGCATGAATCCCTTGCAAAAAAAAGGTGCACCCAGATCCCTCCCACCACCTCCCGATTCCTTTGTAAAATTCAGGGAACCCCCCAGACTCTTTCCCATTCACCAATCCATCTCTAAAAATTAATGAACTCCTCCTGAAATCCCCCCCCCCCCCCAAAAAAACACAAGTGATCCATTAAATTTGAGTAAACCTGCTGGCAGGGCTGCTGAGGGGGGAGGGACAGGGGGGCAAGAATCCTCCAGGCCTGGCTTCCAAGGGGAGCCCGGCGCCGTGGTCTGTCTCTCTCCTGATAGGACCCAGGTGATTGCGTCCCGACAGGAGTAGGCAAGAGAAAACTCCAGTGCCAGGCCCCCCCCCCCCTTAGAGACTGGGGAGGAGCAGACACAGGGCGATGTGAGGGGAAACAATGCAGGAGAGAACAGCGCTGGAGGAAGACGTGCTGGCGGGGCTTGAGGACCCCGGTTAGCCAAGGTATGTGGAGTTGCAGCGTGGGGCAGGGAGGTAGGGCAAAATGTGCCTTCCCCCACTTTTGGCTCCGCCCCTCCATTTTTATAATGTGGCTACACAGCGGTCCGTAGCGGCCCTGCCTGCTGGTCCCACTGCCTCATATTGCCCCCCCCCCCCCCCCAGCATCTATCAAAAATTCTTGGGACCTAGTGGAAAGGAAGAGCGGTGGCTGCCTTTTCAAAAAGGGTGTCCGCCTGGCCTCCTAGTAGTAGTTTGATGGTTCTACCACTAGGGGTCACCTTGGAAAAGAAATGGCTGAGCGGGATATGATAAAGGTTTATAAAATGGACCGTGTAGGTCTTTTTCTGCCGTCATCTACTATGTTACTATGTAAAATGAGTGGAGGGGGGGGGGGTGGGTGGAACAGTTAAATAGAGACATTGAAACAAGAGAACACTCCATGAAAACTAATGACCTGCAGATTGAAAACAGATCATAAAAAGCGTTTTTTTTTTCATGCAGCTCATAATTTAGCTGTGAAACCTGTCGCTGGAGGATGTAATCAAGGAGACTAGCACGGTGGCCTTCAAAAGAGGATTGGGCAACTTCCTGGATGAAGAGTCCATCAAAATGATTAGTCAAGTGGGCCTGGGAGAGCCCTGGAAATAAACTATAAGAAATACGAGATATGGGATCTGCTCCATACTTGTGACTCAGAGAGAGAGAGAAATGCTGGGCTCGGTGGAGCTTGGTCTGACTCAGTGCGAATTTATTATTTTTATTTTATCTATTGCATTTGTATCCCACATTTTCCCACCTATTTGCGGGCTCAATGTGGCTTACAGAGTTTTGTTATAACATAGTCATTCCAGGTTCACGAATACAATTGGTAGTGTACAGGATATCAGATACAATTGGACAGGTGCAAACAGTAAGTAAGGGAAGAGAGAAGAAAGGTGTTAGGCAGGATAGTATAGAAGGTGGACTTTAATAGCCGAATGGGTTGGTGAGGTAGTTTGTAAGGCTATGGGTCATGGCTTATCGTCTGTTCTTATGAAGTACCCAGAACTAGTGCAAGAGTATTGCGTGTCCTAAACAAACCTTGAGCCTTACCCCTCCCCCCTCCCCATTCTACCCCAATTAACTTTCAGGTCCCCAATCTGCCCCCCAAGACGGCATCGTTAACTTTCTTATCTATCTATGTGTAATCCCCCATTATAATGGGGATTACTAGAGTCGTCTGAGATGAAAAACATTTTCCATTTGAAAGTATATCATGAGAGTTTATTGCCAGAAGAATGTCCTGAATTAGAGGTAGCAGGTCCCAAGGAACAATAAAGGACTTCTCAATTTCCAGGCCATCGGAACTGGGGCATGAAATTTGAGATACAAGAGAGCACCTTGGTTCTGTGTTAAGACTACACGTATTTAGCCTGCGTGGACACTGTATCAATGATCTCTTGAGAAGAGGAAACAGTTTTGTCAGAGTTAGTGGGGCACTATGAGAGTAGTTATACTTAGCATCTTCTTGGAATGCCCATAGGGTTTTGGCTATTAGGGGTATGGGAGAGGGCCTGCTGAGGGGAAGAAATCTTAATTGGCGAGTATCTTGCCAGCTGACAATTGCATTCAAACTTGGGAAAAGGTAAAAGTGGCGTTAAATAGGTAATTCTTTAAAAAAAATTTCTTTATTTAACAAAGTCAATTTAGACAATAGTGTAGCCTTTAAAGTCTCTGACTCGGGTATATATATAAAGTATCACATACCATGTAAAAAGAGTTTATCTTATTGGGCAGACTGGATGGACCGGACAGGTCTTTTATCTGCCTTCATTTACTATGTTACTATGTATTTAGAGATACAAATTAACCTACGCATCAAACTTCTCCTACATAAGCACACAACTATGGAATATACTCCCAAGGTCTGTGAAATCAATTTATGACCATCTAGACTTCAGGAGATCATTAAAGACCTACCTATTCAGAAAAGCATTCCCCCCACCAATCAAACCTAGATGCCTCCAATCTGCAACACAACAAACCACAAGCTGTACTGGACAATACATATTACTTCCTATCCTTTATCCCTAGGCACCCGAATATACTAGTTTTACCCGACCCTAACATCAAATTGTATTTATTTCCACACCGGTTTAGGTGATCGCCTTGACCGGTAAGATGTAAGCCACAATGAGCCTGCAAATAGGGAGGGAAAATGTGGGATACAAATGCAACAAATGTTATCAATAGAAATCAAACAAAATAAAACATGGAAAAGAAAATAAGATGATACCTTTTTTATTGGACATAACTTAATACATTTCTTGATTAGCTTTCGAAGGTTGCCCTTCTTCGTCAGATCGGAAATAAGCAAATGTGGTAGCAGATAGCAGGCTGCAAAGAACAGACCATCAAGAAACTCCAGACAGCCCAGAACACCGCCGCCAGACTCATTTTTGGAACACCTAAATACGAAAGTGCGAAACCCCTCAGAGAGAAACTGCACTGGCTCCCGCTCAAGGAACGTATTGAGTTCAAGATCTGCACGACTGTACACAAAGTCATTCATGCAGATGCCCCACTCTATATGCTAAACCTAGTGGACCTACCGCCCAGGAATGCCAAAAAATCGGCCCGCAAATTCCTCAACCTGAACTTCCCCAGCTGTAAAGGAATGAAATACAAACAGGCGTATGCTACTACCTTTGCGTACAAAAGCACACAATATTGGAACGCACTACCCATGGCCCTGAAAACCATAACCAATCTAACAAGCTTTCGCAAAGCTCTGAAAACACATCTCTTCAACAGAGCCTACAAAAGTCACCCCCAATGAAACATATCATTCCGTAAACTACATAAGGCACCTACAACACCTCTCACACGACCTTACCTAACACCTTTCCATCTGAATTCCTCTTTCACCTCAGCTTATGATTGACTGTTTTTGTTCTTTCAAATCATGCAACGACGTTTTCATTTTCCATACTCTGTAAGCCACATTGAGCCTGCAAAAAGGTGGGAAAATGTGGGGTACAAATACAATAAATAAATATATGAGAGAAACATCAAAGCATCACTTTGACAGTCTGACAGAGTGGGAGGGTGGGGGTATGCATGGGGACATCAAAGCATTTCATTGATATTCTAACAGGATGGGTGTTGGTAGGTGAGAGGAGGGTAATAAACAGAGAAATACAGCTTTATGGTTTATAATGGGTTAGAAAACCCAGATCCTTATTAAGTCCTGTCTGTTGGGTGTCAAAATATTCAATCATTCTTATTTCAAAGGTCTTACGTTCCTGTATTGTTTGAAAATTAACCTTTAAGAGTGGACTAACACGGCTACCACACCTCTCTAAATGCAACAAATAAATAAATAAAATATTGGAAATATATGCATAATGGCTACATACAGAATTGCAGAATCTTTGCCACTGAAGTTTCAAACTTTTGCAGGACAACCTACCCCTCGGCAATCCTGGGATATGGGGGTGGGTGGTGGGTGGAGGAGGTTGCTCCCTCTTCCTGTCACTTCTGCATGGAAATGCCAAACATTCCCATCCCTGCCAACCCCCTCTCCCCCCCACCCCCACTTCACTGCACTGTAAGCAAAATAAATCTTTCCTGCTGTTTTTACTACATTGCAGTATTTACATGGTGTCCCGTCATGGTGCCTCACAAAAACTGACCAGGATTCTCTTCCAATTTTTTTCATTTGCATTTTAAACATCTCAGTAATTCCGTCTCAGGCTTCCCCCTTTACCCGTCAAGCTCCATTTAAGGGCTGTGAATGCCAAGTAGTACACCAGAGCCAACAGGACGAGCCATGGTGGCGACTCCTGCTGGGTGGGACCCAAGCTGCTAACAGTCCCTTGGTTTGTCATCCGGCAACTTTTATTCTTTACAAATGTGTTAGTTCAGTCCTGGCTTTAGCCTTTTGCTTGCACACACTGTTAGGGGATATTCATTCATTGATTTGCCTTTAAAAAATGTAGTGCACATAACTGTCAATTTTTGTGCATTAAAGGGGGTCTTTTACTAAAGATTAGTTCATATTATCTGCAGCAGGGCCTGTAGGAATAAAATGGATCCTGTGGCAGATAACATGCACTAAGGCTTACCGAAAGACCCCCTAAATGTGATAATGTGCATGAAATTGTTTTTAAATTAAAATGAACGTCTGAAATGAACTTATAAAAAGCATCCTAAAATTGAGAAAAATCTGAACACCCCCCACAACACCCCAAAAATACACTGAAAATGTTTTGCTTATGATAGTTACAGGTTCCTGGAGGCAGTAGAGTAAAGCCAAGAGTAACATAACATAGTAGATGACGGCAGAGCGAGTCTATCAGCATGACATGGAGGCAACTGCAAAACCACATAAGTACATATGTATTGCCACGCTGGGGCAGACCAAAGGTCCATCAAGCCCAGCATCCTGTTTCCAACAGTGGTCAATCCAGGTCACAAATACCTGGCAAGATCCTGAAAAAGTACAAAACATTTTATACTGCTTATCCCAGAAATAGTGGATTTTCCCCAAGTCAATTTAATAATGGTCTATAGACTTTTCCTTTAGGAAACAGTCCAGACCTTTTTAAACCCCGCTAAGCTAACCGCCTTTACCACATTCTCTGGCAACGAATTTCAGAGTTTAATTACACGTTGAGTGAAGAAACATTTTCTCCGATTCATATTAAATTTACTACTTTGTAGCTTCATCGCATGCCCCCTAGTCCTAGTATTTTTGGAAAGAGTAAACAAGCAATTCACGTCTACCCGTTCTACTCCACTCAGTATTTTATAGACCTCTATCATATCTCCCCTCAGTCCTCTTTTCTCCAAGCTGAAGAGCCCTAGATGCTTCAGCCTTTCCTCATAGGGAAGTTGTCTCATCCCCTTTATCATTTTCATCGCCCTTCTTGGCCGCGGTTTCTGCAGTCATAAAGAGAAAACAGATTCTGGTTTCATGTGGTGGTCAGCCATCTCAGACAGTCTTACCTCTGTTCTTCAGAAACTACACCTAGCCTGCCCGGCTACACAAGTGCCAGGCACAGTCTCTGGTGAATCCCATCGGCAAGCTGAAAGCCACGATCATAAGCAATGTGTCAGACTCACCGTCCAGAGCAGTTTATTTCACCACTTAAAGGAGTCCCTCTTAATCAATAAGAGCAGCTGACAGGACAGCAGAGCACACTGCTATTGATTGCACAGTACAGATATCTGAATTACACAAGCCCTGTCATCAGCACAGCAGGGTTCACCTCTCTATATTTAGAAATGAGTCAGCAGCAGCCAAAGAATCCTTCCGATTACACCGTCTCCCAATGCTACTACTACTTAACATTTCTAAAGCGCTACTAGGGTTACGCAGCGCTGTACAATTTACATAGAGGGACAGTCCCTGCTCAAAGAGCTTACAATCTAGAAGACAAGTGAACGGTCAGTCCGATAGGGGCAGTCAAATTGGGGCAGTCTGGATTTACTGAACGGTAAGAGTTAGGTGCTGAAGGCAGCAATGAAGAGGTGGGCTTTGAGCAAGGATTTGAAGATGGGCAAGGAGGGGGCTTGGCGTAAGGACTCGGGGAGGTTGTTCCAAGCATAGGGTGAGGCGAGGCAGAATGAGCGGAGCCTGGAATTGGCGGTGGTGGAGAAGGGTACTGAGAGGAGGGATTTGTCCTGTGAATGGAGGTTTTGGGCGGGAACGTAAGGGGAGATGAGGGTAGAGAGGTAGTGAGGGGCAGCAGACTGAGTGCATTTGTAGGTAAGAAGGAGAAGCCTGAATTGAATGCGGTATCTCATTGGAAGCCAGTGAAGTGACCTGAGGAGAGGGGTGATATGAGTATATCGGTTCTGGCGGAATATAAGACAATGCAAGGCTGGCAGACTGAGGAATGGTGGGACTGACGGAAGGGAATCCTAGCACAGTCACACCAGCTCTTCCTTGACATGGACATCACTGTGGATAGTTACTGGACACAAATCCTCTAATTTTATAATCTTGCATAGGCATTCTCGGGCTTAGACTGCAAAATTGCACGTGCAGGGTATAGAATACTGCAGACAAAGAAAGAGTGGAGTGAAAACCAGTGGCGTAGCCAAGGGTGGGCCCGGGTGGGCCCAAGGCCGACCCACTTTGGGCTCAGGCCCACCCAGTAGCAGCACACCTATGAAGTGGTTGGCAGGGGTCCCCAAGCCCTACCAGCCAAAAACTCCCAACAACCGTCCCTCCTGCATATCTTGTAAATAGCAGATCTTCGCCTGCAGCGAGCAGCGACTGATACATGCTGTTCACACCGGTCCTACAGCCTTCCCTCTGATATATTCCCGCCTATGCAGAAACAGGAAGTTGCGTCAGAGGGAAGGCTGTGGGGCCAACATGAGCAGTGTGTATCAGTTGCTGCTCGCTGCCGGTGAAAATCTGCTACTTAAAAGGTATGCGGGGGAGGAGGGATGTTTGAGAGACCATATGGCATGCAGGCGAGAGAGGGAGAGACCAAATCATTTGTGGGACAAGGCGGAGTTATTCTGCCCACCCATGTTGGGCACAGGCCCACCCAAAATTGGGTGCCTGGCTACGCCCCTGGTGAAAACACACTGGGAAGGTGTACGAATAAGGTCAGCTTTTATTAAAAGGACCCGACAGGGACATCCTGTTTCAGCTTGGCAGCCTGCATCAGGAGTCAAAATGACAGGAAGCTGGGCTAATATAGTATAATCAAGCACCAAATACACATCAAGGCTTAAAAACCGGGTAAATATTGCAGCGTGACAAAGCCGACCTTCATTCAAATCAAAAAGGGTCTGGTGATTTGGAGTTTTGCAACGGGATAATAGCACGATGTGCCGTTATTGCTTTTTGTCATCAGTAGCGCCTTGTTGATTTGCTTGAGCGTCGGCTTTGTCACGCTGCGATATCTGTCCGTTTTCTAAGCCTTGATGCGTTATTGCTTTTTGTCATCAGTAGCGCCTTGTTGATTTGCATGAACGTCGGCTTTGTCACGCTGCGATAGCTGTCCGTTTTCTAAGCCTTGATGCGTACTTGGTGTTTGATTACGCCAGTGGTTCCAAAACCTGGTCCTGGAGGCACCCCAGCCATTCAGGTTCTCAGGATATCCACAATGAATATTCTTGAGAGAGATGTGTATGTTAAGCAAATCTCTTTCATGAATATTCTTTGTGGATATCCTGAAAACCTGACTGGCTGGGGTGCCTCCAGGACCAGGTTTAGGAACCAATGGATTACGCCATATTAGCCCACCATCCTGTCAGTTTTTAATTCCCAATGAAGGCTACCAAGCTGAAACACGGTGACCGTATGAGGTCCTTTTAATAAAGGCTGACCTTATTTGCACACTCCTCAGTGTGTTTTGACTCTGTTCTTTCTTTGTCTGTGGAGTTTTGGACTTTCTGTGTAACTAAATTGCGATGGGCCCCTTTTCCTAAGCTGCAGTAGGTGATAAAGTTGCTTAATGCGGCAAAAAGTGGAGTACCGTGGGACAAGCTATAGCGTCCGAAAAAATTGGAATAAGTAGAATCTAAATCGCATCAGCTTCAAAATTTCTACACTTGCAAAAGTGTTGAAAGGTGAAAATGGACTGGGCAGACTTATACAGTCTGTGCCAGAGCCGCTGCTGGGAGGCAGGGGTAGTGCTGGGCAGACTTATACGGTCTGTGCCAGAGCTGGTGGTGGGAGGCGGGACTGGTGGTTGGGAGGCGGGGATAGTGCTGGGCAGACTTATATGGTCTGTGCCAGAGCCAGTGGTGGGAGGCGGGGCTGGTGGTTGGGAGGCGGGGATAGTGCTGGGCAGACTTACACGGTCTGTGCCAGAGCCGCTGGTGGGAGGCAGGGGTAGTGCTGGGCAGACTTATACGGTCTGTGCCAGAGCCAATGGTGGGCGGCGGGACTGGTGGTTGGGAAGCAGGGATAGTGCTGGGCAGACTTATACGGTCTGTGCCAGAGCCGGTGGTGGGAGGCGGGACGTGGTTGGGAGGCGGGGATAGAGCTGGGCAGACTTATACGGTCTGTGCCAGAGCCGGTGGTGGGAGGTGGAGGTGGGGCTGGTGGTTGGGAGGCAGGGGATAGTGCTGGGCAGACTTATACAGTCTGTGCCAGAGCCGGTGGTGGGAGGCAGGACTGGTGGTTGGGAGGCGGGGATAGTGCTGGGCAGACTTATACGGTCTGTGCCAGAGCCAGTGGTGGGAGGCAGGACTGGTGGTTGGGAGGCGGGGATAGTGCTGGGCAGACTTATACGGTCTGTGCCAGAGCCGGTGGTGGGAGGCGGGACTGGTGGTTGGGAGGCGGGGATAGTGCTGGGCAGACTTATACGGTCTGTGCCAGAGCCGGTGGTGGGAGGCAGGACTGGTGGTTGGGAGGCGGGGATAGTGCTGGGCAGACTTATATGGTCTGTGCCAGAGCCGCTGGTGGGAGGCGGGGCTGGTGGTTGGGAGGCGGGGATAGTGCTGGGCAGACTTACACGGTCTGTGCCCTGAAAAGGACAGGTACAAATCAAGGTAAGGTATACACAAAAAGTAGCACATATGAGTTTGTCTTGTTGAGCAGACTGGATGGACTGTGCAGGTCTTTTTCTGCCGTCATCTACTATGTTACTATCCTGCTTATAATCGAACGTGAAAAACGCCCAAGTTCCGACCTAAATCGGGAGATGGGCGTTTATCTCACAAAAACGAATAACGCGGTATAATCAAAAGCCGAATTTGGACGCTTTCAACTGCACTCCGTCGCGGATGCGGACAAAGTTGACGGGGGCGTGTCGAAGGCGTGTCGAAGGCGGAGCTGGGGCGTGGTTATCGGGCGAA
Organism: Microcaecilia unicolor; assembly: GCF_901765095.1. Taxonomy (NCBI): domain Eukaryota; kingdom Metazoa; phylum Chordata; class Amphibia; order Gymnophiona; family Siphonopidae; genus Microcaecilia; species Microcaecilia unicolor. Next base: position 12,711,258 of record NC_044036.1, on the reverse strand, counting down.
CAGAGATGGGCGCCCTTTCGCCGATAATGGAAGAAAAATATGCGATTTCAGCGAGAATTTAGGGCACTTTTCCTGGACCCTGTTTTTCCACGAATAAGGCCCCAAAAAGTGCCCTAAATGACCAGATGACCACTGGAGGGAATCGGGGATGACCTCCCCTGACTTCCCCAGTGGTCACAAACCCCCTCCCAGCACAAAATATGACGTTTCACAACTTTTTATTTTCACCCTCAAATGTCATACCCACCTCCCTGGCAGCAGTATGCAGGTTACTGGAGCACTTATTAGGGGGTGCAGTGGACTTCAGGCAGGTGGACCCAGGCCCATCCCCCCCCCTACCTGTTACAATTGTGCTGCTTAATGCGTTAGTCGTCCAACCCCCCCAAACCCACTGTACCCACATGTAGGTGCCCCCCTTCACCCCTTAGGGCTATAGTAATGGTGTAGACTTGTGGGCAGTGGGTTTTGAGGGGGATTTGGGAGGCTCAACACACAAGGGAAGGGTGCTATGCACCTGGGAGCTCTTTTACCTTTTTTTTTTGTTTTGTAAAAGTGCCCCCTAGGGTGCCCGGTTGGTGTTCTGGCATGTGAGGGGGACTAGTGCACTACGAATCATGGCCCCTCCCACGAACAAATGCCTTGGATGTATTCGTTTTTGAGCTGGGCGCTTTCATTTTCCATTATCACTGAATAACAAAAACGCCCAGCTCACAAATTAGCGAATAACATATGGGCGTCTATTTTTTTCAAAAATACGGTTGGGTCCGCCCCTTCACGGACCCGTTCTCGGAGATAAACGCCCATGGAGATAGGCGTTTTCGTTCAATTATGCCCCTCCATGTTGCTATGTTACCTCAGTATGACCGGCAACACCTCCTTCCAAAGGACACGCCTTATAATAAGAGAGGGTGCCTCTTTAATCATAAGTCTTAGAAAAAAAAACCTCCACTTTAGATAACTTCATGAGATAATGCCCAAGCACCTTATCAAACACTTATAGGTGAAGACACAGTAGTTTAAATACAATGTAATGACCAAAAAAACCCGTTACTTATCTTGGATGGTGAAAACAATAAGAAAATGTTCCACAGGTTAATGCAGACACTTAAATTTGCGATTGCATTTTCTTCATATCCCGACAGGGAAGCCCTGTTTCGCCAATGGATGGCTGCGTCAGGGGAAAGTTTTTAATAACCGCCTCCAAGAGATCAGCTCGCCTCATGTGCTTCCCATGGCAATTTCAGAATGTGCGTGCGCTAACCGCGTTCTAAAAAATTCTTTGTATTTGTTGGAGGGGGTGTGTCAGGAGTGGAGAGTGGGGGTTCTACACTAACCCGTTAGCCCATCTACATTACCACGTGCTAACTGGTTAGTGCATGGATAACATGGGAGCCCTATTAGATTGTAAGCTCTTTGAGCAGGGACTGTCTTTCTTCTATGTTTGTGCAGCGCTGCGTACGCCTTGTAGCGCTATAGAAATGCTAAATAGTAGTAGTAGTAATCTCTTGTAACCAGAGCTAATATTGTGATGTCATAATGCCTCAGGCCACCAATAAGAGCCAACCTCATCAGTGATGTCACAATGGCTTGATTGTCCTATACTTGGCTTACTTTTATTACATAGCTGAGCAGGGACTGTCTTTCTTCTATGTTTGTGCAGCGCTGCGTACGCCTTGTAGCGCTATAGAAATGCTAAATAGTAGTAGTAGTAGCCCTTACCATCTCCAAAATAAATTTTGGTAAGCGCTCCCACGGTCATTTAAAAAAATGAGTATCAAAAATACAGGAACAAAAAGCTGGTTCTAAACAATCAAATGAGAACACGATATTGAAGAGTCCAATAGTATTACAAAGACACATATTACTCTTTTTGCTTAAAACGAGGAAAAGACCTCAAAATACCCGAATGCTTACTTCAATTTTAGCGTCTTTCACTGGGGTTGTAGTCTTCATCATTGGTCTAGAAACCTTGTAATGTTTTTCTTGTTACTATTCAAAATTTATTTTTATTTATAATTATCACTCCTTATTTTTCTAAAAAAATGTTTTCTTCTTTATTTTCTTCTTAATTTTATACAAAAAAACATTCCTTTCCTTCTTTTTTGAACAATGACTGTATAATAAAAAAAAGTCGAGCACTTAACTAACACCCGACGGTGGCCAGACCCGTTTCACTTCCACAGCTTCCTCAGAGGCTCTGCATCGACATGTGAAAATTTCCAAAGGACGGTGTCATTCATCACAATGATCACATTTCATCCTGTTCACTGCTTGCTCAGCAAAATGTCGGGAGAAAAATATTACGAGGTTTTTGTCTTTGTAATTTAAAACAAAATGGCCATAAGCTAATGACATTAGTGCATGGCCATTAATAGAGAAAGTAGAAAAAGTCTTCTTAATTGAAAAACCCAATCTGTTAAGGTTGGAGAAAAAGACCTCAATGTCTTTCATGCAATAGGGGAAGAGCCCCCACAAAGAAAAATCACCATCACTGGTCAAAAAAAACTCTAAAGTCGTAGAAAATATGTTGTGCAATAACACTAATTCCAACATTTCAGATATCAGTTCCACGCCAACTTATCCTATATAATAATTCTCTCCTCCAACATTCTGACTTTCCTGGGACCATGGCTCATTCCAAGTTGGTCTGCTAGGCTCCGTAGATCAGGCTGACATCACCGTAGTCATTATGATGTCAACTTCAGAACCCGGGGGAAAAAAAACATGCCTCACAGCTGAACCATGTCCAGAGGAGGGTCGCTGGACATGGGTGGCTGCAGTGGGGGCAGGGGGTCGCTGGACATGAGTGGCTGCAGGGGGGCAGGGGAGTGAGGAGTGTCGTTGGACATGGGTGGCTGGAGGGGGGGCAGAGGAGAGAGGAGGGTTGTTGGACATGAGTGCCTGGAGGGGGGCAGGGGAGAGAGGAGTGTCGTTGGACATGGGTGGCTGGAGGGGGGGGCAGGAGAGAGAGGAGGGCCGCTGGACATGGGTGGCTGCAGTGGGGGCAGGGGGTCGCTGGACATGAGTGGCTGCAGGGGGGCAGGGGAGAGAGGAGGCTCACTGGACATGGGTGTCAGGAGGGGGGCAGGGGAGAGAGGAGGTTCACTGGACATGGGTGGCTACAGTGGGCGCAGGGGGAGAGGAGGGTCGCTGGATATGGGTGGCTGCAGGGGAGCCGAGGAAAACCTTGCTAGCGCCCGTTTCATTTGTGTCAGAAATGGGCCTTTTTTACTACTAGGTAATAAAGAGTACTTAACTTCCAAACAGTGAGTACCTCCTACCAGGGATACGTAGCCCTTGAATAATGATCAAGAAGTGCTGAAGGTGTTGTCATAAAGTTAAAAAGATTCCCAACTGCTGCGTCAGTGAAATGTGTAAACATACACTGCCGAAATGACAACATCTATTTAACTCGCTGCAGGTTGGGTTTTTTGATTAAGAAGATTTATTAAACCCAAGATTCTATATATTGTGCCGAAGTTGTGTGCCAAATTTTGGGGACATGCCTAAGATCAGTAGTGTGCTGGAGCAGGCTCTCACAGGCTCGCAAGAGCCGGTTGTTAAGTTTTTTAGAATTTTGGGAGCCGGTTGTTAAAGTAGGGCCCTCCATGGCTACTTTAACAACTGGCTCCCAAAATGTGGGCTTGGGCCCCCTGCTGAATTATCTTTTACTTTGCTGGTGGGGATGCTGAGCCCTGCCAACCAAGTAAATAGACTACTGCTGCTCCCCGCTCCTTGTTTCCAGCTCTGGGCAGCAGGCTGGGACTTCTTGAGCATGTGAGAGAAGTTCTAGCATGCTGCTCAGAGCAAGACGTTGGGAGTGGTGGCAGTCCATTTATTGGCTGCCAGCAAAGGCATGCCTAGCGTGCCTGCACGAAGGGAGGGAGGAGAGAGAGGCAAGTGTTGCTCCCCCCCCCCCCCCAGCCACCCGACCACCCCTGGCCCTTCCAACTGCAGAGCTGGCTACATCCGGAGAAAGAGCCTGTTGTTAAAAATTTACCAGCACACCCCTGCCTAAGATGCACGAACTACTGAATTAACAAGCCCTTAATTAGCAATAATTGAGTGCTAACAACCAATTATTGCAGCTGATTGGCAGTTACTTGTGCCCCATGCACAACTTTTATAGTGGGTATCTGAAAAGGGGGCATAGCCAGGGGTCTAAGTACATAAGAATATAAGAACAGCCATACTGGGTCAGACCAATGGCCCATCTAGCCCAGTATCCTGCTTCCGACAGTGGCCAATCCAGGTCACAAGTACCTGGCAAAAACCCAATTAGTAGCAACATTCCAAGTAGAACCCCAAAGAGTAGCAACATTCCATTCAGAATCTCAAAGAGTAGAAACATTCCATGTAGAACCTCAGATAGTAGTAACATTCCATTAGGAATCTCCAAGAGTAGAAACATTCCATGTAGAACCTCAGATAGTAGCAGCATTCCATTCAGAATCTCAAGAGTAGAAACATTCCAATCAGAATCTCAAATAGTAGCAATATTCCATGCTACCAATCCCAGGGCAAGCAGTGGCTTCCCCCATGTCCATCTCAACAACAGACTATGGACTTTTCATCCAGGAACTTGTCCAAACCTTTCTTAAAACCTAAATACACTAAATGCTGTTACCACATCCTCCAGCACCGAGTTCCAGAGCTTAGCTATTCTTTGAGTGAAAAAATATTTCCTCCTATTTGTTTTAAACGTATTTCCATATAATTTCATTGAGTGTCCCCTGGTCTTTGTACTTTTTGAAAGAGTGAAAAATCAATTCACTTTTACCCATTCTACACCACTCAGGATGTTATAGAACTCAATCATATCTCTCCTTAGCCATCTCTTTTTCATGCTGAAAAGCCCGAACCTCTTTAGTCTTTCCTCAGAATATCTTTATCATAATACAGCCTGTAAGAAACTTTATGGCTCTTCTGTCCAATCCACAGTTAAACAAAATCCTCTCTCTGTTTCCCATGGAAATCGGACAACGGGTTTTCTCAGGGCTTGCCACTCTCACCCATATTGTTCAACCTAATAATGGTTCCCTTGGCCCGATCGTTAGTCAAACAAGGCTTCAACTCCTTCATATATGCAGATGTTGTGTCTATATATATCCCTTTCAACAAGAATATGTCCGAAATCACGACCAGGATCACTGAAAGAATAAACACCATGGAATCCTGGGTCTCAGATTTCAAGCTGAAGCTGAACGGAGAAAAAACACACTGCCTAATACTCACATCACCACACAACGTTAAATGCTACACAAACATCGACATTATGGGAATCTCCCTCCCAATAACAGACAAATTTAAAATCCTAGGAGTTACGATAGACCGCAACCTAACCTTTGTCAACCAGGTCTCAAATACTACAAAAAGAAAGTGTTCCACACAATGTGGAAACTGAAACGTATATAAAAAAAACCTACTTCCCTAGAAAAGTATTTCGTGCACTAGTTCAATCTATGGTCCTCGCCCATGCAGATTGTACACAGCACAAAGTACAGCAGCTAGACTGATAGTCGGAAAAAATTGATTTGAAAATGTGAGATCACTACTCCAAAGCCTGCATTGGCTCCCTATCATTACATAAGTAATGCCACACTGGGAAAGACCAAGGGTCCATCGAGCCCAGCATCCTGTCCACGACAGCGGCCAATCCAGGCCAAGGGCACCTGGCAAGCTTCCCAAACGTACAAATATTCTATACATGTTATTCCTGGAATTGTGGATTTTTCCCAAGTCCATTTAGTAGTGGTTTATGGACTTGTCCTTTAGGAAACTGTCTAACCCCTTTTTAAACTCTTCCAAGCTAACCGCCTTCACCAAGTTCTCCGGCAACGAATTCCAGAGTTTAATTATGCGTTGAGTGAAGAAACATTTTCTCCGATTTTCTTTTAAATTTACTACACTGTAGTTTCATCGCATGCCCCCTAGTCCTAGTATTTTTGGAAAGCGTGAACAGATGCTTCACATCCACCTGTTCCACTCCACTCATTATTTTATATACCTCTATCATGTCTCCCCTCAGCCGTCTCTTCTCCAAGCTGAATAGCCCTAGCCTCCTTAGTCTTTCTTCTTAGGGAAGTCGTCCCATCCCCGCTATCATTTTAGTCGCCCTTCGCTGCACCTTTTCCAATTCTACTATCAAAGCTCATATAACCTACAAACTATGTTTTCTGACCTATAAAATAATATTTGTCCTTGAACCAGAATATATGACAAACCTTATAGAGCTACCAGTACAAAGCACAACCAGCTTGGAGAAAAGATGGCCGAGGGGAGATACTAGGACTAGGGGGCACGCAATGAAGCTACAAAGTAGTAAATTTAACATGAATCGGAAAACATATTTCTTCACTCAATGTATAATTAAACTCTGGAACTCGTTGCCAGAGAATGTGGTAAAAGCAGCTAGCTTAGCGGGGTTTAAAAAAAGGTTTGAATAGCTTCCTAAAGAAAAAGCCCATAGATCGTTATTAAAATGGTCTTGGGGAAAATCCACTGCTTATTTCTAGGATAAGCAGCATAAAACATATTGTACTGTTCTGGGATCTTGCCAGGTACTTGTGACCTGGATTAGCCACTGCTGGAAACAGGATACTGGGCTTGATGGATCTTCGGTTTGTCCCAGTATGGCAACACTAATGTACTTATATGCACTTATATAACCAAAGGTGTACGAACCTACCTCAGCCTTCACTTCCCCAGATGTCAAGGTCTAAAATACAAACGAACACAAGCAACCAGCTTCACATACCTAAGCACTAGAGCCTGGAACTAAAAGACCTAAAATGCACTTAACATTCCGAAAACCCTTGAAAGCCCACATCTTCAGGAAATTCTTTTTTGATGAACCCACATAGCCAAAGTTAACAACGGCCGACCTTACCACACGCTAGAAAACTTTGACTAAACAGAACACTGCCAATGTCCAACCCTAAGCCACATTGAACCTACACTAGTCTGGAAAATGCTAACATAAATAAATAAATGCATTTACATATCTAACTCATACGTTCAAAAATTAATGGAGAAAAAGAAGACTCGGAGACAAGGCTCTCACATAAGCAGATAAACGTACACTGCAGGGGCCACTTCAATCACTGGTCAAAGACAAAAACTTTGTCAAACAGAAAACGAGCCGTAAGTAGGATCTTTCAGAGACATTTTGGAAAAGGAGCAAATGCGTCAAGTGTGCTTAACAGTACTTAGCTCATTATATAATCCGAAGAGAGCCCATCGCAGCATTGGAGGGACTTCATTTTAACCCGACAGAGGCCCTGTTTCGCATTTACCGCTGCCTCAGGGGAATCAAAACACCACTCCAGGTCAAGGCAATGCAATCCAATTTGACATCATCAAGACTATTTGACATCATCAAGCACAGCTAGTATGTCTCCCCACTGACCGCTGAGGGGGGAGGGGGCAGGGGTAGCAAGATTCCCCAGGTCTGGCCTCTAAGGGGGGGGGGGGGCTGGTGAAGGCAAGGCTTTCAGAGGCAGGCAGAAGGTTCTCCTCCCTTGGTCTGTCTCTCTCCTGCTCCTGTGTGTTAGGACCCGGGTGATTGAGTAAACGTGATAAATTGGATCCGGGGACACAGGAGAAGAGTGATAGACCAAGGGAGGAGCAGAAGCAGGAAGGTAAGGGGGGTGAGGGGGTGGTAGGCCGAGTGGGAAGGGACGGTGAAGGGGGCGGTGGTGGCTGTGGCCCGAGTGAGGGAGGGGGGGTCAGCAGCTGCCTGCGGCCCTGCTGACGGTCTCAAAATGGAATGATTATTTGCCCCTGTCTTGTGGTCTGGATGATGATACATATACTATTAAGTGTGCCAGTAGTGATCAGAGACAGGAAGTTATTTATTATTCTTATTATTTATTGCATTTGTATCCCACATTTTCCCACCTTTTTGCGGGTTCAGTGTGGCTTACAATATGAGATGAGTGATGGAAATACAGTTTGTTACAAATTGGTTATGGATTACATTGTGCAGAGTTATGCGAGACAATCGAGGTGTCGTTAAGGAATGTAACAATGGAACACAAACATTGAAACATTGGAAGGAGATAATGAGAGCTTAGAGGGCGATAATAAGGCATAAAGATATATGGTATGCATATTTCTGTGAGTAAGGGTATGAATGATGTGAGATTACGGGGGGTGGGAGTTCAGAAGTGGGTGTATGATGCATTAGTGAACAGTGAGTGTGGACTTTATGTGTTTTGGCTTTTTCCGTAAATTTTTTCAAAAAGATGGGTCTTCAATAATCTGCGGAAGGAAGCTTGCTCGTGGATCGTTCTTAAGTTGCGCGCCAGTGTATTCCAAAACTGCGTGCTCATGTGAGAAAAGGTTGACGCGTGTAGCGTCTTGTATTTCAAGCCCTTGCAATTGGGGAAGTGGAGGTTGAGGAAGGTTCGGGATGAACTTTTGGCGTTTCTGGGTGGTAAATCTATTAACTCAGACATGTAGGCTGGGGCTTCGCCGTGAATGATTTTGTGGACTAGTGTGCAAACTTTAAAAGTGACGCGTTCCTTGAGTGGAAGCCAGTGCAGTTTCTCTCGTAGTGGTTTTGCACTTTCATATTTTGGCTTTCCAAAGATGAGTCTGGCTGCCGTATTTTGGGCCGTTTGAAGTTTCCTCAGTGTTTGCTCTTTGCAGCCTGCGTATAGTGAGTTGCAGTAATCCAGATGGCTGAGTACGAGGGATTGTACTAGGCTGCGAAAGATGGATCTTGGGAAGAATGGTCTTATCCTTTTCAGTTTCCACATGCAGTAGAACATCTTTTTAGTTGTGTTGTTCAGAGAGGTTTCATTTTGAAATCTCCATGAGCCCTTTTGGATGCTTATTTGCACCATCTCCGTGGGGGTGCTCTCTTGAAAAATCAGCTGGAGAGACCCACAGGTTTCCCCTAGTGCCCGCCTCAAGGTTTCACAGCCAGCAAACAGCCTATGACAGAAGTGCACAGAAATTGATTTCACTGTTCACCTTGAAACAGAGGTTCACAACTAGTGGTGCCCACACCACCAAAGGATGTGGGGGAAGAGGTCAGGTGGGGAGCAGAGAAGTGTCTTGAAATCTGAGACAATTTATTGAAACTTTCTAGATGGAGTGAAGGCTGTATTTGTAGCGATATCTTAGCAGTTATCATAACAACGGTATATGTAGCTGTCACGTTTAAGAAGGGGGTGTGATGGTTTCATCGATCAGTTAAAGGGGCGCAGAAGGTTAAGAACCCCAGCCTTAACCAAGACCAGTCTTTCCATTCTTGTGTTGTCGATTCTTCAGCAGAAAAATATACACCAAGGAGGGCCCGAGCATACTCGAGTGGGAGAAACAAGAGAGGGGCAGTTGCTAACGTTTGGCAATTAAAATTCAATGCGAAGAAATGCAAAGTGATGCACTTAGGGAATAGAAATCCTCGGGAGACGTATGTGTTAGGCGGTGAGAGTCTGATAGGTACGGACGGACGGGGAGAGGGATCTTGGGATAATAGTATCTGAGGATTTAAAGGCGACAAAACAATGTGACAAGGCGGTGGCCGTAGCTAGAAGGTTGCTAGGCTGTATAGAGAGAGGTGTGACCAGCAGAAGAAAAGAGGTGTTGATGCCCCTGTATAAGTCGTTGGTGAGGCCCCACCTGGAGTATTGTGTTCCGTTTTGGAGGCCGTATCTTGTTAAGGATGTAAAAAGAATTGAAGCGGTGCAAAGAAAAGCTACGAGAATGGTATGGGATTTGCATTACAAGACGTATGAGGAGAGACTTGCTGAACTAAACATGTATACTCTGGAGGAAAGGAGAAACAGGGGTGATATGATACAGACGTTCAAATATTTGAAAGGTATTAATCCGCAAACGAACCTTTTCCGGAGATGGGAAGATGGTAGAACGAGAGGATATGAAATGAGATTGAAGGGGGGCAGACTCAAGAAAAATGTCAGGAAGTATTTTTTCACGGAGAGAGTAGTGGATGCTTGGAATGCCCTCCCGCGGGAGGTGGTGGAAATGAAAACGGTAACGGAATTCAAAAATGTGTGGGATAAACATAAAGGAATCCTGTGCAGAAGGAAGGGATCCTCAGGAGCTTAGCCTAGAATGGGTGGCAGAGCTGGTGGTTGGGAGGCGGGGCTAGTGCTGGGCAGACTTATACGGTCTGTGCTAGGGCTGGTGGTGGGAGGCGGGCGGGTGGTTGGGAGGCGGGGCTAGTGCTGGGCAGATTGTAAGCTCTTTGAGCAGGGACTGTCTTTCTTCTATGTTTGTGCAGCGCTGCATACGCCTTGTAGCGCTATAGAAATGCTAAATAGTAGTAGTAGTACTTATACGGTCTGTGCCCTGAAAAAGACAGGTACAAATTGAGGTAAGGTATACACAAAAAATGGCACATGTGAGTTTATCTTGTTGGGCAGACTGGGTGGACCGTGCAGGTCTTTTTCTGCCGTCATCTACTATGTTACTATGACTTTGGGAGCTCTGCTCTGCCTCCTGACGTGGCCTCTACTGAAAAAAAGCCCACTGTCCGCTGCCACAAGGCCTGGAAAACCACAGCTCCATTTATGAAGTGGAAGAGATAAACAGAGTGAAAAAAAATGACAGGAATCTATGGGAAAATAAATATGGAGCCTGGCTGAAAAGCATAAAGCACACAGCAAGGTAAAAGTAAGCTGCCTGCTTCTGATCCCTCTACACAGCCCCAGGCTTCCACCTTCTTACCAGCCACTGTACATCCAGTCCCATCCCTGACTCTGCGGGAGGAGACATTTCCTGCCTTTATACCATTCAGGCACTATTTTTAGAACAAAGCAGAGATGAGCTCATTCTCTGCTGGGTAACTTGAAATTTGGTTTGTTTTGCTTTTAAATCCCTTTCCTTTTCTGTTTCCCTCTGTGGACTGGAGGCTGCGGGTTAAGAGGAAGCGGGAAACGTTTATTAAATATGTTTAGAGCAGTCCCCACTGTCACCAGTGTACATGACAAAAAGAGCTTCCAGCGGTCTTCGTGTCTTAAGGAACACGTTAAGCCTGTCCAGAATTCACCACGTTGCATCTAGGAACCCGAAGTCCTGTCGTCTTGGAGTCCAGTGAAAATTGTTGCTGTAGGTGATGGTTGTCTCTTGGTAGCTCAGCTGATGGTGCGGCAAGAAGGAGTAGGATGGTCTGGCCTTTGCAATAATCCAGGGTTCCTCCACCTCCTGGGGTCGTTCCTTGCTTTCAGGCGATGGTGCATCACGGTTTTGCTGCTTAGCATTGGATTAGGGTTACCATATTTTGTCCTCCAAAAAGGAGGACACATGCCCCGCCCCCTGTCACACCGCCCCCTGTCACATTTCTCATCCCCCCTGTCACATACCCCGTCGCCCCCCCCCCCCTTCCCCTTACCTTACTACTGCCCTGGTGGTCTGGTGACCTCTTCAGGGCAGGAAAGTGCCCCCTCTTTCCTGCCCGGAGCGTTGCCCTGCATGCTTCCTTCCTGTTGCTGATCCTCTGCGCCGATTCAAAATGGCCGCCGAGAGTTGACGACTCACGAGGTCACTTCAACTCTCGGTGGCCATTTTGAATCGGCTCCAAGGATCTGCAACAGGAAGGATGCATGCAGGGCAGCGCTCCGGGCAGGAAAGAGGGGGCACTTTCCTGTCCCGAAGGCGGAAGAGGTCACTAGACCACCAGGGCACTAGTAAGTAAGGGGAAGGGAGGCTAGCAATCTGCCCGTTTGTCTGGATTTCTGGACAAACGGGCAGATTGGCAAAACCCACCCGGTTGCCCGGACATGCCCTCAAAAAGAGGACATGTCCAGGTAAATCCGGACATATGGTAACCCTACATTGGATGCAATGCAGTACTGGTGGACAGTGTTCCTCCAGACCCAGTCACAGTTGCAGTCATGACATCATCAAAGCACACTGAATCCTTATAAGACTCTGCCCGCACTGCAACTCCTGGAAAACTATTCATTTAAGTTTGCCTGTGCTCTTGAACATCCCTTACCTCCTGTTAGTGAGGGTTGTAAAGCTCCCAGCCACAGAGGAGCATGATAGGGCCCCCTCACAGCCTGTGTCCTGCCCTTTTACAGTCCGGAAGTTTCCTTTTTACCGTCCGTGTTCTGGGGTTTGGAATTCCACAGGGTCCTTTGCAATCCACCAGACCACGGGGAGAGCTCTATTGTAATCCACAGTCAGGGCTGTCTCGCTCAACCTCTTCGCTTTTACAGTCTGGAGGTTTCCCTCTTAACCGCCCCCTACTTGGGACTAAGACTCGTAGGTGAGTGTGCCCCTCCCCCAGTGCCCCCGGATTCCGCCACCACTTCCCCCCACTCAGCTCCAAACTCCCTCTGAAACAATCCCTCTCTCTCTCTCTCCCTTCCCCTTTCCTACGGAAGGGAAGGAGAGTCTCTGCGCGCTCCCTTCTCCCCCCTTTTCTCTCAAGTTCCTTCAAGCTTCCTGATTAGGGAGTCAGTGTTGCAGCACAAACCCCAATTTAAACAGTTCACTTTTCCACTTCAACCTTTTTCCCCCTGTCCACCTATTACCAGGCCAGGGGAATGTACGGGTCCCACCCTTTCACTGTCAGCACCAATTCCTGACAACCTCCCACTTGACCCAGGTTGAAACATTCGTTCCTTAATCCCACCTCTGATGCAGCCACCTTTTGCCTCCCTGCATCAAGCCAGAGAACCAGGCTGCCATCTGCCCTCTTAACTCTCTACCTTTTGCTTTGGCAAGAGCTGAGATATCCATGGGCTCCTCTTCCAGGTTCTCCTCGCTCTCTTTCTCCCCACTGTCCCCTGATTGCCAATCCATGGGTTCTTCTACCCTGCCCCCTCCCAGCTGCTCTTCATTCCCCTGATTGAATTTACTCAGAGTCTCCTCCTTTCCCTTAGCCCTCTGGGACTGGTAGTGTGAATAATTCTTACTTGCTGTACTCTGTGTCTCCCTCAGGGGCTGCTGGGAAGGGTAGTTCCTGGCTCTACTCTGTGCCTCCCTCAGGGGCTGCTGGGAATTGTAGTCTTTGGCTCTGACTATTTCCTATGAGGAAGGTGACCAACTGTTGTCCCTAACATGCTGGATCCTTGGGGACTGGAATCTACGGCGACCACCCCCACGAGCGGACTCAGGCCACCCCGAAGGAACCCTTCTCTCCCTTTCCCTGGCCATTTCCCACTCCATTTCCTCGTACTCTTCACAGGGTTGCTGCTATTCTTCCTTTCAAAATGTTGCTGCACTATAATTGCTACAGGGTGATGAGCATCACTCATGTGGTGAAGTCATCAGGTGGAGACTACTTCCGTAGAAGATGCTGCTCTTAGTGTAACTCCTGAAGAGCCATCAATTTTTTTTCCTGCACTCTGAGATGTCCCTTACCTCCCATTAGTGAGGTCATCCAGTAGAAGCTGCTTCCTTTCAAGACACCTCCTTCAGTGCAGCTCCTGGAGAGCATCAGTTTAAGTTTGCCTACACACCAAGCTATCCCTGACCTCCTGTTAGCATGAGATTAAATCACTAGTATTCTTTTCTTTAAAACCACTGCAGGGTGGTGAGTTTCACTTCTGCGGTGAGATCGTCAAATGAAGATTGCTTCACTATTATATGACCCATACATAGTGCTGCATGCCATCGAAGGGGTGCAACAAAGGGGTGTGCCCCTTTGTGCACTCCTTTGTGTGATCTGAGTGAGTGCGAGGAGACTGTTCTGTGTAATTTGAATATTTTGGTGTGGTTTGTTTTTTCTAAGATGGGATTTATTGTAGCTGATTCTTCTGATATGTACCAGATTTAAGTAGTGATGGGAAGAGGTCGATATGGGGACTTAACATCATAAGTTCAGAAGTAGGCATGCTGGTTTTTACCGATTTTTAACTCCAATTCCTAAAGTGCGAGATTTTCTTTTGGGAAGGTAACCTTCTGAGCCAAGATTTAAAATGTTTGTTCAATTAAAAATAAGAATGCATTAATTTACAATTTTATTTATTTATTTGTTACATTTGTATCCCGCGCTTTTCTTGTTACGGAATCATTAGATATTCTTGGTATTTCCGAAGCATGGCTTACATTAGCGGATGATGTTTACCTTCATGAGCTATGTCTTCTTGGGTACATTCTTCATCCTGCTTTGGAGCTAATTTTATTTCATAACAGGCTCTGGAGACCTTGCTTGATGGACATTCCTCTGAATAAGTTAGCTATTGATATTGACTTAATGAAAACGTTATTGATACTTGAAATTTACTTTGCTAACCTGATAATTATGGCTGATTTGGTTTCTACATCGCAGTTTGTAGTAACTTTCTGCAAGCTATGTCAGTGTTCAGGTTTTGCCAATTAATGTAAATGACATTGGAGTGGAGAAGTAGCCTAAGGGTTAGAGCACCAGTCTTGACATCCAGAGGTGCCAGTTCAAATCCCACTGCCGCTTCTTGTGATCTTGGGCGAGTCACTAAACCCTCCATTGCCTCAGGTACAAACATCGGGGCCCCTTTTTCAAAGGCATGTTAGGTGCTATGCATTTGTAGCACTCACCTAAACGAGGCTACCGCACCCCCAGGCGGTAATTTTAGATTTGGCATGGGCCCATAACGCCTGAATCATTTATTTCCTCGTACGTGTGTCACTTCCGGCGGTAATTGGCTGTTGGCGTGCACCGACCGGTCACTACGCACGTAGCACATGAGCCCTTACTGCTAGAAAAATGGGTGGCATTTTATTTATTTAACATATTTATACCCCACATTTTCCCATTTAGTTGCAAGCTCAATGTGGCTTACACAATACCGGAAAGCTCTGGTTCAGTATTACCAATACATAATAAAGTAGAAAGCATGATAAGAAACATAAGTATAAGCTACAAGGAATGAGGAGGGGGTGGTAATAAAGTCTAATACTGTCCATATTTAGCTGTGTCGCAGGAAGTAGAATCAGGGGGATAAGCCTTCTTAAAGGAGGTGTTGATGCCCCTGTATGTCATTGGTGAGGCCCCAGCTGGAGTATTGTGTTCAGTTTTGGAGGCCGTATCTTGTTAAGGATGTAAAAAGAATTGAAGCGGTGCAAAGAAAAGCTACGAGGATGGTATGGGATTTGCGTTACAAGACGTATGAGGAGAGACTTGCAGACCTGAACATGTATACCCTGGAGGAAAGGAGAAACAGGGGTGATATGATACAGACGTTCAAATATTTGAAAGGTATTAATCCGCAAACGAACCTTTTCCGTAGATAGGAAGGCGGTAGAACTAGAGGACATGAAATGAGATTGAAGGGGGGCAGACTCAAGAAAAATGTCAGGAAGTATTTTTTCACGGAGAGAGTGGTGGATGCTTGGAATGCCCTCCCGCGGGAGGTGGTGGAAATGAAAACGGTAACTGAATTCAAACATGCGTGGGATAAACATAAAGGAATCTTGTTCACCTACATCTACTATGTTACTACGTAAACAGGATGCTTTTCAGTATTTTCCTGAAGTTAAGATGGTTGTGGATAGACCTTCCAGCTTTGGGCAAAGCGTTCCACAGTTGTGTACTTATGTAAGAAAAGCTGGATGCATAAGTAGATTTGTATCTAAGTCCATTACAGTCTGGATAATGCAGATTTAAATAAGTACGGGATAGGTTGGTACTGTTCCTGGGTGGTAATTTTATAAGGTCCAGCATGTATCCAAGAACATCACCATAAATAATCCTGTGGACAAGAGTACAAACCTTAAAGGCAATACGTTCCTTGGTGGGAGCCAATGTAGCTTTTCACGAATGGGTTTGGCACTGTTAAATTTTGGTTTTCCAAATATCAATCCGGCTGCTGTATTTTGCGCAGTCTGAAGTTTCTTTGTTAGGACTCAGGCCAGTTTTGGATGCGTGTCGGTTTCAGTTTTACCGCAGGCCCTTTTCCCATCCCGTTAAAGAAAAGCCCTTTTTTGCAGACGCGGTAAACACTGGCCAGGCACGTGCCCACTACACGTGCCTACATTACCTCAGGCCACTTTTTACTGCATCTTAGTAAAAGGACCCGATAGATTGTGAGGGAAATAGTCTTGCCAGCGTCCATTTCAGTTTTTTGCAAAACGGACCTTTTTTGCCCAGTACATCAATATTTATTATATTTATGTATTTGGATTTTGCTCACACCTTTTTCAGTAGTAGCTCACGGTGAGTTACATTCAGGTACACTGGCTATCATGTAATGGCGATTATGTTTTAAAGTGAACCGCGATTGTCCCCTCGCCTCCCTTCCCATCCATATCCAGCGATTCTCGTGATTGTCTCCTCGCCTCCCATCCCATCCATATTTATTTATTGCACTTGTATCCCACATTTTCCCACCTATTTGCAGGCTCAATGTGGCTTAAAGAGACCTGTTATAGCATATCTATACCAGGTTAAAGAAGGGGTGTTGATGCCCCTGTATAAGTCGTTGGTGAGGCCCCACCTGGAGCATAAAGGAATCCTGTGCCGAAGGAATGGATCCTCAGGAGCTTAGTCAAGATCGGGAGGCGGGGCTGGTGGTTGGGAGGCGGGGATAGTGCTGGGCAGACTTGTACGGTCTGTGCCAGAGCCGGTGGTGGGAAGCGGGACTGGTGGTTGGGAGGCAGGGATAGTGCTGGAGAGGGCTGGTGGTTGGGAGGCGGGGAT
Organism: Microcaecilia unicolor; assembly: GCF_901765095.1. Taxonomy (NCBI): domain Eukaryota; kingdom Metazoa; phylum Chordata; class Amphibia; order Gymnophiona; family Siphonopidae; genus Microcaecilia; species Microcaecilia unicolor. The sequence goes on along the minus strand of NC_044036.1, from coordinate 12,694,658 downwards.
AGTGCTGGACAGACTTGTACGGTCTGTGCCAGAGCCAGTGGTTGGGAGGCAGGGCTGGTGGTTGGGAGATGAGGATAGTGCTGGGCAGACTTATACGGTCTGTGCCCTGAAGAGCACAGGTACAAATCAAAGTAGGGTATACACAAAAAGTAGCAAATATGAGTTATCTTGTTGGGCAGACTGGATGGACCGTGCAGGTCTTTTTCTGCCGTCATCTACTATGTTACTATGTAATTAGTGTTACATGGAGGTAAAGGAACACAGGGAGGTTTGGTCAAGTCGTTATTGAAAGATATGTTCTGTGCCATTTTGGTTAAGTGTTGTGTTGTAGTTAGTTAAGGGTTCTCATGGTAGGCTTTGCTAAAGAGGTATGTCTTCAGGGATTTGCGGAAATCGTTCAATTCTTTAATCGTTCTTAGGTGTATTGGAAGAGAGTTCCACATCTGCGTGCTTATATAAGAAAAGCTAGACGCGTGTGTTAGTTTGTATTTTATTCCTTTGCAGTTGGGGAAGTGTAGGTTAAGAAAGGTGCGGGAAGATCTCTTAGCATTTCTGGGTGGCAGGTCCACGAGGTCTAGCTTGTACATCGGGACCTCTCCGTAAATGATTTTATGAACAATTGTGCAGATTTTGAATGCGGTACGTTCTTTCAGTGGTAGCCAGTGTAGTTTCTTTCTTAGGGGTTTAGCGCTTTCATATTTTGTTTTACCAAATATGAGTCTGGCTGTGGTTTTGGGCTGTTTGAAGTTTTTTGATAGTCTGTTTTTTACAGCCATCGAAGAGTGCGTTGCAATAATCTAGGTGACTTAACACCAGTGACTGCACCAGTTTCATGAAAATGGCCCTTGGGAAGAAAGGTTTCACTCTTTTGAGTTTCCACATGGCATGGAACACTTTTTTAATTGTATTCTTCACATGGTTTTCAAGTGTGAGATTTCGATCAATGGTGACTCCCAGAATTTTCAAGTTGTCTGAGACGGGGGTGGGAGTTATGTTTAGGGTGGTTATGGTGTTGAATTTGTGTGTATTGTGTTGTGAGGTGATTATAAGGCATTGTGTTTTTTCTGCGTTGAGTTTCAGTTGAAATGCGTCCGTCCAGGAGTGCATGATTTGGAAGCTTTGGTTGATTTCGTTAGTAATTTCCTTTAGGTCTTGTTTAAATGGGATGTAGATCGTGACATCGTCTGCATATATGTAAGGGTTGAGATGTTGATTATCTAATAGCTTGGCTAGGGGTGTCATCATTAGGTTGAAGAGGGTTGGTGAGAGTGGGGATCCTTGTGGTACACCGCATTCAGGTATCCATGGGGATGATGTCTCTGTGTTAGTTGTTACTTGGTATGATCTTGACGTCAGGAATCCTTTAAACCAATTGAAGACGTTTCCTCCAACTTCGAAGTATTCCAGGATGTGTAATAAAATTCCATGGTTGACCATATCGAAGGCACTGGACATATCAAATTGTAGGAGAAGTTTATTATTGCCTTTTGCGATTGTTTGTTTAAATTTATTCATTAGAGTCACTAGTACTGTTTCTGTGCTGTAGTTTGATCGAAATCCTGATTGAGATTCGTGTAAAATTGAGTGTTTGTTTAGGTGGTTAGTGAGCTGTTCCGTCACTACACCTTCCATAAGTTTGGTTATTAGTGGGATAGATGCTACTGGGCGATAATTGGTTATATCACTTGTGCTTTTCTTTGCGTCTTTAGGTAACGGAGTGAGTAGTATATTTCCACCGATTTTCGCGATTGTCCTCTCGCCTCCCATCCCATCCATATCCACCGAATCTCGTGATTGTCCCCTCGCCTCCCATCCCATCCATATCCAGCGATTCGCTTGTGTCCTGCCCTCCCATCCCATCCATGTGCAGCGATTCTCCCCTTCCCTCCCCTCCATGGCAAGTGACTTTGTCCTTCCTGCCGCCCTGCCTATAAGCCATTGGCTGGCAGGCAGGCTGGGCTCGTGTCGCCTCCAGCATTCCCTTGCCTTCCTTCTCAGTGTCCCACCCTCCTCTGACATCATTTCATCTTTACGCGAGGGCGGGACAGTGAGAGGGAAGGGAACGCTGGAGGTGAGCTGACATCAGCATGTTACGAACCTAGACAGCCAGCCAGCCAGAGAACCTTGAGGTACAAATTATTATATAGATTATTTTTTTCCCATAAAGAGTTCTCAAACATGTTCTCGCTCTGAGCTGGGATAGGTTTGTGCCTTGGGCTGACCATTATTTGATACGTCAGTAGTTCAAGAATGTAATCATACAGAATGTGTGATCCTAGATATGGGTTATTTCAATGTGAATTGGGTATTAAGATGGGCAGCCCCAAATGAGTTTCAGGTTAAGCAATTGTTAGTTTTTGTTATGGAATTCTTGAAATGGAACAATGTTGTGTTATAATTCAAGACTGAGGTTCTGGAAACTGGCAGGGATCTTGTTTTATGCTCTATGATTTTCATGTGAGTTAAAATTAAACAAGTGAAAATTATGACACTTGGAAAGACGTTGGTGTTGGATAAAATGTCAGGAAATAATGTAATTTATTTGGAGGCTTCAGCAGAATATATGATGAGCCTAGATAAGGTAAAAAAAAAGTGGCATTTTTTTCCTGCTGTTCAGCAGTTCTTAGGTGCACCCCATCCTTCAAATCAGCAGGAAGTGACATCAGGACAGGCTTTTGCACAACATTTTGTCAACAAAATAGAGAATTTTGCAGTGTCCGGCTCTACCATGAGGTCTGTTTACAGTAATGATGAGAATGCAGATGAGATCATACTGTGGGGTATTTATTTTATTTATTTATTGCATTTGTACCCCACATTTTCCCACCTATTTGCAGGCTCAATGTGGCTTACATAGTACCCTCAAGGCGTTTGCCCAGTCGGTTGATAACAGATACAAGGTTGTATAGTGATCGTATGAATTATAAGTGGATTTGGACTGTAATCTTAAGATCAGGTGTCCACTTGACTTGATTTTGGCTTCCACTCTGAAATTGGTATGTGAATCAACGGGAACCATTCTGCAAGCTTCTCTTGCAGAATGGTTTATTCCCACGTCATTGAAGCAAGCAATAGTTATGCCTGTTGTGAAGAAACTTTCTAGTGAATCGGTGGATTTTGCCAATTGTAGACCTACAGCAAACTTTTCTTTGTGAGAAAAGATACTAGAGCAAGTGGCGGATCTGCACTTGCAGGATTTTAGGGAGAGCCGAAAAAGTTTTAATCTGTTTCAGCATGGTTTTCAGTTGAGACATTTCCCTGAAACATTGTTAACTTTGTTGTTGACTACTGTTCCAAGTCACTTAACCCTCCATTGCCCCTGGTACAAAATAAGTACCTGAATATATGTAAACCACTTTGAATGTAGTTGCATAAACCTCAGAAAGGCAGTATATCAAGTCCCAGTTCCCTTTCCCTATTTCAGATTCTACATGGAATGTTGCTACTATTGGAGATTCTAGATAGAATGTTGCTACTATTGGAGATTCTACAAGGAATGTTGCTACTATTCAGATTCTGTTGCTACTATTTGAGATTCTACATGGAATGTTGACTAGCAACATTCCATGTAGAAGCCTGCCCTTGCAGATCAGCAACGCGGCTGCGCAGGCTTCTGTTTCTGTGAGTCTGGTGTCCTGCATATATGTGCAGGACGTCAGACTCACAGAAACAGAAGCCTGCGCGGCCGCGTTGCTGATCTGCAAGGGCAGGCTTCTTCATGGAATGTTGCTAGTGGAGGAGTAGCCTAGTGGTTAGTGCAGCAGACTCTGATTCTGGGGAACTGGGTTTGATTCCCACTGTAGCTCCTTGTGACTCTGGGCAAGTCACTTAACCCTTCATTGCCCCTCGTACAAAATAAGTACCTGAATATATGTAAACCGCTTTGAATGTAGTTACAAAAACCTCAGAAAGGCAGTGTATCAAGTCCCTTTTCCCATTCTTCAAGGATTGTCTATTTTTTGTTCTTCTAGACATCTCAGGAACCTTTGACACCCTTCTGCATTCTAATATTAATACAATGGCTTATTTTCCACGGTTTACTAGATGTTGCTATCATTACTGCTACTACTACTAATCATTTCTATAACGCTACTAAACCTAGGTAGCACTAATTGTTAAGAGGCATTCCTTTGATGTCACAGAATAAAAATCTAACATGATCTAGAAAAAGCAAAATTCTTCTAAAATATATGAAAAATTCTTTTAAATTGAAAAAAAGCCTTCAAATCATCGCATAAGATCTTTTAACTTGCAGTAGGTAGGAAACACTCTACTCCTGACAGAGAGCAGTCTGTTGTGCTTTTTCTGAGTTTCAGATGAATCCAAAACTGCTACCAAAACTGTCAACACTTTCGGCCGAAACTGAAACCAAGAACTTAAGCTTTGGTTTTGTGAATATGACCCAATGAGCCCCACTGGAGATTGTCAGAGCCAGGGCCGCCGAGAGACTAGGCCGGGTCCGGGGCAAGGCCGCCCCGCCCCCTGCTGCTGCTGCCCCCCCCCCCCCCCCCCCCCCCCCCCGTCGCTTCCCCCACCGCTGCGGTCCGCGGTCTCACCTGCCTGCCTCCACAGCTCCAGGCCCCCTGCATTCAAGGCAGCAGTCGCAGATCGCCTCTTTTCTGGCCTTCCCTCCCTGTGTCCCGCCCTCGTCTGATGTAACTTCCGGTTTCCGCGACGGCAGGACACAGGGAGGGAAGGCCCGAAGGGAAGCGATCTGTGAGTGCCGCTTTGAATGCAGGGGGCCTGGAGCCAAGCCTTGGAGGCCCGGGCCCGGGGAATTTTGTTCCCCCTGCCCCTCCTCTCGGCGGCCCTGGTCAGAGCTTGCAATCCGCAGTCCTCTGCTAAACCCTCCAGTCCCAGGAACTGCAAAGCACAGGCTGACGACTGGCAGAGCGATTTTAACAAGGACTTCTCAAATCTGCCACGTTTAGGTTCCCAAATCAATGTAGATGTAGTTCAATATCCTCTGAGACAGGACCTTTGTGAGGACATGTGAAACAAAAAATCCTGATTACTAGCTTTTTATGCTTATTCGAACTGTGCACAATAACAAGCGGAAGTAGCATTGAGACGTTTCCCATTTTGTATTTAGGACAAGCATGATATGGGTTTTTTTTTTTACTAAGCCACGTAAGCGTCTATGCGTGCCCAACATGAGCCAAAATGGAGTTACCGTCCGGCTACCGCGTGGCTCTTGTGTACAATATGTGCGGCTGAAAAATAATTTTTATCTTCTGCCACGCATATCGGACACACGCTGTGGCATTTGGTGCACGTAGGTCATTAACGCCCGGATACCGCGTGAGTCTTTACCGCTAGGTCAATGGCTGGCGGTAAGGTCTCAGAGCCAAAAAGGACGAGCGGCAATTTTAATTTTGGCACATGTCCATTTTCGTCAGGAAAAGAAAAGGCCTTTTTTTTTTTTTTACAGGTGCGCTGAAAAATGATTCTACACGTGCCCAAAACACGCGCCTACACTACCGCAGGCCATTTTTCGGCACAACTTAGTAAAGGACCCCTAACACTATAAACTGAAAACAATTACTGCAGGTCCTCTCTCATAAAATCTAGCTTCTGCATGCCACACGTTTGATTAAAACTCTGCATCCTGATCACACCCAACAGAAGCCTGGAAATTCTTTAGAATCGCCCAAACAGTATCCAAGCCAGAATAAATAATGAAAGACCATATTTTACCTCCAGACAGGGACTTCAGCTGCTGAAAAATGAAACTAAAAACCACAGTGCTTTTACGATGGCCGATTTTTGCGCCACATTTGCAGTGACAACTGATGTAATACCTCCACAGGGAGGCTGATTCCTATGGAGCTTATCATCCCAAATTTACAGACTTTAATTACTGCTAAACTTTTGTTTCAAAAGCATTCGTTTGGAGCACTACACTATATCAACTACTAAGCAAGATCATAACTGTTATTATTTGCAATCACATTACACAAAAACAAAAAATGCAAAAAGTATCCCCCCCCCCCCCCCCCCCCCCGCCCCCAGACTACCTTACAATCCCTGGTAGCCTAATGGTTTAGCTGGAGCAGTCTCGCGAGATTGCCACTAGAAGTGATGGCAGCCATTTTGAGAGCAGAGCCAACACGGGCAGGAGCGACTGGGAATGACTCCTGATCTGACTATGCCCCTAGACCACCAGGGGTTGTAAGATAGGCTCAAGGGGAGCATCGCCAGGTAGCTGAAGAGTGACTGGTAAGGTAATGATGAAGGTTGAATCAGTTCGAAATGGACCTAGGGGTACCTCCCCAACCAACCCTAGGCCTTGGAGTTTCCTGGTATTCTGGTACATCTAGCCACATAGTGTCCTGCGTCTGCGCAGTATAAACATAGATCCTGCGCTCTCCGACATTGTTTCTCCTCTTCTGACAGTTGAGAATGCCCCAACTATACAGCCACAGGCCCCATCCCACAGTGGCTGTATAGGCTGTATAGGCTCCTGAAACATAAAGGAATCCTGTTCAGAAGGAAAGGATCCTCAGGAGCTTAACCGAGATTGGATAGCAGAGCCGGTAGTGGGAGGCGGGGCTGGAGGTTGGGAGGCGGGGATAGTGCGGGGCAGACTTATACGGTCTGTGCCAGAGGCAGTGGTGGGAGGCGGGACTGGAGGTTGGGAGGCAGGGATAGCGCTGGGCAGACTTATACGGTCTGTGCCAGAGCCGGTGGTGGGAGGCGGGGATAGTGCTGGGCAGACTTATACGGTCTATGCCAGAGCCGGTGGTTGGGAGGCGGGGCTAGTGCTGGGCAGACTTATACGGTCTGTGCCCTGAAGAGCATAGGTACAAATCAAAGTAGGGTATACACAAAAGTAGCACACATGAGTTGTCTTGTTGGGCAGACTGGATGGACCGTACAGGTCTTTTTCTGCCGTCATCTACTATGTTACTATGTAAATCGGGGTGCCAGATGTATAGGGCTACATATGTCTCCACATTCCATAGCCCTTTCCACGAATCGGACATCAACTTTTTGACATCATAGCATCTCCTGTCTCATTAAACCTCCTTGCTTGGGCCTAGACAGCTCATGTCTTGAGTTTTAAGTTGTTGTCCTTGGGTTGTCAAGTAACATAGTAAATGATGGCAGATAAAGACCTGTACGGTCCATCCAGTCTGCCCAACAAGATAAACTCATTTTGTCTTACCCGAGTTTGATTTGTCCTTGCCATTCTCAGGGCACAGACCGTAGAAGTCTGCCCAGTACTGTTCTAGTACTAAGTTCTGAAGCTAACGTCGAAGCCCCTTAAAATTTACACTCCAGCCCATCCCTATCTATTCAGTCACGATCAGAGCTTAGACCGTAGAAGTCTGCCCAGCTCCCGTTTTGTTTCCAATTACCGGCGTCGCCACCCAATCTCTGCTAAGATTCCACGGAACATAACATAGTAACATAACATAGTAGATGACGGCAGAAAAAGACCTGGACGGTCCATCCAGTCTGGCCAAGAAGATAAATTCATATGTGCTACTTTTTTATTTGTACTGTCCTCTTCAGGGCACAGACCGTATAAGTCTGGCCAGCCCTATCCCCGTCTCCCATCAACTCTGGCACAGACTGTATAAGTCTGCCCAGTGTAATATTTATGGTACAGTAAGGTTCTGAGTGTGTTTTTGGACAAAGTTGTGCATAGTGTTTTGCAGTTGAGCGATTGTGCTTAGAATATGCTTTGAGCAACCACTTTATTCTTTGACATATGATACATATCTAATATCTAAATTTAATAAAAGGTATTAATTGTGATTATTTTATTTTTATTTATTTATTTTTTCTGTGTGTTATCAGACAATTAGGTATATAAGCTCCGCCCCTGGCTCCACCCCTAACCCCGCCCCCTTTAGCCTCCCCAAACAGTTGGGCCACCGACCGCCTATGCCCATGCATGTTTGAATTCCATTACAGAGAGTACAGAGAAATAAAGCCCCAGCTCATAACCCTATGGCCTTCTGGATTTTATCCGGCCCCAGCTGCATCCAGCTCAGTGAGTCAGAAGCACTAAGGACATTGTAACGAGTGAAGAAAATTTTCTTTGTGGCCCTGGTCTCAGGGTTCCCCTGACCTGGTGCCCGGAACTGTGTGAGACCAGGGTTACACAAATGGTGCCCATGATGTGGAGCGATAGAGTTTGAGCAGGAAAGACTTTTTCCAAATGAGGATTACAAATCTGATTACTCAGTACTGCATAAGTGTGGCGTAGGGCGATAACATAAGTCCGGAAAGACTGCTTAATTCAGAGCTGGGACTTTATTGTCATTTTAGTACCTGAGCATGCTGTGAATTATGTTGAAAGAAAATGTATGATAAAAAATTTTGGACGGTTGGAGAAGGAAGTAAATTATGTTGCAAACTTTCCTTTGTCAAAAAGGACCCTATTCGCATGGGTTACTTAAGGTCCTTTGCTATCCTCCAGGAGCTTTTGTCTGATCAGTGAGCGGAGCAGGGGCGATATCTTATGGACAAGTTTTCCGATAAACCACACAAACTGCAAAACGAGTGCAGCCATTTTCCAAAACATCCAGGCTCCCCATGTTCATTGCAAATACTTAGGATACAGTTTTCCAAACCCGTCCCGGGGACCCCACAGTCAGCTGGGTTTTCAGGATATCCACAATGAATAAGCATGAAATAAATGTGAATATGCTGAGTCCCCAGAGTGCATGCAGATTCATCTCATCGTGAATGTTCATTGTAGATATCATGAGAAGCCCATCGGCAGTGGAGTCCCCATCCCCGGTACAGGTTTGGGATGGCCTGACTTAGAAGGTGCTTAATCATAGACTCAGGAACAAAAAAAAAAGGAATCTGAACAGATCAAAAAGAACTTAAAAAAAAATCCTCTGAACTTTGATGAAAAAGATACTCGCTCTTGAAATCGTTGAACACTTCTTAGACCACTCCTGGTGCCCCGAGTCTACAAGGTTTTTCTTTTCAAACTTTTCTCCTATTCTTTTGCCTTTCTAGATTGTACACAAACAGAAAAAGCAACACTGGGCCTTCAAGACTGGGACAATAAAAGTTCTTTATTAATGACCCGACACGGGCCGTGTTTCGTCAGCGTGACCTTTGCATTACGCTAGGCAGGGAGTAAGTGCGGCTGCGCTGAATTATTGTGGGAAGGGAAGAAGGAGTGCTTGAACATCTTGGAGAGCTAGACCCCTGAAGCAGGAGTTGTCCAGCGCCGAAACACGGCCCGTGTCGGGTCATTAATAAAGAACTTTTATTGTCCCAGTCTTGAAGGCCCAGTGTTGTTTTTTCTGTTTGTATACTTTCTGTGTATGTTGTATTACCCTCTCTATTTGTGTTGCCTTTCTAGATTGGCAATATATACAAGTACCTCCTGTTACATGGAAAACGCCTTGAAGGCCTTAACCCAGTCAGGTTTTCAGGATTTCCAGAATGAGTACACATGAGATCTATTTCATACAGTGGAGGCAGTGCATCAGTGGCGTTCCTGGGGGGGGGGCGGTCCGCCCCAGGTGCACGCCGCTGGGGGGGGTGCCACGCGCCTGTCGGCTCCGCTCGTTCCATGCTCCCTCTGCCCCGGAACAGGTTACTTCCTGTTCCGGGGCAGAGGGAGCATGGTACGAGCGAAGCCGACAGGCGCGTGGCACTCACCCCCCCCCCCCCCCCCCAGCAGGTAAAAATGCACCCGGGGGGTGTCCTTTCACCGGGGGGAGGTGTCCTTTCGCCAGGGGGGGGGGAGTGCATCGGCGATCCGCCCCGGGTGTCAGCCACCCTAGGAACACAACTGCAGTGCATGCAAGTAGATTTCATTCAACTTCATTGTCAATATCCTGGCAAGTCTTAGAAACCTGACTGGGCTGCAGTCCTTGAGGCCAGAAATTGTGCAGCCCTGGTATAGGAAGGCCAAGTTTTTAGACCAGTGGACAAGGTTGGGTTTAGCTTGATGTCTTCTCATGCCTCCATGGACTTAATTATTTGCTGTAGCTTACAGTGAGATTTTCAAAGCAAGATTTCTAAAGTGAGCATATATCTGTGTACTACAGCTTTAAGAACAGCCCAGAGAACGGTTCAGACTCAGTGACCCCTGGCACTGCTCCAAGAACAGCCACAACCATTTAAACTCAGCTTTTGGATATGGGCCAGCTCTGGATTTCAAGCCTTGGCTAACCGCAGTCATGAGGAGGGTGAGCAAGTTTAAATCAGGTGGAGACATCTTTCCAGGAAGGCAGGACCCAGGATCAGGAATCCAAACAAAGCTTTATATGTGCCTTCAGAGCAGGACCCTCTTCCTTTCATTGACAGGAAACACAACACTCCATCACCAGGCTTATGAAATAAGCTGGCGGAGGGGGGGGAGGGGAGCGAGATAGCAATGCAGGCCTCATATGGGATCATCTATGGCTGGCTAAGATAGAAATCTAGTTGATGGACTGCACAAAGGAGAGGGATTCTCTTACCGGAGAGTGCCCCTTTGTGATACTGGGAGCTGTGGTGAGCCCAGAGTCACAAGGGTTAATGGTTAATTAGCCTGAAAGTCCATCCTGAATGTAGTTGTCATTGTTGCTTTTCACAGTCTGCTATACACAGGGAAAGGGGTAGATGATAAAACATGTCAGACAGCATTACTTATCATGTTGTGTGCTGGGGCATAGCCAGACTGGTGGGAGGGGGGGTCCAGAGCCCGAGGTGAGGAGGCACATTTTAGCCTCACTCCTGGTGCCGCCGCCGCCACCATTTTTGACACCCCCCCCCCCCCTCCGCTGCCGCCATCGGGTACCTTTGCTGGCAGGGGTTGGGACCCCCGCCAGCGAAGGTACCCGACAGCAACGGCGCTGGGGGAGTTTTGGTGGTGGGAGAGGGGTTGAAGGGGTTGGTGGCAGGGGGGCCAGGGCCAAATCTACGGGGGTCCATGCCCCCATGGCCCCACATAGCTACGCCCCTGGTTGTGTGATGTGTAAATTGGGGAGCCTCATTTGATAACGATTACATTTGATATGTAAGGAGTCATGTTCACGCTATAGTATACATTTAAGGGCTGTCTGAGTTCAAAGGGATTAATATATTAATCCTATTAGCAGCACTAATTGTAGTTCGTCATCAAAATATACTGTCCAGTGCTTGACAAGGGACAGAGAAACAGACGAGCTGCGTCAGTGAGGAACTGAAAACATGAGCACTGCGCATCAGACTCCAGTTCTGAAGGTTTGGAATTGGTAATGTTTGAAATATTCTCCAAAATAGATAAGAGGAGACACGCGGGAGGGGTGTTGTAGGACAATCCCTGCTCTGAGGAACTTAGGGGCCCTTTCACTAAGCCGCATAAGCGTCTACACGTGCGTAACGCACGTCAGACTGGTGTTACAGCACGGCTACCGCTTGGCTCTTAGGGTAATTTTCATTTTTGACGCGCGTCCGATACGCGTGGCTGAAAAGTAATTATTTTCTGCCGCGCGTATCGGACGCAAGCCAAGTGGCATTTGGCGCATGTAGGTCATTACCGCCCGGTTACCGTGTGGGACTTTACCGCTAGGTCAATGGCTGGCGGTTAGGTCTCAGACCCAAAATGGACGCGCGGCAATTTTGATTTTGTCGCACGTCCATTTTCGGCACAAATTTTTAGAAAAGGCCTTTTTTACAGGTGCACTGAAAAATGATTCTGCCCACGCCCAAAACCCACACCTACACTACCGCAGGCCATTTTTCAGCGCACCTTAGTAAAAGGACTTTTCAACAGATACTGAGGAACACAATGGTAGGACAGGAGGAGATAGACACATTGAGAGGACAGTTACAAATCAAAGTAGGGTATACACAAAAAGTAGCACATATGAGTTTATCTTGTTGGGCAGACTCGATGGACTGTGCAGGTCTTTTTCTGCCATCATCTACTATGTTACTATGATGGGGAGAGGAGATAGACACAATGATGATGGGGATGTTTCATCTATATAAATAATTCTCACCTCCAACGTTCTGAAGCTCACTCTGGCAGGGAGACACTGAAGCCCTGTACTGTTGGTAGGCTAGGCTCTCAGCACCACTCACTCTCACATTCACTCAACCATGCCCCTTCCAGACATAATTCACAGCCCCAAAGTTTGAAGCCTCAAGAAAGTCTGCAACTTCCGGCATGGTGGTGTAGATCAAAATTTCCCCATGAGTGTCTGCCCCGCCCTTGCGTCACAACGTGATGACGTACAGGGCGGAGCAATCACGCTCAGCAAATGGCATAACAAGACGAAATGTCATGTCAAAATCACAAACACTATCCCCACGACTCCGGGATACTGGCTAAACTCAAGCAAAAACCATACCTGCCATTTTTCTGACAACTTGTGTTCGGAGACAATGTTTCCAAATTGGTGCCTGCTAAATATTAAGACACTAATCAAGCTGCAGCCAATCAGAACCCAGATGCTCCGTTGCTGACATTCAATGATGCTTTATAGGACCCCCTTCCATTCCACTTCAAACGCATCGCTATCGCCCCGCCCTCGCGTCATAACGCGATGACGTCGAGGGCAGAGCACTAAGACTTGCGAGACAGAGAGGGACAAAAGCAGCATGAACGTGGCAGCGAGGGACCGAGCGAGCCAGCCTCAACGTGAAAGAGAGGGAGGGAGGGAACAGGCAGGCAGGCAGGCAGCCACAACGTCGGAGGGCGGGAGCCAGCCAGCCAGCCAGCCTGATCGAGGGAGCAACGGAGCCAGGGAGGCAAAACAAAATCAAGCTGCAGCCAATCAGAACCCAGATGCTCCATTGCTGACATTCAATGATCCTTTATAGGAAACCCTTCCATTCCACTTCAAACATTTGGCTGTTAACACTGGATTTTTAATTATTATTATTTTAATTCAATCAGGAAATTAAGCAGTCTGAATAGCAGTGCGAGGGAAGGAGGAAGGGAAGGACCCTGGACCCGGAACCTGCGAGGGGGGAAAGGAAAAAAAAGGGAAGGGGGAGGCCGGGAGACGGAGGGGGGCCCCTGCCGCACACTCATTCTCACACACACACTCGCACATTCACTCTGTCTCTCTCACACAGTCACTCTCACACACACACACACCATGCTAGCGCCCGTTTCATTGCTGTCAGAAACGGGCCTTTTTTACTAGTTTGTTACTAAATGTAACTCACTTCAAGCATTGCACGCACCTATGCAAATAAAATAAGAGAAGGACAGACGGACAGTAAGGGGGAAACATGGACCAGAGTTTCCTCTCCTCCTCCCTCTTCCCTATCATCCAGTAACAGATGGCTGGTTGCAGTAGAATCGCAATTGAACCTGCAATAAGAACGTTTCGTACATTAAATAGTTACGAAAAGCAATGGCTGTGATCATTACTGTAGGTGCCATTCAACTTGTGAAGCCCACCATCTGGCCAAGGCACGTGAGCCATGACGGTCAAGGAATGTTGGGAGTGATGAGAGAGACATTGAAAGCAATGTCAAAAGAGTGAGTTTTGAATTCGGCCAGGAAGGAAGTTAGACGCACTGACTCAGCACGGTTATCCCAAGCATTTGAGGAAGCAAGGTGGAATGCGTGAGTTGATGATGGAAGAGAAGGGCACAGATCGTAGCAAAGCTCAGGAACTGGAATGTAGGGTGAGACGAGGGAGGATAAGTAAAGAGAAGCCTGCTGTGGGAAGACGGTTGTACGCAAGCAGAAGAAACTTGTGTTGGTTGTGGGAGCGGATCAGAAGCCAATGTGGTGACTTGACAGTAGAGGGTTTTACATGGTATGACTCACCAGTTAGCTCAGGGCCCTGGGGCTCATGGAGGTTAGGAACTAACCAGTTGCTCTACCCAGTTAAAACTCAAAGGTTCAAAAGAAAAGCAGAAACAAAGGTTAAAATGAGGCCATAGCTGAGAGATGTGCCATCTGCTTGCAACAAAAATCCCTTTAACCAAACACAAGAGCCTTGGGGAGGGGAGAGGCAGCTGGGAACCAGATGTGAGAGTGAGGCTCAGCAGGCAACCTGGGAAGGAAGCTGCATCTACTGGGAGATGTAGTGCAGAAGCCTGTGTGGGAAAGGTACTAAGGTGTGGCTGGAAACACTCTAGCAGGGCTTAGTAGCAGGACTAATGGCCCACTATAAGGAGAAACTGCCACGGAGAGGGACTGATAGTCCCAAAAGGACTACAAGGCCAGAGGCAGGGGGAAATGTCTGGAAGGAAAAAGCCTAGGAAGATTGTATTTGGTAGCCTAGGAGAGGTTTGGAATTGTCCTGGGTTGTAAAAGGAGTTTGAGAGCTGCCCTTAACTGGGAAAGGGAGAAGTGTTGTTTGGGAAAGTGCTCTTGGGTGTAAAGAGTAGCCGTGAGACAACCCAGCTAGAAGCTTGGGAGTCGTTAAGTTTGGGGCAGGTGTGATAGAAGATGATGTGTTTAGAGGAAACCTAGTATGTTGCATAAGGTAATCCCTACAAGCTTGTAACAAGGAATAAAGGTCTAGTTGACTTTTTTAATTACACTGCTTGATTATGATCGTACTGGACAACAACCAATCTTCATCCCTTGCGACTCTCCACTTAGAACTCATACGATCACTATACAGCCTTGTATCTGTTATCAACCGACTGGGCAAACGCCTTGACAGTACTATGTAAGCCACATTGAGCCTGCAAATAGTTGGGAAAATGTGGGGTACAAATGCAATAAATAAACAAATAAATAAATAAATAAATATAATTGTCCTGGGACAATTATCTATATATATAAAAGGCAACCCCAACGTTCTGAAGCCTCCACGGAAGTTGAGGCGCCCAAGATATCCGGTGTGCCCTGGAGTGTCTGCACCGCCCTCGCGTCAAAACGTCATGACGTCGAGGGCGGAGCTATTGACACTCGAGGGCCGAAACGGCCCACAGCGAACAAGGCAAGTAGCTTCGAGGGACAGAGGGAGGGGGCCCCTTGCTAGCGCCCGTTTCATTCCGCTCAGAAACGGGCATTTTTTCCTAGTATAATGATGTTTACTCTCTGGAAGATGAAGAGAGTAGACCTTGTTTAAGTGAATAAAAGTTGTGATCCCAGAATAAATGGTATTTGGTTTATTCCAACCTTGTGAAGGTGTGGTTATAGCCAGGGGGTGGCTGATACCCAAGAAGTTAAAGTAGCAGGCACTGTAGCTCAGCTATAGTAGTAAAGGGAATCCCTCAGGGCCAGCCCTTTCCACTACAGACAGGTAGACTCAGTGGCGTTCCTAGGGGGGGGGGGCGGTGGGTGCGGTCTGCCCCAGGTGCACGCCACTGGGGGGGGGGGGGGGGGTGCCGCGCGTGCCTGTCCTCCGTTGTTCCATGCCTCTTCTCTGCCCCGGAACAGGTTACTTCCTGTTCCGGGGCAGAGAAGAAGCATGGAACAACGGAGGACAGGCGCGCGCGGCACCCCCCCCCCAGCAGCGTGCACCCAGCGGGGGGGTTCCTTTGCAGGGCTGTCCTTTCACCGTGGGGGGGGGTCCGCGCTGCATGGGGGGGGGGGCGCTGCACCCGGGGGGTGGGGCACATCGGCGATCCACCCCGGGTGCCAGCCCCCCCAGGAACGCCACTGGGTAGACTCCACCCAAGCAGTCTTTGGCTCTGGTGGAAGCTTTAGTACTGGGACAAGCTCCCTTGGGTGCTCCCTAGTGGTGACAATGGTCATAGCGATGAAAGCAGAAACAAACAAAAAGACCTGTACGGTCCATCCAGTCAGCCCAGCAAGACGGCTAGAATTGTAGCTGCCGCTCCATGCAGGTTACAATTTTAGATGATTGAAGAGTGGCGTCAGAAACAAGGAGGTCGGTAATACGTGATTAATCCAACAATTTTGCTAAGTAGAAACATTTTACTTGCTAATTCAACCTTAAGATGTCTTCCCATTTTCATATCCCATCAGCTGCCAAGCCCAGAGCCTTCTCGTTGCTGCGGCCCACCTCCTTTTGATGTCACTTCCTGCTTCTGCAAGGGCGGGATGCAGCAGTGAGGAAGCTCTGTTGAAATTCTAGCAATAGGTATGTTAAAGAGTGTATAACTAAAAGCGGAGTGATTTAGGCGACCTGTCCTCATAGGGTAAGTCCCTTTTCTCAAGCTCTATATAGATGTTTCCACGAAGTGTCAGAAGAACCCAGCATCTTGTGAGCATGGAAGAGCTGCTTCTTCTCACTTACAGAGGGAGGAAAATTTGAACCTCTGCGCATTCTGGGTTTAAGCCTGGAGTTCTAGTGTGTGCTAGAAGTCTGCAATGGTTATTGGAGAAGTTTGTTAAATGTTGTGGGTGCTGGAGGATGTTTACCTCAGAGAGAATGGAACACTTAACAGATACGAAGGGAGTCTGTGAGTGGAACAGTACAGCCTGCACTTATTCTGGGAAGATCCGGGATGCCAGAAGGGACACCTGGGATGTACCCTTACTGCACCGTGCTATCGTGTTCTTTATGTGTGAACTGCATATTCTGGGAAAACAAAAACTTTAGATTCCAGAATGGATGAACGCATTCCGTTTTGTTTTTCTGCAACTTGACTCTTTTTTCAGTGAACTTTTGCCTTTTGGAATACACCCCTTGGATTGTGTGGGCTTTTATTGAAAGATCGCGTGAGCGAGCCCCTCGGATGCTACAGCACATGCTGCTCCTCATTGGGAGAACCCTGATTCAAGACAGCGTCGGGTTTCCCCACTTTGCAGCAGTGTCCCAAGGTGGCCCCTTCCCAGTACCAGGAGTGTCCTTGTACTCACTTCACCATTGCTTTTGACTGGAAAAGGACACCTCAGTTGGAGTTCTATAGGAACAGTGAATAAACAAAGATTTAACCCTTTGTGCGTGGGATGCTTGCCCTGTGGGTTTGCTAAACATAGTATAAGGTATTTTCCTGATGAACTTACAGTGATGATAAACACATCCCTAAGTGAAGGGCATTTGCTAAAACAGTTAATGCAAGCATTGGTTTGTCTGTTATTGTTGAAGTCAAATCCACTGTCAGCCTCAGAGCCAATTAATTACCACCTTATAGCTAATCTTCCTTTTGTATGTAACATAATTGAACAGGTGATGTTGGATCGGTCAAATGACTCCTCGAGGGAGAAAAAAAGTCCCGGATTGCTACCCGTCAGGATTTCAGGAGGGGGAAAATACAGAGACAGCAATTGCCCCTCTTTGAGCTATTGTTGAAAGCTTTTAGTACAGAAAATACACCTGTATTATTTTTACATATATCACCCTTTGATACGATAAGTCATGATCTCATGTTGGGGCAGATAAGACAGAGTGTGTCTGTGGGGGAAAAGTATTAAACTTATTTAAATTGTTTTTAAATGCTTCAAGGACAGCTAGTAAACGTAGCATAAGCTTACTCAGGTGGAATTTCCCTACCAGATTCTAATAAATAGAATTTTTGATGAGCTTTCAAAGGTAACCCTTCTTTTCAGATCAGAAACGAGCAAACAGTGGCAAATATCAGAATGTATAAGTGAAACTTAAAAGCATTCCACAGGGAAAGGAAGGGGTGGGTGGGGGGTGATCAGAGGGTGACAAAGCAGTATAATTTTATGGCTTATAATATGATAGGAAACCCAAATCTTTGTTAAGTCCTTTGTGGTTACTTTCAAAATATTTCATCATTTTAACGTCAAAGGTTTTACATTCCTGGATTTTTTAGGTAATCAAAAGAAATTAGAACACGGAAAAGAAAATAAGATGACACCTTTTTTATTGGACATAACTTAATACATTTCTTGATTAGCTTTCGAAGGTTGCCCTTCTTCATCAGATCGGAAATAAGCAAATGTTGGTAGATGACAATATATATGAGTGAAACATCAAAGCATTTCATTGACAGTCTAACAGGGTGGGGGTGGATAGGTGAGAGACAGGAAGAGGGACAGGTGAGATATGCATGGAGACAGGAGGGTGACAAAGCAGTACAATTTTATGGTTTATAATGGGTTAGAAAACCCAGATCTTTGTTAAGTCCTGTCTGGTGGGTGTCAAAATATTTAATCATTCTGACTTCAAAGGTCTTACATTCCTGTATTGTTTTAAAGTTCCCTTTCAGGATTCTTACCATGAAATCACTGGTACAGTGTTCTGGTTTTGTAAAGTGCTGTCCCACAGGCGTGACATCCTTATTGGTACTAGAATTTTTCATATGGTGTCTATGTAAATTAAATCTCTTATTTAGCATCTGACTTGTTTCTCCCATGTAGTATCCTTCGTTGCATTTTTTTACACTGAATGATATATACCACATTGGAAGATGAGCACGTGAAAGATTCCTTAATGTTGAATATTTTTCCTTTGTGAATGACCGTGGGGTCCTGTGAAATGTTTTGGCATAGTTTGCAGTTGGATGTATTGCAAGGATGTGTGCCATTCTCTTCTTTTTGAGTCTGTGTTGGGAATTTACTTCTAATTAGCTTGTGTTTTTTAAACATTTCTTTTTAGTATTCTCAGAAGCAACATCAGCAAAGGTGACAAAGGAATCCCAAAGCAAACGGTGTAGTGCAGGAATTTTCTTGGTAGGTAACAAAGACTCAACAGGAGCTGTGTGTGTCAGGAGTCTGTACCAACACTGATTGAAAAAGATGTTGAGATTAAAATCAACAACTGCACCAATACTGTGTAGCCAAAGTACTCATTAAACTTCTGCAAAATTCGCAAATCTCTGCCGCTTGTGTAGCGCTGGGGAACAGCTCTGGTAGCTCATGAGCAATTTATCTATGCGGTATTGGTGCACTTGTTGTTGTTAATCTCAACATCTTTTTCAATCATTGTATGAGTGTTAGTAAAGACTCCTGATGCAGGCCTAGCGGCCGAAACACAACTCCTGTTCAGTCTTTGTTACCTACCAATAAAATTCCTGCAGTACATCATTTGCTTTGGGACTCCTTTGTCACCTTTGTTGCTTTTGAGAATACTAAAAGGAATAATGTGGGGCTCTCCTATGCTAAATCCTACAGCAGTGTGCTGCTGTGGCTAAGAAAGCAAATAGAATGTTAGGTACTATTAGGATAATGAATGGAAAACAAAAATGAGGACGTTATAATGCCTTTGTATCGCTCCATGGTGCGACCGCACCTCGAATATTGTGTTCAATTCTGGTTGCTGTATCTCAAAAAAGATATAGTGGAATTAGAAAAGGTGAAGAGAAGGGCAACGAAAATTATCAAGGGGATAGGACAACTTCCCTATGAGGAAAGGCTAAAGCGGCTAGGGCTTTTCAGCTTAGAGAAAAGGCGGCTGAGGGGAGATATGGTAGAGGTCTATAAATTAATGAGTGGAGTTGAACGGGTAGATGTGTGAAGCGTCTGTTCATGCTTTCCAAAAATACTAGGACTAGGGGGCATGCGATGAAGCTACAATGTAGTAAATTTATAACAAATCCGAGAAAAGTTTTGTTCACTCAACGTGTAATTAAACTCTGGAATTCGTTGCCAGAGAATGTGGTAAAGGCGGTTAGCTTAGCGGAGTTTAAAAAAGGTTTGGCCGGCTTCCTAAAGGAAAAGTCCATAGATCGTTATTAAATGGACTTGGGGAAAATCCACTATTTCTGGGATAAGCAGCATAAAATGTTTTGTACTTTTTGAGATCTTGCCAGGTATTTGTGACCTGGATTGGCCACTGTTGGAAACAGGATGCTGGGCTCGATGAACCTTTGGTCTTTCCCAGTATGGCAATACTTATGTACCTATGTACTGATATATTCAACCCAATTTAACCAGCCAGGAACGGCTCCTGGCCCTAAATAGCGCTTAACCGGCTATTCATGAATATTCAGTTGAAGAGAGCCGGTTATCTCCCACTGAATATTCCCGGTCAGCGCGTAAACCCAGATTCTATATAAAGTGCCCAGAGATCCGCACAGAAATTGGAGCGGATTCTATAACAATACACGTAACTTAACAAGCTAATGACTTGACAAGCCATTCTGAGCACTAATTGACACTGATTAGAATTTACGTGCACAACTCGCTAAGTGTATTCTGTTACGAAGTGCGCCGAACTTCTAATATGCAGGCAAAAAGGGTGTTGTTATGGGCGGGGAAATGGGTGTTTCATGGGTGTTGCGAAATGTATGCGCGTAGTTATAGAATATGGCCATGTTTTCATTGGCGTAAATGGATGCGCATAGTTTTAGGCCCTGAAATATTATAGAATACGCTTAGTTGGCTCTGATTTCAGTGCCAATATTTTAGGCAGGGTAACCAGCTATATCATGTGATATAGTGGCTATCCACGAATATTAAGCACATCGCTGGCTATGTTTGGCGGCCAAATTGGGCCACCCAAATAGCAGGCCTATCTTTGGCTAGTTTGAACTTAACCGGTCAGCACTGAATATTGACTGGCCAAGAATATACCGTACATTCAATACTGGTCACCGGAAATTGCCCGGCATCGAATATCTTGGCTCAGGGCCCGACTAAGTCCCACGGTCTGACTATCAGCCCCTGGATCTCTGATTTTACACTGCTTCTTTTATTATTTGTGACGTTAAAGCTCAATGCCAATTATTCGGATTTAGTATTCGGATTCGGCTGAATAGTAAAATATACTGTTTGGTACAGCTCTAATTTTTTTTTTTTAATTTGTTGCATTTGTATCCCACATTTCCCCACCTTTTTGCAGGCTCAATGTGGCTTACATGGGACCGTAATTGGCGTTAACCGATTTCGGTATGAACAAATACAAGTTGCGATTAATATCAAGGTGATATTATGGTAGAGTGAGATACATGTATGGTAAAGACAATTGGGGAGAACTTAGAGAGGGAAAGGACAGAAGGGGATCCAGTGTGGGAAGTGGAGAGAGGAAATAAGGACACAGCTGGGAGCCAAGGGAGGGACATCCAGTGCCTACCCAACAGTCTTAGAAATCTGCATAATTGAGCATCATGACAAGGGCCATTTCCAAAAATCATCTCCCCATTCTGCAGGTGAAGGTATAAGCTCATGGTTCTTTCAGGTTGTGCGACCTGACCGTATCTATTGTTTTGCTTTGACTGCCGCTCCCTTTGCAAAACCCCAGAAGTTGCTGTCCTAGGCAGCCACCTAGACTTGCCTAATGGTTAGCTCATCCTTGAGGACACTACCTTTGCCTCTGTCTGGATCTTCTTCCCAAGATCCTATATCCTCCTTCCCGCCCTATCCCCAGCATCCCAGAAACCTTCTTTTCCTCCTGTTCTTCATACCCCAATATTCCCTCCTTTTCAACCCCCCCCCCCCCCATCTTCCCTCCTCCTTCATCTCTTCCTACCTGCCCTTCCTTGATCTTTATTCCTTCCCTGGGAGGGGGAGAGATTAGGGTCCTGAAGGTTAATTGGGGAGTTGTCATAAGACTGAAGGTTCATCTAGGATGTACAATACCCTCATACCAACTCTAAGAACTCCCAGTGGGATAGCTTGTGAGATGCTCTATCACCCTTTGTCCATAAGGCTCTACATGATAAGTCCTGTGTGTACTGAGAGCTGGATCACGATGACAGCGTTACACTTCTTCTCCCCAAAACTGAATCATCGATGTTCGATTGTCAGCCTCTTCTGAGCTCAGAAACCTATGACGCCTTTGCAGATGTCTCTGTTATGAACTTAAGTGGTCCTGCTTCAAGGCCATTCATTCAAATAGAATCCACCAAAGCCATTTTACAATTTTAGACCTGCACTACAGTACAAAGAAGGAACGAAACTGACAGCAGATGTGGGTTTGTGGTTTATAATATGTAAGCTAATGCTTGTCTAAAGATTCCAGCTGAGTTAGTGAAAAGTAATTTGACAGGACCTTCTGGCCTTAAACCAAAGCGGTCTTTGTTTAATATCTTATCGAGCTAAATTCCATTTATTTCTATATCGTCCATTGGCCACTCATGAGGAGCTTTTAGCACTAGTCACCTCTCATGACGTCCTTGGCCCCCCTCCCCCCGTCCACTTACCTTTGAGAAGTAATACAACTTTTGTTGGAGGGCAATTTGTCGTGCGTTTTACGTGCATTAATGAGACTTGGAGGCATTCCATTATACTGAGAAGCAATTTCAGGGATACCATTTCATTTTTGACCTACCAGACTGGTTTTGACATTGAGGGGTCCTTTTACTAAGCCGCGTTAGGGCCCACGCGCACCGAACTCATGCCAATTCCGAGTTACCAGTAACAAAAGAGAGGGTAATACAGCATACAAATATACAGCACAGACAAAAAAGCACCACTGGGCCTTCAAGAAAGAGATAATAGCCGTCCTTTTATTGTGAAAAAGACCGACACGGGCCGTGTTTCGGCGCACAAGCGCCTGCCTCAGGGGTCAAGGTGTATCTTCACAATGTATAAGCAGAAATCCTAAGTGAATTGCCAGCTACCGCTGGACGTACTTTCAATCACGTGACGGTGCTTGCCCCATTCTTTTGGCTGTTTTGGATACTAGCCAGCTCTCAGCGTGATTGAAAGTACGTCCAGTGGTAGCTGGCAATTCACTTAGGATTTCTGCTTATACATTGTGAAGGTACACCTTGACCCCTGAAGCAGGCGCTTGTGCGCCGAAATACGGCCCGTGTCGGGTCTTTTTCACAATAAAAGGACAGCTATTATCTCTTTCTTGAAGGCCCAGTGGTGCTTTTTTGTCAATTCCGAGTTACCACCCAGCTATCGCATGTGCTGGTTGGTAATTTCATTTTTTGTGCACCAGAAAACACATTTTTATTTTCTGGTGCGTGGCACTACTGGGCAATTAAAGGCATTTGACGCTCGTAGACCCTTACCGCTCGGTTAGCGCGTGAGACCTTACCGCTAAGTCAATGGCTGGCGGTATGGTCTCAGACCCAAAATGGACGCACGTCAATTTTTATTTTGCCACACGTCCATTTTCAGTCAAAATTTTTAAAAAAGGCATTTTTACAGGTGTGCTGAAAAATGGATCCGCGTGCGTTCACAAAACGCACCTACACTGCCGGAGCCCATTTTTCAGCGCACCTTAGTAAAAGGACCCCTGAAGCACCACGAGTGAGAATGTTCATATTTAATTAATTAATTAATTTCTGTACCTATTTAATGTGTCTTGTATTCCGCTCTTCCAACAACAATAAATTCCAACTGGATCACAATAAAACATATACAGCAAACAGAACAATATTATGGACTAACACAGGAATCTCAAAGTCCTGTCCTGGAGGACCACAAATCAGTCGGGTTCTAAGGATATCTCTAAAGAATATGGAAGAGAAATTTATATACAACTAGTAAAAAAAGGCCCGTTTCTGACACAAATGAAATGGGCGCTAGCAAGGTTTTCCTCGGCTCCCCTGCAGCCACCCATGTCCAGCGACCCCCTGCCCCCCCTGCAGCCACCCATGTCCAGCGACCCTCCTCTCTCCCCTGCCCCCCTGCAGCCACCCATGTCCAGCAACCCTCCTCTCTCCTCTGCCCCCCCTCCAGCCACCCATGTCCAGCGACCCTCCTCTCTCCCCTGCCCCCCCTCCAGCCACCCATGTCCAGCGACCCTCCTCTGGACATGGATCAGCTGTGAGGCATGTTTTTTTTTTTCCCCCGGGTTCTGAAGTTGATATCATAATGGCTACGGTGATGTCAGCCTGATCTACGGAGCCTAGCTGACCAACTCGGAATGAATCACGGTCCCAGGCAAGTCAGAACGTTGGAGGTGAGAATTATTATATAGGATGGAAGATGTGGGTATGTAAATCTGTCTCACATATACTCATTATACTCTCATCTCTCCCTACATTCCTCCATTCACTAGGTAAATCTCTCTTATCTGCACCCTTCTCCTCCACCGCTAACTCCAGACTCCGTTCCTTTTATCTTGCTGCACCATATGCCTGGAATAGACTTCCTGAGCCGGTACGTCAAGCTCCATCTCTGGCCGTCTTCAAATCTAAGCTAAAAGCCCACCTTTTTGATGCTGCTTTTTTAACTCCGAAACCTTATTCACTTGTTCAGTACCCATATTTTATCATTCTATTCCCTTATCTCTTGTTTGTCCTGTTTGTCTGTCCTAATTAGATTGTAAGCTCTGTCGACCAGGGACTGTCTCTTCATGTTCAAGTGTACAGCGCTGTATACGTCTAGTAGCACTATAGAAATTATATGTAGTAGTAGTAGTCTTTGGGATTCCGGAATCTTGCTACTCTTTGGGATTCTGCACAGAATCTTGCTACTGTGGGATTCCGGAATCTTGCTACTCGTTGGGATTCTGCACGGAATCTTGCTACTCTTTGTCCTTATCCCTTATTTGTCCTGTTTGTCTGTCCTAATTAGATTGTAAGCTCTGTCGAGCAGGGACTGTCTCTTCATGTTCAAGTGTACAGCGCTGCGTATGTCTAGTAGCGCTATAGAAATGATGAGTAGTATATAAATCATGTATAATTATTTTATACTTTAATAAATTTTATTCATATCAAATATACGAAACATACTAAGGGCTGAGGCAAAAGGAGGCCTGCGCTGGCATTGGCGCATCTTTTTGATGCGCGCCGAGGTCCCCTTTTACCGCAGAGGGTAAAAGGTAGGTCTTTCTTATTTGTAAGAAATGGCCGTGCGGCAAGTGAACTGTGCCTAACCTTAGGAGCGGATTATAGAATAGCGCTGTGCTCTTTTTTTTTCACATGCCGATATTTTCGGTGCTATTTATAGAATCTAGGCCTAAGCTTTTAAAAAGGCACACCGTCAGTATCCAGATAAAATATTATTAATCATACTGGTAAGTCATTATCGAAGTTATTGTTTACAAAACAAATAGTAAGTTTCCCAAACCTTTGTGTTTATTTTTTGCCATTAGATTTCCCAGCCAGATATGTTTCATAACAATAAAGTAAGCCTAGAGAATTCCACCGAAAGTGGAAAGACAGGAGTTATTTTTCCATTCCGTGACAATAGGTTTTAACACTAGACATCATTATATCAAAGAATTTCCTATGTTCTTAGCAAGTACACTTCCTGACAGACAAGCAGAATGGAATATTAATAGGAATTATAATTTTAATATGACCAAAAGAAATGCACATTATTACAGTAAAACAATCATGTGATTCAGTGGACGTAGCGGAGAAGAGCATGACCAGCAGCGATTAGAATAAGACTGAGTGGATCTATGCTGTGAGTTTTATGCAAGGTCTGCAAAATTCCTGCTGATTGCAAAGGTCTGTTAGCAGGAGTGTAGCCAGACCTCATGGTGGGAGAGGGCCAGAGCCCGAGGTGCCGGCCCACCGCCATGCCTCGCCTCCTCACCCCCCACCGCCTCGTCTCACAACCCCCCACCGCCTCACCTCGCCTCACCCCCTCACAAACAAATACCTTTGCAGGCGGGGGTCCCCAACCCCCGCCAGCCAAAGCCTTCTTCAGCGCCGGTCTCTGAGTCCGGTGCATTCGCTGATCTGGATTCTGTTTCTGTGAGTCCTGACGTCCTGCACGTTCCTACGTGCAGGACATCAGGACTCACAGAAACAGAATCCAGATCAGCGAACGCGCCGGACTCGGAGACCGGCGCTGAAGGGGGTTTCGGCTGGCAGGGGTTGGGGACCCCCGCTAGCAAAGGTACCTGGCAGTGGCAGGGAGGGTTGGCGGCAGCGGGAGGGGGGGGTCGAGGGGGATGGGGGTGGCAGCACGGGGGGGGGGGCAAAGGTGGCGGGGAGGTCAGCGGCACCGGGGAGGGGGCTAAAATGTGCCCCCTTACCTTGGGCTCTGGACCCCCCTCCTGCCGAAGTCTGGCTATGCCCCTGGTTTTTAGTAGTATTAATAATAATTTTACGGTAAATTAAGCTGTTACGCAGTTGGAGATAGCCATAATATTGCTTAGTAAGTAAATTATATTTGACCCTCAAATGAGCAAATGGTGCAATTATCTCAGCATTCATAGTATCATTAAGAACATATATGCCACATTTATGCCACATAGGCCAAAATATTGGTTTATTATCAGTAGTAATGATTGGGTTATTCCGTAAAGGAATGTATCTTGTAGTACTAATAGGATTAGGCATAATGAGCTGAATTCTATACCTGGCACCTTAAAAATCAGTGCCAAAAAACCATGCGGTTAGCGTGATTCTATAAACTACAACTAAAGTTAGGTGTAGTTTATAGAATAAGCTCACGACTAAAATTTAGGTGCACCCACTTAGGTCACTTAAAACCAGGCCTAAACACCTGAGCCTAAGTTAGGTGCATATCGGGTGTATTCTATAATAGTAATTTTAAACGCCCACAACCCACCCATGGCCACGCCCCTTTTTTGATTTAAGTGCACCGCTTCAAATACATCTAGAAAGCGGTGCACGTAAATTTTAATTAATTCCAATTACTGCCACTAATTGGTTGTTAAGCACCAATTATCATTGCTGATTGGCTTTTAATCAATTAAGTTTGCGTGCAATTTAGCCATGTGGCCACATTAGCATGTGCAACTGAAGGCGCCATACATGGAATCTGGGGGAATATCATCTAGCCTTTTAATCGCTAGAAAATTATCCCTCTTTAAATCATTTTCCACATTACGCACACCCTAGTTCTGCCCATAACATGGTCAGACCATGCAGGGCCCCCGAGAGGGGGGGGGGGCAGGGGGGACAAAATTCCCCGTGCCTGGGCCTCCAAGGGGAGCCCGGCGCCGCAGTCCCCTCCACCCTCCCCCCTCCGTCCACCACCAGGCCGGGCCCCCCTGAATTCAAATCATAGTGCCTCACCTTGATCTCGCTCCGTGTGAAAGAAGTGCAGCAGCGACAGTCTGCAGATCACCTCCCTTCGGGCCTTCCCTCCCTGTGCCCCGCCCTCATCTGACGTAACTTGCACGAGGGTGGAACACAGGTAGGGAAGGCCCGAAGGGAGGCGATCTGCAGACTGCCGCTGCTGCTTCTTTCACACGGAGCGAGGTTGAGGTGAGGCGCTATGATTTGAATTCAGGGGGGCCTGGCTCAGTGGTGGATGGGTGGAGGGGGGGCAGCAACGACGACCTCGTGGGGGAGGGGGCGGGGCCCTGGGGGGGCGGCCTTGCCTCGGGCCCAGCCCAGCCTCTCAGCAGCCCTGAGACCACAACCTCTTGCCATTTGCATGCATTTGGGTTTTTGATCTGCCGTTCCTGGCTTTCTTGAATGGAAACTTAGGGGTCCTTTTACAAAGCCGCGTAAGTATCTACGTGTGCCCAACTCGTGCCAAAATGGAGTTACCACCCGACTACAGAGTGGCTCTTGCAGTAATTTCATTTTTGGCGGGCGTCCAATACATGCGTCTGAAAAATATTTTTTATTTTCAGGCGCACGTAATGGATGCACACCAAGTGGCATTTGGTGTGTGTAGGTCATTACCGCCCAGTTACCGCGTGAGTCTTTACCGCTGGGTCAATGGCTGGTGGTGAGCTCTCAGACCCAAAATGGACGCGCGCCAATTTTCATTTTGCCACACGTCCATTTTCAGCAAAAAAGTTTTAAAAAGGACTTTTGTACAGGTGCGCTAAAAATTGGATCAGCGATCACCCAAGACCCGCGCCTACACTACTGCAAGCCATTTTTCAGTGCGCCTTTGCAAAAAGGACTCCTTAATGTTTATCTTAAGTATGGATGTAAGCACATCTCAAAAGCGAGTCGCCCTTCTAAAATGATCACCTTAGTCTTCAGTTGAGTGAGCCTCATGTTAGGCCAAATTTTCAATTGTTGGTTTCACTTCTTTTTATTTTGAGTTTCTTTCTTGTGATCTCATTTGTAAAGAAGGTTATAGGGAGCGAGTGTATTTTGTTTCTCCGAGTCTTCATTTCTTTAATCGGTGTTCTGTAACTCTTCTCCTTTTTCCTGATTTTCTTTTGTGAATCTTCACGATGAAATTTGCAAGAAAGCTTAACGTTTTATTTTAAATTTTATCTTCAGAAGGGGTTCATCTAGTTGGGAGTCACTGAGACTCCTGAATGGTCTGAGTTTTTCAGAGCAAATGCAGTACTGTTTATTTCGAAGATTAAAAAGGATCTCGAGGGCTGAGTGAGCTTATATGTGGTCAGGTACGATAAATCGCTTTGGGCTAAGCGGAATAGAAATGCCAGTTTAAATGAAATAGCAAACCCAGATGCCTTACTTCAGACCACAAGGATAAGGTGCCTCATCCTCGCATAACTGGATAAGTATAGGGGGAAGAAAAGGGGGAGGGAGATTTGCAGCTCATCCATAATATTTCTGTTTTCTTTGGATTCAGGGTAAATGTATTTTACTCCATCTACTGGCTTCTATTGGGTAAGAGAGTCCCATAAAGAAGGGATACTTGTATTAAGCCTTTTCTGCACGTAAACCTGCAAACCATATACACACACAAAAGGTTCACGCATGGAAAGTTGTGACAGTCAAGAGTTCTTCAGAAACATTATTGCCCTTAGAAAAGTTGCTTTACTGCCAGCCCTGTTGATTCCTACGGAAATGGAAGGGGAAGTTGAATCACCAGGTCAAAGAAATCAGATCCGTTTGGCACAGTCTGACTCCAGTAAAACAATGTTGCCTTGAATCTTTCAAGCCATTGTTCCCTTTATACATTGACTCCAAAAATTTGGAAAGATGTAATCTAAAAATTTTTCAAGACATAGATCCTATGGTCCATTCAACTGGAGAGTTGTAGGAATCTAGGTATGTCCTCAAATTGCACTCTGATCATGGAACATAATCCTCTTTGGCATCTCTTCGGTTGAATAGACCATGCAGTAAGCTCTCTGCCTTTTGTGAAATGGGACCGTATCTGCCTTTCTCCAGTTGTCTCTCCTGTCTCCAAGGATCTATCAAATATACCTTTCATAGTAACATAGTAGATGACGGCAAATAAAGACTTCTACAGTCCATCCAGTCTACCCAACAAGATAAACTCATTACATATGGCATGTGATACTTTAGCTGTATACCTGATCTTGATTTGTCCTTGCCATTTTCAGGGCATAGACCGTAGAAGTCTGCCCAGAACTGTCCTTGTTCTAAAATTTCTGAAGCTGTCGTTGAAGCCCATGAAAAGCTCCACTCCTGCCCATCCAAATCTATTCAGCCACGATTGAGGCACAGACCGTAGTAGTCTTCCCAGTACTGGCTTTGCTTCCCAATTACTGGTGTTGCTACCTCATCTCTCTTAAGCTTCTTTGGATCCATTCCTTGTAAACCGGATTCCTTTGTGTTTATCCTATGCATTTTTGAATTCTGTTACCGTTTTCATGTCCACCACATAAAAACAATGGTTCGTCTAACCCAGTATCCTGTTTCCAACAGTGGCCAAGCCAGGTCACAAATACCTAGCAGAAACCCAAATCATGGCAACATTCCATGCCAATCCCAGGTCAATCAGTTGCTTCCCCATGTCTGTCTCAATAGCAACTGTGGACTTTTCCTCCAGGAATTTCTCCAAACCTTTTTTAAACCCAGATATGCTAACCATTGTTACTACATCCTCTGGCAAAGAGTTCCAGAGCTGAACTATTCTTTGAGTGAAAAAATATTTCCTCCTATTTGTTTTTAAAGTATTTCCATGTAACTTCCTTGAGTGTCCCCTAGTCTTTGTACTTTTGGAAGTAGTACAAAATCGATTTACTTCTACTCATTCTGTACCACTCAGTCATGTCTCCCCTCCAAGCTGATGAGCCCTAACCTCTTTAACCTTCCCTCATATGAGAGGAGTTCCATCCCCTTTATCATTTTGGTCGCTTATCTTTGAACTTTTTCTAATTCCGCTATATCTTTTTTGAGATATGGCAACCACCTCCAGGGAGGGCATTCCAGGGATCTACCACCCTCTCCGTGAAGAAATACTTCATGACAACCAAAATTCATGTCCTCTAGTTCTACCGCCTTCCCGAGCAGTTGGACAAAGATTTCAGTATGTATTCGGACTTTAGCTTTGTGGTAGAGAGAATGTCATCTGAGGTCCTGTCATTCGGTTCAGTGGATGTTTACTATGCTCCAAAGTAATGTTTGGGATCCAGAGATAGACTTACAAATAGGTAATTTTCCCTATATATGTGTCGCGTTCGTGAGTCCTTGTGCCCAGGCAGAACACACAGACGAAGACTCGAACCTGCGCTCTGTTGGGCAGCCGAGCAACCCTGAGGTTTCACCTGTGGTGACCGCCGTTCCCCGAGGGTTGAGCCCCCAGGTGCAGGCAGCCGACAGGACTTCCGGATGCAGGCAGGGGTCAGACGGCCGCAGGCAGCAGGCAGAGAGAACTCTGGGTTCAAGCAGTGAGCAGAGGCAGGCAGCAGCCAGAGAGTAGTTCGGGTACAGGCAGTGGTCAAGTCAGACAGCGAGCAGAGAGTAATCTGGATTCAGGCAATGGTTAGGTCAGGCAGCAAGCAGAGAGTATCCGGGTTCAGGCAGTAGTCAGGTCAGGCAGCAAGCAGAGAGTATCTGGGTTCAGGCAGTAGTCAGCAACAAGGTAGTCAGCAACAAGGGTACTAGAGAAATACACCAAAGTGCAAAGCAAAACCTACCGAAGTAGAAGCCGAAGCGCTGAAGTGGAGAGCAGACGCTCCTGAAGTAGCCCCCACCATCAGGAACAAAAGAAATCAGCTGGCAAGGGAGACCTCAGATTGGCTAGTCAGCTGGAGGGAGCGGAGCCTGGTTGCGAGAGTCCAATCCAAGGCAGGAGGTGGAGCAAGAGTTCCCGCGTTCCCGGGCCACGCACCCAGAAAGAAGGCAGTCAAGGCGACACTCGGAGTGCCAGCACTGCCAAGATGGCCGGCGCTCCAAACTGTGGGAGCAGAGGTGACCAGGGCGCCACTCAGAGCACCGGCTCAGACACAAGGGCAGGCGCTCCACTTCACGGAGATGGAGGAGCGCAGCAGGTGAGGAGCGCAACAATATGGCATGCAAAGTTGCAGACCCAACTATGGACGCACTTCCAAGATGCGTAAGACGATAAATTGGATAATGAGCTCTGTTAAGAACCAATTACTGATGTTATTTGCATGCACATCTGGACGCATGTATTCGGGACAGCGCCTAACTCTCATGATGTGTATCTCAAAAGGGGGCATGGCCATGGGCAAGCCAGGGGCATCCCAAAATGTTGCACGCACAATTACAGAAGACCGTACTGCTGAACAGCACCTAACTCGAGCACCGGCATTTGCACAAGGTTTCAGCAGGTACAATTCTGGCGCCCCAAAGTTAGACGCGGGATGCATACTAAGGGCTAGAGTCCATATATGGTGACTAAAATCTAGGGGCATCTGATTTACGCGCCTAGCGGTATTCTATAAGCTGCGTCTATATTTAGATGTGGTTTATGGAATAGCGCATAGGCCGGATGGAGGCGCATTTCAGACCAATGCAAGTACAAGCGTGCACATACGCCAGGGGCGTAGCCAGACTTCGGCAGGAGGGAGGTCCAGAGCCCAAGGTGAGCCCCCCCCCCGGCGCCGCCGACCCCCACCCCTGCCATTTTTAAACTCCCCCCCCCCCCCCCGCCATTTTTGACCTCCCCACTGCCGCCACCACCACCTTTGACCCTCCCCAGTGCCAACCCTTTCAACCCCCTCTTCCCCCCGCCACTGCCATCGGGTACCTTTGCTGGTGGGGGTCCCCAACCCCCACCAGCTGAAGTCCTCTTCTCTGGCACGGCCGTGTTGCTGATCTGCAAGGGCAGGCTTCTGTTTCTGTGAGTCATCAGCAGGGGCGTATCTGGACTCCGGCGGTAGGGGGGGCCAGAGCCAGAGGGAGGGGGCACATTTTAGCCCCCCCTCCCCGCCATTGCAGGACACCCCCCTCCCTTCCCGCTGCCAACCCTCGCTCCCCGACGTCGCTTACTTTTGCTGGCGGGGGACCCCAACCCCCGCCAGCCAAGATCCGCTTCCTCCTCCGAGTCCTACCTTTAAAAATATTTCTTCAGCTGGCGGGGGACACCAACCCCCGCCAGCCGACCCGAGATCTTCTTTAACTTTCTTCTATCTTCGTTTTCCGCGTGGCCGACGTGTTGCTGCTGTTGTGCAAAGCTGAAATCCAGTTTCGGAGTCTGACTGACGTCGTAACGTAGGGGGGCCAGGGCAAAATCTGCGGGAGCCCAGGCCCCTGTGGCCCCACGCAGATACGCCCCTGGTCATCAGACTCACAGAAACAGAAGCCTGCCCTTGCAGATCAGCAACGCGGCCGTGCCGGAGAACAGTACTTCAGCTGGCGGGGGTTGGGAACCCCCCACCAGCAAAGGTACCTGACGGCGGCGGTGGCGGGGGAGGGTTGGCGGCGGGAGGGGTGGTCGAAGGGGTTGGCAGCCGGGGGGGGCCAGGGCCAAATCTACGGGGACCCACGCCCCCATGGCCCCACATACCTACGCCCCTGACATACGCAGACACACACACACGTAAAATGTGCAGGCCGTCACTTTGGCCTGCACACAGTCAATGTGCAGGCCGTCACTTTGGATTTTCTATTACTGGTCTGTTTTCCACAACTTTTGTCTTAGGTCTCCTGAAGCTAGTTAGCCTCCATATGGTCCCAGTCCATGGCAAGTAGCTAAATGCAGTTAAATCTCCAAATCCCACATCAGCCCAAGATTCCTGGGGTGATTAATTGCCATTAGAGTCCCCGTTAGTGGCTGTAAAGTCAGCTGAGATGAAATGTTGCCTTTGTCTGGGACTGCAGGGGAAATAAACACAGTTTCCTGCTCTCTGGTTTAGAAGAACTGGCTCCTACCTCTGAGGATTTGATTTATTTGTTGTTTAGCTTATGCTGTTTAAAAATAAAATTGCTGCACTGTCTGTCTGGAGCCTGATGGAGAAACGTTTCTGACAGGAAGCGCCATTCTGGTCCCTTCAGGTTTGGCTCCTCCTCTTCTGTCATCACAGCATTTATAGATGGTTGTATTCTTAAAGGTTAAAAAAATGCTGATTAGACAAAAAGAGACTTCAAAATTAGATGGAATTAGTTAAACTACTGATCTCTGCATCCTGAAACCTTCTGCTCAGTGTGCTGCTGCGGCTCGGAAAGCGAATAGAATGTTGGGTATTATTAGGAAAGGTATGGAAAACAGGTGTGAGGATGTTATGATGCCGTTGTATCGCTCCATGGTGCGACCGCACCTTGAGTATTGTGTTCATTTCTGGTCGCCGCATCTCAAGACAGATATAGTAGAATTGGAAAAGGTGCATAGAAGGGCGACTAAAATGATAGCGGGGATGGGACGACTTCCCTATGAAGAAAGACTAAGGAGGCTAGGGCTTTTCAGCTTGGAGAAGAGACGGCTGAGGGGAGACATGATAGAGGTATATAAAATAATGAGTGGAGTGGAACAGGTGGATGTGAAGCGTCTGTTCACGCTTTCCAAAAATACTAGGACTAGGGGGCATGCGATGAAACTACAGTGTAGTAAATTTAAAACAAATCGGAGAAATGTTTTCTTCACCCAACGCGTAATTAAACTCTGGAATTCGTTGCCAGAAAACATGGTGAAGGCGGTTAGCTTAGCAGAGTTTAAAAAGGGGTTAGACGGTTTCCTAAAGGACAAGTCCATAAACCGCTACTAAACGGACTTGGAAAAATCCACAATTCCAGGAATAATATGTATAGAATGTTTGTACGTTTGGGAAGCTTGCCAGGTGCCCTTGGCCTGGATTGGCCACTGTCATGGACAGGATGCTGGGCTCGATGGACCCTTGGTCTTTTCCCAGTGTGGCATTACTTATGCCTTGTTGGGCCTCATTCTTTAGAGCAGGGCTTGTTCTTGGACTTGTTGAGTACATAGAATCATGGAAATATGACGGTAGATTAAGACCTAATGGCCCATCCAGGCTGCCCATCCTCCGTAACCCATCCTGCCGATTATAGAATACACTTAGGACCCTGTTTACTAAACCGCGTTATAGGCGTGTTAACATTTTTAACATGTGTTAACCATGTACACACCTACAGTATCCCTATAGACACCTACACGCGTGCGCTAATTGTAGGTGCATTAAAAATGCTAACGTGCCTTAGTAATCAGGACCCTTAGTCGGCCCTGATTTAAGCGCCTATATTTTTAGACACCATATATAGAATCTCCTCCAGTAGAGCTGAATTCTATATTTACACACGTAAAATTTTGGAATGCCCCCTAGTCATGCCCCCCCTCCCAAAATTTACGCACATTAGGATTTTCGCACGGATCGTTATAGAATACGATCTGCCGGTAAATCCTAATTAATGTTTTAGTAGCCAATGATTGGCACTGAGTGGCTTGTTAAGTAATTAAGTTGCACGTGCAAATCAGATATACACACTGATTTGCACACACAACTTTTGTTGCCTTTTATAGAATTCGGACATATAGAATTCGGCCTTTTATAGAATTCGGGAGCAGAGGAGTAGCCTAGTGGTTAGTGCAGTGGACTTTGATCCTGGGGAGCTGGGTTTGATTCTCACTGCAGCTCCTTGTGACACTGGGAAAGTCACTTAACCCTCCATTGCCCCTGGTACAAAATAAGTACCTGAATATATGTAAACCGCTTTGAATGTAGTTGCAGAAACCTCAGAAAGGCAGTATATCAAGTTGAATTTCCCTTTCCCTATTTGAGATTCTACATGGAATGTTGCAGTTGCTACTATTTGAGATTCTGGAATGTTGCTACTATTTGAGATTCTACATGGAATGTTGCTACTATTTAGATTCTGTTGCTACTATTTGAGATTCTACATGGAATGTTGCTATTCCACTAGCAACATTCCATGTAGAAGCCTGCCCTTGCAGATCAGCAACGTGGCCACGCAGGCTTCTGTTTCTGTGCGTCTGACGTCCTGCACGTACAACGTGCAGGACGTCAGAAACAGAAGGAGGAAGCCTTTTGCAGGAAGAAGACGACCTCGGCTGGTGGGGGTTGGGGTCCGACACCAGCAAAGGTAGGCGACGGCAGGTTGGCGGCGGGAGGGGGGGTGGAGAGGGTCGTCAGCAGGGGGGCAAAGTTGGTGGTGGGGTCGGCAATGGCGGGGGGTCGGCGGTGCCGGGGGGGCTAAAATGTGCCCCCTCAGCTCGGGCTCTGGACCCCCCTCCCGCCGAAGTCTGGCTACGCCCCTGCTACATTCAGTGATCACTAGGTGCCAAAGGATCTCTCACCATAACATCAGAAACAATGTCCTCGTTTGTAAGCACGAGGTCTAGAATAGCTCCATCCCACATCACTTCCGTAACCAACTGCTGAAACAATTCTTCCTGTAGAGAATCCAAGATCCCTCTGCTTCTAGATGACCCCGCTCTTGCAGTAATTTCATTTATGCCGCACATCCGATACGCGTGGCCGAAAAATAATTTTTATTTTCTGCCGGGCGTATCGGACACGCGCCAAGTGGCATTTGGTGCGTATAGGTCATTACTGCCTGGTTACCGCCTGAGACTTTACCGCTAGGTCAATGGCTAGCGGTAAAGTCTGAGACCCCAAAATGGACACGTGGCAATTTTCATTTTGCCGCACGTCCATTTTCAGCAAAAAGTTTTAAAAGACCTTTTTTACAGGTGCTCTGAAAAATGGTTCTGTGTGCGCCCAAAAACCGCGCCTACACTACCGCAGTCCATTTTTCAGCGCACCTTAGTGAAAGGACCCCAATGTTACTATGACCAAATTGTTAGTGGATATCGTTTTCGCTGACCCTGGAGGAAGAATAAAGGTAAATGTTGCTGGTACAGCTGTGTTTGTGCAGGACGTCAGACTCACAGAAACAGAAGCCTGCGCAGCCTTCTACATGGAATGTTGCTAGTGGAATAGCAACATTCCGTGTAGAATCTCCAATAGTAGCAACATTCCATGTAGAATCTCCAATAGTATCTATTTTATTTTTGTTACATTTGTACCCTGCGCTTTTCCACTCATGCCAGGCTCAATCTGGCTTACATGGGGCAATGGAGGGTTAAGTGACTTGCCCAGAGTCACAAGGAGCTGTCTGTGCCTGAAGTGGGAATCGAGCTCAGTTCCTCAGGACCAAAGTCCACCACCCTAACCACTAGGCCACTCATCCACTGTTCTCATCAGGACCGAGGGTTTAATTAAACTCCGTTTCACAGCTTTGTGAATTTACTCAGGAGTTGGCAGAGAAACTGTGGAGATGAATGTCAAGTTTGAGTTTCTGGGGAAGGAATGTAAATCTTTGGAGACACAGGTTGCAACACTGCACGCTGCCTCTCTCTCTCTCTGGGATTAGAGATAGCTTGAGTTTACATTTTAAAACTGAGATGATGGAAAATTTAATGAGATATAGGAATCTGTGTTTCTTGACTTTCCCTAAAACTCATTCATTTGCACCAGACATTTTGTTTCATAAATATTTTAAGGAGTCACTAGCAGTCCCTCCATGCTGATAGTATTGTGTTTTAAAATCATTATTATCTTCTTAAAAATAAGGCAATGGAGATGAAGGTGGGGGTGGAGGGTTGAGGAGGTAGATAAATTATTTTCTTCTCCTACATTTTGATCTTTCTGGGTTTCTAGAAGATTCCCAGAATATTATTGTTACACCTGCTACCCTTCCGGTATCTTTTATGACTGAATATTTCATTTCATTTATTTATTGAGGCTTATTTACTGCCTTTTTGAAGAGATTCACCCAAGGTGGCGTACAGCAAGAATAACCCAGACATAAGCAATAGACAATTATAGTAGGAAAAATATTCAGCTATGATCATTTATGGGTATATACATTTTATTTTTTTATATGTCTTATTTTTTGGGAACTGATGCATCTGTTCCCAGATGTGGCTCATGTTACACAATGTCAGAAGAGGAGGTCATTCCTGCGTATAGGGGACCTTTTTCTTAAAGTTTCCATGTACATTGTATTGTTACTCACCAAGGAAAACTTGTACTTGATATGATGGTGTGACTTATTGCCGGTTTGTTTTGGGAGGGGGCCATGAGGGAATGGGTTGTGGATTTGCGGGGTTTGGGATTTTGTGGATCATAGGTTGTTTTGATGCCTAGATAGAGGATGTTTATTTCCTTAGATTTCTTTTATTTTTCTTGAATTTCTTTTGTACTATATATATATTAATTTTTCAAGAAACAAGATATGTATGTTTCAGGGGCATAGCCAGACACCCAATTTTGGGTGGGCCTGGGCCCAAGATGGATGGGCAGAAGAACTCCGCCTTGTCCCACAAGTGATTTCTTGCCTGCATCCATATGGTCTCTCAAACATCCACCCTTCCCTGAATACCTTTTAAATAGCAGATTTTCACTGGCAGCGAGCAGCAACTAATACACACTGCTCATGTTGGCCCCACAGCCTTCCCTCTGATGCAACTTCCTGTTTCCGCATAGGCGGGAATACGTCAGAGGGAAAGCTATATGTATCAGTCTCTGCTCACTGCAGGTGAAGATCTGCTATTTACAAGGTATGCTGGAGGGAGAGTTGTTGGGAGTTTTTGGCTGGTGGGGCTTGGGGCTCTCTGCCAGCCACATAGGTGTGCTGCTACTGGGTGGGCCTGAGCCCTAAGTGGGTGGGCCTGGGGGCCCACCCTTGGCTATGCCACTGGTATGTTTGCATGCATTATATGTATGCTTATTGGCGGAGTGCAATTAAATACAAAAAAAGAATCCAGAGAGGAGTCATAGGCGCCCCATATAAGAGGCTTGAGCCCCAACTGCAATCTTTCCCGGACCCCACTGCCCCTCCTATCCTGTCTTATCCCATTTCTTTCTCCCCCCTTTCATCCACCCACCTTTCAGCACAATATCTCTCCCGCTTGGGCTGCGCGAATAAACATGCGTGGCAGAGGCGCGGGATCGTGGCTCTCTGCCTGCCGCTACTGCTTCCTGTGCCGACCCATAAGTTAACCTCAGAGGAGGCAAGAACAGCTCAGGAAGCAGTAGCGGCAGGCAGAGAGCCACAGTCCCGCGCCTCTGCCACGCATGTTTATTCGCGCAGACCAAGCGGGAGAGATATTGTGCTGAAAGGTGGGTGGATGACAGATACAGAAAGAGATGGGATGGGATAAGTGCAATGTGAGGGATGTTTATTAGCGTGGACCACGTGAGGTGCAATGGAGATACTGGATGGGGGAGATGGGTACAAGAAAGGAAATGCTAGCTAGCGGGGGGGGGAGTAAGAGAGAGAGACAAATTAAAAAAAGATGCTGGCTAGCAGGGGGGAGAGAGAGAAAAAAGGAGAGGAATTACTGGTTGGCAGGGGGGAGAGACAAAAGAGGAGATGCTGGATTGCAGGAGTAAAGAGAGAAGATGCTGGATGGAAGGGGAGAGAGGAAAGAGTTAGTGAAAGACTGGGGAAGAAATGGAAAGCTGTATGCAGATGCAGTAAAAAAAAAGGGAGATTAAAGTCTGGATAACATGAATAAAATCAGAATGGACAGGCAGAAAAAAGTGGAAGAAAGCTGAAAGGAACAGATCAGTACTGGAGTTGGATGTAGTGGAGGAGGTGAAGAAGACAGAAGAGAAAAAAGGAGACCCTTGGAAAGAGTTAAAAGAAGACAGGAAAGCAGGAACCAGAGACTGGGGCCAACACATTTAAAAAAAACATCAAGTGACCAGACAGCAAAGGTAAAAAAAAAAAAAGAATTTTACTTTTAATTTGGGATGAAATAATGTGGTGGCTGTGTTAGTCCACTTAAAAAGTTAATAAACATAAGACAAAAAGGAAAATAAGGTGACATCTTTTTATTGGACTAAATACATTTTTTGACTAACTTTCGGAGACCAAAACCTCCTCTTTTAGGTCTAGACATTATATTGCTGTTAAAAGTATGTTTGTCCTAAATTAAGCAAGGATGTATTTTGGCTTTTGAAAACTAGTTAAAAACTGTAATAAGTTATCTTATTTTCTGTTTTCATTTTACATAGTAACATAGTAGATGACGGCAGAAAAAGACCTGCACGGTCCATCTAGTCTGCCCACGATAAACTCATATGTGTATACCTTACCTTGATTTGTACCTGTCTTTTTTAGGCACAGACCGTATAAATCTGTGCAGCAGTATTTCCCGCTTCCCAACCACCAGTCCCGCCTCCCATCACCGGCTCCGGCACAGACCCTGTATAAAAATCTGCCCTCCCCCATCCTAGCCTCTCAACCACCAACCCCTCTTCCTCCTGCCACCCAATTTCAGCTAAGCTTCTGTGGATAATGCAGCAATTGGACTATGACAGTTTTTGAAATTTACATCTGCTCTTTTTATATTTGCATAGTACAGAGGGGACATGTGTCACGGTTCCTATTTTTCTGGTGTTGCACCGTATGCAGAATGTAGCTTCTTGGGGGTTCAGTGTCATTTTTGTCTACATATTTCTGTTTTTAGTTTGTGGTTACTTATTCTATACTTGAGGGTCTACCTGTGTTTGAAAAAGACTGGGTATTCTGTTAGTATTTTTTTTTGTTGTTACATTTGTACCCTGCGCTTTCCCACTCATGGCAGGCTCAATGCGGCTTACATGGGGCAATGCAGGGTTAAGTGACTTGCCCAGAGTCACAAGGAGCTGCCTGTGCCTGAAGTGGGAATCAAACTCAGTTCCTCAGGACCAAAGTCCACTAGGCCACTCGTCCACTGTTGCTACTATTTGAGATTCTACATGGAATGTTCCACTAGAAGTCGGCCCTTGCAGATCACCAATGTGGCCGCGCAGGCTTCTACATGGAATGTTGCTAGTGGAATACGCAGGACGTCAGACTCACAGAAACAGAAGCCTGCACAGCCTTCTACATGGAATGTTGCTAGTGGAATAGCAACATTCCATGTAGAATCTCCAATCGTAGCAACATTCCATGTAGAATCTCCAATAGTAGCAACATTCCATCTAGAATCTCCAATAGCATCTATTTTATTTTTGTTACATTTGTACCCTGCGCTTTCCCACTCATAGCAGGCTCAATGCGGCTTACATGGGGCAATAGAGGGTTAAGTGACTTGCCCAGAGTCACAAGGAGCTGCCTGTGCCTGAAGTGGGAATCGAACGCAGTTCCTCAGAACCAGTCCACCACCCTAACCACTAGGCCACTCCTCCACTCCGATTCTATGTAGGATTGATCCAGCTTTTTTAGTTTTCCATTAGGTGTATTAATGTTCTACTGCCTACTGTAATCCTTATCATATGTCATGATATATAAATCCATTTTTACATGCACATGAAGGGGTTTATTGCTTGTCAATACCTTCCTTAGGACTCAATCTCTTCTCCATCTTGACAAATTGTATACACCGAATGCACTGCAAGAAAACCCTCACACACTAGCCTTCAATCTCACTAATTAAGGTAGTTCTCTTCAATGCTTGGGAAAGACTTAGCATCTCTGCACTTTGGTCCAGCATCTTCCTTCCCTCCCATTTTACTTTTTGTTTCTGCGTGTTGTAAGGCAATTATGGAGTAGGGCCTATCCCTGACCCCACCCCCCCTATCCTGCCCCCTTTAGCCTCCCCAAACAGCTGGGCCACCGACCGCCTATGAGAGGAGTAGAATGGGTGAGCATAAATTGATTGTTATGCTTGCAAAAAATACAAAGACTAGTGGTCATGCTATGAAGGTACAAAGTAACACTTTTAAAACGGAAGAAATAGCTTTCTCAACATGTAAAGCTATGGAACTCACTGCCAGGGGAGAAATGGTGTGATGTATTGTTTTGGGAGGGTTTTTTTGGTTGAAGTGGATTTTTTTAGGGTTTTGGATATTGTGGATTGTGGTTTCTTTTGGTGCCTAGATAGAGGATGTTTATGTCTTTAGATTCTTTACCAGCAGTTAGTGTAGCTGAATTTAGAAAAAGGTTTGGACAAGTTCCTGGAGAAAAAGTCTATAGATCTTTATTAAGGTAGACCCGGGGAAAGCCACTGCTTATCCCTCTGATCGGTAGCATGGAATCTTGCTATTCTTTGGGATTACTACTACTACTATTTAGCATTTCTATAGCGCTACAAGGCATACGCAGCGCTGCACAAACATAGAAGAAAGACAGTCCCTGCTCAAAGAGCTTACAATCTAATAGACAAAAAATAAAGTAAGCAAATCAAATCAATTAATGCGAACGGGAAGGAAGAGAGGAGGGTAGGTGGTTACAAGTGGTTATGAGTCAAAAGCAATGTTAAAGAGGTGGGCTTTCAGTCTAGATTTAAAGGTGGCCAAGGATGGGGCAAGACGTAGGGGCTCAGGAAGTTTATTCCAGGCATAGGGTGCAGCGAGACAGAAGGCGCGAAGTCTGGAGTTGGCAGTAGTGGAGAAGGGAACAGATAAGAAGGATTTATCCATGGAGCGGAGTGCACGGGAAGGGGTGTAGGGAAGGACGAGTGTGGAGAGATACTGGGGAGCAGTAGAGTGAGTACATTTATAGGTTAGTAGAAGAAGTTTGAACAGGATGCGAAAACGGATAGGGAGCCAGTGAAGGGTCTTGAGGAGAGGGGTAGTATGAGTAAAGCGACCCTGGCGGAAGATGAGACGGGCAGCAGAGTTTTGAACCGACTGGAGAGGGGAGAGGTGACTAAGTGGGAGGCCAGCAAGAGGCCAGCAAGATTCCAGGCTCTTGCTGCTCGTTGGGATTCCGGAATTTTGCTATTCTATGGGATTCCGGACTTTTGCTGCTCTTTGGGATTCAGAATCTCGCTGCTATCTGGAATTCCGGAATCTTCCTACTCTTTGATATTCTGTCAGGTTCTTGTGACCTGGATTGGCCACTGCTGGAAGCAGGGTACTGGCTCTGATCCAGTAGAGCAACTATTATGTTCTTAAAAGAGGAACCGTTCTAGGAGTTTTCCAAATTGGGCTTAACAATTGGCCAGCTCTTGCACTACTGGTGCACTTGCACTCCAGCAGTATGGAATGGCAGTTTGTGGTTCTTTGTATGCTGGCTCTGGTAATGGAGAGGAAGAGGAGGTGTCTGCTTTAACGTTCCCCTAAGCAAGCCTCACCTCCTGAGGCCTCAGATGAGAGAACTGCATGCTAGGAAGAAAAGTGCAAATTCAGCACTTGTGAACTGCTCGTTCTATTTGGGATCAGGGAATTCTCACTAGGCATGTTACTGTGTACCACCGACCCATCATTCACCAACCTTGCTGCACTAGTCTCAGTCTGCAGTAACTATCCCAGCTCAGTCCTAAAGATGATCAGACCCAGATTCCGCAGGATTTCTCCAGCTTGGAACGGCTGCTGGCAAGATAAGTCCTGCTCGCTGGGGCCGTAGCTGCATTTTCATTTCTGATCCCAGCGCCACGTGGAGGTGGGGCCTAGGTGGAGTTTCAGGTTGCCTGGTTAGTGGTGAAAGTTTGGTCGCTAACTTGATAACTACAGTCTGAATGTTGCTGATAACTGCCAGTGATCAGGTTATACCCGGATATCAGTGCTGAGAATTTGGGTATAAAGAAGCCACAGTTGACTAATGCTAAGGGTCACTGGCTCCATTTTGACACCTTGAGCCAGACAGGGAGGGAGCAGAGGGGGAGGAGGAGGCTGTTCCTGCCTCACTCCACTACACCACCAGGGATGAGCTCCACTCCAGGTAGGTACTGGGGTGGCTGGAGCATCTGGGGTGATAGTGGGGAGGTTGGATTTCAGTATGTGGGAAGGACTTGGAGGGGGGGGATCACAGGGTTACTCAGATTGGGGGGGAGGGAATCCGGGATATGATCTTATTAGTAGGGATAGAAAGTCTGGAGGAGGGGTACATAAGCACTGCCACGCTGGGAAAAGACCAAAGGTCCATCAAGCCCAGCACTCCGTCTCCGACAGCGGCCAATCCAGGCCCCAAGAACCTGGCAAAAACCCAAAATTTAATAACGATCAATGGACTTTTCCTTCAGGAATCTGTCCAGACCCCCTTTGAACTCAGCAAGGCCAGCTGCCGTCACTACCTTCTCCGGCAATGAGTTCCAGAGTCCAACTACGCGCTGAGTAAAGAAAAACTTTCTCTAATTTGTTTTAAACCTACCACATTCTAATTTCATCTTGTGTCCCCTGGTTCTATTATTGTTAGAAAGTGTAAACAAACGCTTCACATCAATCCGCTCTACC
This sequence comes from Microcaecilia unicolor, assembly GCF_901765095.1. Lineage (NCBI taxonomy): Eukaryota > Metazoa > Chordata > Amphibia > Gymnophiona > Siphonopidae > Microcaecilia > Microcaecilia unicolor. Next base: position 12,651,798 of record NC_044036.1, on the reverse strand, counting down.
CCCAACCTCTATCATATCACCCCTGAGCCACCTTTTCTCCAAGCTGAAGAGCCCTAACCTTCTCAGTCTTTCCTCATAAGGAAGTCATCCCATCCCTTTTATCATTTTTGTCGCCCTTCTCTGCACCTTCTCCAATTCATTTATATCTTTTTTGAGATGTGGCAACCAGAACTGAACACAATACTCGAGGTGTGGTCGCACCATGGAGCGATATAACGGCATTATAACATCCTCATGCTTGTTTTCCATCCCTTTTCTAATAATACTCAACATTCCGTTCGCCTTCTTAGCCGCAGCACATTGAGTGGGTGTGGGTCCTATTTGTGAGGGCGGTCCCATGCTACTAGAGTGCCACCATCTTGGTAAGTGCAGCTGCATTAATGGCAGTTCCGATCTTGCTGCTAGATGTCACAGCCGGCCACGGCATTTTTACACACTCTACTTGTCCCCGGGAGCATGTGAGGAAAGGGGGAGTAGGAGGAGTAGGCTCTTGAACAACACTAGTAGGCGACGTAGGTTAGGAACAATCTCTTTATTTAAATATACACTCGACTCAACATAGCCGTGTTTCAGCGCTACAGACGCCTTCTTCAGGAGTCTACGAAATAAAACCAAACAATGGTAATAAAACAAACATGCAAAACAAAAGTAAAATAAGTATAAAACGTTAAATGTGTGATGAACATAAATTACATATAAAATTTAAAATAAAAAATTTTTTATATAAAAAATGTATTGCAGAAATGCTAGTATATATATATATATATAATACATATACTCATACATATATACATATATAGTTTTCAAATATATAATAAATACTTAAATTATTAAAAAATATTAGATTATATATAACATACAATAAAGGTGTTGTATATTACCAATCAAAGAAGGATGATATCTAAAAATTAGCAGAAAAAACATCAAAATGAAGTATAACGAAAAAAACTAAAAATACAGTGAAATAAATAAATAAAACACACTCAAAATCAATTAGTAAATTGAGCAGGTGTAAATCTTGATGTTGATCTCAAGAGTCACAGACGTGCGCTCCCCTTCTGAAACAGGGAATAAATATTTGTGTGTGAATATGAAGACCCTAGAGGAAAGGAGAGATAGGGGGGTGATATGATATAGACATTTAAATATTTGAAAGGTATTAATATGCAAACAAACCTTTTCCAGAGAAGGGGAAGCGGTAGAACTAGAGGACCATGAACTGAGGGTTGCAGGGGGGTCGACTTAGGAATAATGTCAGGGTGGTGAATGCCTGGAATGTCCTCCCACAGGAAGACGGTAACAGAATTCAAAAATGCATGGGATAAACAGAAAGGAATCCTATATGGAAAGAAAATGGAAGAAAAACAAAACTTAGTGGTACTTAGACAGTAACTCTAGCAATAAGGATATGGGCAGTGCCGGGGTCTGTGCCCTGAAAATAGCAAGGACAGATCAAGAAAATATATCTTATATTGCAACACATGCTACGAGTTTATCTTGTTGGGCAGACTGATGGAGTCTCTAGTGAGGCCCCATTTGGAGTACTGCCTACAGTTCTGGAGACCACACCTACGGAAACATATAAACAGGAAGGAGTTGGTCCAGAGGGCGGCTATAAAATTAGTAAGCGGACTTGAACACAAAACATATAGGGACAGGCTTATGAACCTGAACATGTATACGCTGGAAGAGACATGATAGAGATGCTTAAATATCTCAAGGGCATCACCGCGGAGACCCAGGCAAAGGTATCCGCCTGCTTATCCGACATTGCTGCCTGGATGTCCAACCGCCACCTGAAACTGAACATGTCCAAGACCGAGCTTATCGTCTTTCCACCAAAACCCACTTCTCCTCTTCCTCCACTTTCTATCTCAATTGATAACACCCTCATCCTCCCCGTCTCATCTGCCCGCAACCTCGGAGTCATCTTTGACTCCTCTCTCTCCTTCTCTGCGCATATCCAGCAGATAGCCAAGACCTGTCGCTTCTTCCTCTTTAACATCAGCAAAATTCGCCCTTTCCTCTCTGAACACACCACCCGAACTCTCGTCCACGCTCTCATTACCTCTCGCCTGGACTACTGCAACTTACTCCTCACCGGCCTCCCACTTAGCCATCTATCCCCCCTTCAATCTGTTCAGAACTCTGCTGCACGTCTCATATTCCACCAGAACCGATATACTCATATCACCCTTCTCCTCAGGTCACTTCACAGGCTTCCGATCAGATACCGCATTCAATTCAAGCTTCTCCTTCTTATCTACAAATGCACTCAGTCTGCTGCCCCTCACTATCTTTCTACCCTCATCTCCCCTTACGTTCCCGCCCGTAACCTCCGTTCACAGGACAAATCCCTCCTCTCAGTACCCTTCTCCACCACCGCCAACTCCAGGCTCCGCTCATTCTGCATCGCCTCACCCTATGCTTGGAATAAACTTCCTGAGTCCTTACGCCAAGCCCCCTCCCTGCCCATCTTCAAGTCTTTGCTTAAAGCCCACCTCTTCAATGCTGCGTTCGGCACCTAACTCTTACCTTTCAGGAAATCCTGACTGCCCCTATCAGACTGACTGTTCACTTGTCTATTAGATTGTAAGCTCTTTGAGCAGGGACTGTCTCTCTTTGTTAAATTGTACAGCACTGCGTAACCCTAGTAGCGCTCTAGAAATGTTAAGTAGTAGTAGTAGTAGTTTTTCAACTGAAGGAAAGCTCTGGAACAAGGGGGCATACGTTGAAGTTAAGAGGGAATAGGCACAGGAGTAATCTAAGAAAGTATTATTTCACAGAAAGGGTGGTGGAGGTGGTGGAGTCGAAGGACTGTGTCAGAATTTGAAAAGGCATGGGACATGCACGTGGGATCGCTTAGGAAAAGGAAGAGTTAGGGGTTTCAGAGGATGGGCAGACTGGATGGGTCATATGACCTTTATCTGCCGTCACGTTTCTATGTTTCCATCTACTATGTTACTATATTTATCTTAATGCTCATGCAAAATTACCCGGGATAGACTGTACTGTTTAACAGGGTCATCCCTGCACTATCTAACTCTCTCTACTGGAGGAATCTAGGCCAACAGAGATGAAAATTGTGCCACGTTCCCCTCTAAGAGGCACAGGCTGGGGCATCCCCTCAGCACTCACAATTGCCCAAAGTCCTCTCTGGCATCAGCCCAATAGTTCAGTCCTCATGGACAAAGCTGACCTGTGCCCAGGGGCATAGCCAGACTTCGGCGGGAAGGGGAGGTCCAGAGCCCAAGGTGAGGGGGCACATTGTAGCCCCCCCCCAGCGCCGCTGACACCCCCCTTTGCCAACCCCCCCCCCCCCCGCCGCCGCCACCACCACCAACAACAACAACTTTGACCCCCCCCCCCGCCAACAACCCTCTCGACCCCCCCCCCCCGCCGCCAACCCTCCCCTGCCGTCACCTTGCTGGTGGGAGACCCCAACCCCCGCCAGCCGAGCTCCTCTTCTTCCTTCATTCTGTTTCTGAGTCTGATGTCCTGCACGTACGAGCAGGACATCAGACTCAGAAACAGAACGAAGGAAGAAGAGGACCTCGGCTGGCGGGGGTTGGGGTTCCCCCGCCAGCAAAGGTAGGCGACAGCGGGGGAGGGCCGTACGTGCAGGACGTCAGACTCAGAAACAGAACGAAGGAAGAAGAGGACCTCGGCTGGCAGGGGTTGGGGTCCCCCGCCAGCAAAGGTAGCAGACGGCGACAGCGGGTTGGCGGCGGGAGGGGGGTCGACAGGGTAGTCAGCAGGGGGGTCTAGGGCCAAATCTACAGGGACCCAGGCCCCCTTGGCCCCACGTAGCTATGCCCCTGCCTGTGCCCTCAATGATTCACTATAGTAGTTGAAAGTGAATACTGTCAAGGGTGTAGATTTTATACTACTATGCAATAATCCATGTCCAAACCAGCAGATGAATAAGAGAAACGTATGCCCTTCAGAAGGCAGCGGAGACGAGTGGAATATATTGCTAATAACAGATTTATAGGCAGCCTGGAATAAAGTTTATAGGGCAAAGCTTCTTTTAAATCTATTTATCCTACACATGTGCCAGATTATTCCAGTTCATATGAGACAGGCTAAGACTTCTTTACACAGGGAAATGAGAATGCAAAACAGCTTTCATTGAAATGGTCTTCAGATGAGTTTGAAGCACATTTAATTTGTGTTTTAAGGGCATTACGTTCGACTGCTTTGAAACTCAAATTGTACATTTTTTTCTTATACAGCATCTTTCATCTTGAGTAAAGCAGTGTGGGTTGCCATGTTTGTCCACTTGAAAATATAGATATAAAGGTTAAATACTTAAAAACAGAATATAAGGCAATAACAGTTCTCTCGACCTTTCTGTTGTTGTGACACATCTGTCAGACATCGTAACATAATAGATGACAGCAGAGAAAGACCTGTACGGTCCATCCAGTCTGCCCAACAAGATAAACTCATTTGTGCTACTTTATGTGCATACCTGACCTTGATTTGTATCTGCCATTTTCAGGGCACAGACCGTAGAAGTCTGCCCAGCACTAGCCCCACCTCCCAACCACCGGTGCTGCCACACAATCTCCGCTAAGCTTCTGGAGGAACAGCCTAGTGGTTAGTGCAGCGGACTTTGATCCTGGGGAACTGAGTTTGATTCCCACTGCAGCTCCTTGTGACTCTGGGCAAGTCGCTTAACCCTCAATTGCCCCTGGTACAAAATAAGTACCTGAATATATGTAAACCGCTTTGAATGTAGTTGCAAAAACCTCAGAAAGGCAGCATATCAAGTCCCATTTCCCTTCCCTTTCCCTTCTGAACAGGATTCCTTTATGTTTATCTCACGCTTTTTTGAATTCCGTTACCATTTTCATCTCCACCACCTCCCGCGGGAGGGCATTCCAAGTGTCAACCACTCTCTCCGTGAAAAAATACTTCCTGACATTTTTCTTGAGTCTGCCCCTTTTCAGCCTCATTTCATGTCGTACCGCACTTTATAATTCAAAGCTGAACAAGAAGCATCCTAAATATTTCATTGTTGCTAAAAATGATGCAATGGAAATATAGAAAATATTCTTAAAGAGAATTTATATGTTTACAAACAGTTAAAATTGTAGGGCCCGATATTTAGCTGGTGACAATCAGTGTTTTTCTTCACCGCAGTGGCGTAGCTGTGGGTGGGCCTTGGGGGCCTGGGCCCCCCCAAAATTGGATCCGGGCCCCTGGTTTGGCTGGCGGAGGTCCCCAACCCCTGCCAGCTGAAGCCTTTCTCCAGCGCTGTTCTCTGCTCGTTGCCTGCCCTGCTTTCTCTCACGTCACGTTCATGCTTACTCCCCTAACCTATAAATTGAAAGGGGGTGAATGTGAGAGGAGCATATGTGTGTCAGAGGTGTATAGAACGGTTGTATTTGCACGCCTCACCTCTGCGATTAGGTGCCACCATTTTCCCCAGCATCGACATGGCGTAAGTGGTCACACCTAAAGTTTGATGCATACCCAGAGGAGTGGCCTAGTGGTTAGGGTGGTGGACTTTGGTCCTGAGGAACTGAGTTGATTCCCACTTCAGGCACAGGCAGCTCCTTGTGACTCTGGGCAAGTCACTTAACCCTCCATTGCCCCATCTAAGCCGCATTGAGCCTGCCATGAGTGGGAAAGCGCAGGGTACAAATGTAACAAAAATAAAATAGATACTACTGGAGATTCTTCATGGAATGTTGCTACTATTGGAGATTCTACATCGAATGTTGCTACTATTGGAGATTCTACATGGAATGTTGCTATTCCAGTAGCAACATTCCATGTAGAAGGCTGCGCAGGCTTCTGTTTCTGTGAGTCTGACGTCCTGCACGTACGTGCAGGACGTCAGACTCACAGAAGCAGAAGCCTGCGCGGCCACATTGGTGATCTGCAAAGGCCGACTTCTACATGGAATGTTGCTAGTGGAATAGCAACATTCCATGTAGAATCTCAAATAGTAGCAACAGTGGAGGAGTGGCCTAGTGGTTAGGGTGGTGGACTTTGGTCCTGAGGAACTGAGTTTGATTCCCACTTCAGGCACAGGCAGCTCCTTGTGACTCTGGGCAAGTCACTTAACCCTCCATTGCCCCATCTAAGCCGCATATAGCCTGCCATGAGTGGGAAAACGCGGGGTACAAATGTAACAAAAAATAAAATACCTGTGGACTTCCACTACTATTCTAGAACAGATTTGGGGGGGGGGGGGTCTTTTACTAAGCTGCGGTAGAAATCAGCTGGCGGTAAACATGGCTTAGTTAAAGACCCCCTTGGTGCGTAAGTCTAACATTATAGAATACTACTTTAGCGCCAAACTTTTACCAACCTATATAAAATTTATGTTGCACAAGCCTGATCTAGAAGGGCAAAAATTGGAAACTCTAAAAAAAAATTAGAGATCTAGGCACATTTGCCTGATGACAGCTAGTTAATGTAATAAGGCAACAGGGAAAATGTATGTTCCAAGGTAGAGGTATCACCAGCAGGAAGTCGAAGGTCATATTGGCTCTGAATAGATTTGGATGGGTTGGAGAGGAGCTTTTCAGGGGCTTCGACGTTAACTTCAGAAATTTTAGATCAAGGACAGTGCTGGGCAGACGTCTACGGTCTATGCCCTGAAAATGGCAAGGACAAATAAAGGCACAAACCACAAAAAAGGCGGAAGATGAACCAAAACAGACCAGAAAAACCATAGGGAGTAAGAGCACCAGAAAAGTTTAATAGGACCGTACACGGTCCGTGTTTCGGCCAACAGGCCTTCCTCAGGGGTCCTGAATCTGACGTTTACAGGTGCACCTCCGAGATACTCATAAAACAAAAAGCAAAATGTCCAATAAAACTTGAGGCCGTCACAAGAATGCTAGGGCTCAAAATGATCGGCATCCACCCGCTAGTGCTGCCTAATAGCGGACAAAAGCGCGTATGCTATGGTTTTTCTGGTCTGTTTTGGTTCATCTTCCGCCTTTTTTGTGGTTTGTGCCTTACTTTACGGGAGATTTGGACCTTCCTTTTGTTTGTTTGAAGGACAAATAAAGACCAGGTAATACATATGAAGTATCACATACTATATGTAATGAGTTTATCTTGTTGGGTAGACCGGATGGACCGTACAGGTCTTTATCTGCCGTCATCTACTATGTTACTGTCCAGCTTATTTTCGAAAGAGAAAGACGCCCATATTTCGACCCAAATTGGGAGATGGGCATCCATTTCCCGAGGGTGCCCAAATCGGTATAATCGAAACCTGATTTTTGGCGTCCTCAACTGCAGTCCATCACGGAGACGAACAAAGATCACGGGGGCGTATCGGAGGCGTGGCGAAGGCGGGACTGGGGCGTGGTTATTGGCCGAGGAGAGATGGGTGTCTTTAGCTGATAATCGAAACAAGAAGGGCGTTATTTATTTATTTATATTTTTACAGAGAATTATTCAAGATACAATTTGAAGGATAGTGTACATCTATGATTATAAATTTAACAAGCAAAATTCAATATTACCATTCTTCCAAATGGAAATACTTTGGCAAAACACTCAAGTCCTAACAAAGGGATCCAAGATTTTAAACTATGAGGAGAAACAAGAAAGTAATTGTAGGAAAAATGCACTTATGGAGGGAGTGCTAATTTTCTCTAAAGCTACTAGAAGGTCTTTTAGACGCAATAAAAGCCGAAAGCTGGTGGGGTTCCAAGAAGAATCAATCCTAACAATACATTTGCATGGGTACCTCAGAAAGAATACCCCTCCTAACTGTTGGATCGCTGGTCTCATAATAAGGAACTGTTTTCGTTTACGTTGGGTTTCTCTAGAGAGATCAGGAAACAAGGACATTTTAAAACCCCAAAACAGTGTATCCCTTTGCTTAAAAAACATTGAGAACAACCACTGTTTATCATGTAGCAACGCCACAGTTGCCACCAGGGTGGCCGCTGTGGCTAGTTCAGTGTCTGAAGACTCTAGAAATTGTGACAAATTTTCAAGTCTTTGTTCCTGTTGATTTTGTTGAGTATTATTTTTGTTAGGACGATAATATACTTTAGTAAAGGGTGGAATATTCTCCTGAGGAATTCCCAGATTTTCCCACAAATATCTTTTCAACATTTCAACCGGTTGAATCATCTGAATTCTTGGGAAATTTACAAATCTCAAGTTGAGGTTTCTCATATGGTTCTCATACGTTTCTACTTTCAATCTCAAATTAGTAATATCTTTTACCATAGTCATTTGAAGATTTTCAGTTTTTTTTTAATTCTTGTTCTACCTTATCCATACGAGTTACCAAAACTTGCTGAGTTTTTTCGGTCTGGTCCACCCTTTGTTCTAAGGATTTTAATTTCTGAGTCCCTTTGGCTGTTTGAGCAATAAATAATTTCCCCAATTGAGACATTAATTCCCAAAGGGAGTCCAAAGTTACCTCCACTGGCTTGTTAGTCAGCTCCGCTGGAAATATGCATTCCCAGTCTTCCACCGGCTCTCCGCTTTCGTCTCTTTCCCCCGCTACTTCGCTTGGTCTTCTTCGTCTCGCCTCATCTAGTTGGAGTTGATTACCCAGAGCAGATAGGCTAACAGCGCGTCCTTGCGCCGGCCCTTGCGCTCCCTGAAGCGGTGAACTTGTGCGGCGGTTGCGGGGGCGGAGCTCTTCGGTCGGGGCTCAAAGTTGTATCCAGCCCAGAGGACGCCATCGACTCCTCCAAAACAGCAGCGTCCAACAAGGGCCCACTCCCGATCTGTGTTGCAGTCCCCTGCAGGCTCACAAACCGATCCATCAGTCCGGAAATAGAAGGAGGTAATGGGGTAAATCGGGCAGTACTCTTCTCTCTACGTTTAGGCATGATAGCAAAGGGAGGAATCAGAGCATGCAGCTAACCATAAGTGCTAGCGGATCTTTCTCCCAAGAAGGGCGTTTTTGACGAGAATTTGGTCCACTTTATTTGGACCCTTTTTTTTCAGGTCCAAGTCCCAAAAAAGTGCCCCAACTGGCCAGATGACCACCGGAGGGAATCGAGGATCACCTCCCCTGACTCCCCCAGTGGTCGCTAACCCCCTCCCACAAAAAAAACCCCACTTTAAAAACTTTTTTTCCAGCCTCTATGCCAGCCTCAAATGCCGTACCCACCTCCATGACAGCAGTATGTGTTCTATCCTGTGACAGCCTTTCCCTGGTTCTGATGTGGGTCTGGGGTGAGTGTGACACCTTTTCTGTTAAGGGCACTGCAGAGTCACATCAGCAATGCATTGTGGTAGGTGTAGGGTATTGGGCTCCATGATTCCACTAGCTTGTATTAAATGCTCATGATGTTGGTAGTTGGTAGGCTCTACTCCCATGGTGCTTTTCACTCTGCGTACTGGGTCAGAGTGTGCCCTGTTTTGTTTCCGGTAGCCAATGAGGTAGTGGCCATTTTTGTAAGTCCGTTTTAGATCCCTTTCGTATGTTAGCCATGTTACAGCACTTAGTTCTTACCTTGAATGTTGCTGAAAGAGGGCATTGTACACCATTCTGCCAGCTCGGACCTGCTGCTAATTTCAGTACCAGCGAGACTCGTTGCCAGTGGGGCACAACCTCTGATCTGCAGTTAACTGTGTGAGTAAAGGTGCTTATTCAAATAAAGGACATTTTTAGCGAGATTAGTCTTCAGGTGTCAACTGCTGTGCCAAGGTTATACACCAGCAACAAGTCCTGTCCCTGGAGCACTTGTAGTGGGTACTGCAGTGCACTTCAGGCAGGCAGACCCAGGCCCATCCCCCCCCCCCCCCACCCGTAACACTTGTGGTGGTAATTGGGAGGCCTCTAAAACCCACTGCACCCACATGTAGTTGCCCCCTTCACCCCTAAGAGCTATGGTAGTCTTGTACATTTGTCCCTCCCACGACCAAATGGCTTGGATTGGGACGTTTCTGAGCTGGGCGTTTTTAGTTTCCATTATCGCAAAAAAAAAAAACCCCACCCATCTCAGAAGGGACCAAATCCATGGCATTTGGTCCGTCCAAACCGTATTTTCGAAACGAAAGATGGACGCCCATCTTTTTCAATAATACGGTCTGTCCCGCCTCTTCACATACCTGTTTTCGGACATAGACGCCCATGGAGATGGGCGTTCGCGTTCGATTATGCCCCTCCCTGTATTTATGTTATCCCACTGTTTAGAAATTGCCCATTATTCATACAGGTATAAGTAAACGATGATGGTTCTTTGAGATTGAGTGACTGTCAAGCTCTGTTGGTTTGCTTTGACTTCAGCTGCCAAACTGTGTATTCATGAACATCCTATTACATTTCCCTGATTAGACAAATCAGTTAACCCTCTGTTGCCTCAGGTGCAAGCTTAGACTGTGAGCTGTCATGCCACTCAACTTGCCGGTAATGGCGCTACCGCTGTCGGTACTGGGCTGGGGTTCCCTCCAGCAGTGTGTGCTGGCATCGGTCCACCGATGTGCGCACGCGCCCTGCTGGCACCTGCGGTGTTCTCTCCCTTGGTCCAGTGCTTTGCTCCTCCCCCAGCGGACGCTGGCTATGTGACTCCCAGCGTACCAGGACCTCTGCCCCGCCTCCTTGCTCCACGGGGATTGGCTATCCCCGTGAGTAGTGTCCTGACTCCCCCTCTCTCTACCCTTTAACCTATGGGCTCTCTCTTGCCCTCTCTGCTCTTTCCCTATTGGATGCCTGTGTCCCGCCCTTGCAGAAACCGGAAGTTACATCAGATGAGGGCGAGACACAGGGAGGGAAGGCCAGAAGAGAGGCGATGTGTGACTGCCGCTTTGAATGAAGGGGGCCTGGAGCCATGGAGGTAGGCAGGTGAGACCGCAGACTGCAGCGGCGGGGGGAGCGATGGGGGGTGGCAGCAGCAGGGGGGGCGGAGGTGGGGCAGTGGAGGCGGGGCAGCCTTGCTCCGGGCCCGGCCTAGTCTTTCGGCGGCCCTGCCAGGGGGGCACGCTAGCTTGGCGGCAGTCTCGTTTTGACGCACATTGAATGCACATAGACCCCTACCGTACCTTTGTAAAAGGGCCTCTGAATGTCCTGCTACACAAAGGGTAACTGCTTTCTAGAAAGAACACTTAGAGTTCTGTAAACCTGGTTTTTAATTTTATGATATTTATACCTAACTTAAAACAGTGTCTTTCATGGCAGTGTTAAGATAGTCTGGTCGCGGACTGTGGCTTCAGGTCTCTCTCGATACCATTTCCAGCACTACTCAAGAGATTTTGCATTGTGATTTTCGGCAGTCAAGTTATGCAGGATGTCATAGCTCACAGTTAATGAAGAATTACCTGATGTCTGAAAAATGGTTCTGGTCTGCAAAGGGAAGTTCTCCACTTTCATTTGAAGTTAACCCAACTCCTGGTGAACGAGGGAGAGAAACCTGTTCTGAGAAGGTCGTTACTTTGGTCTTGGAACCAGAGAAGGACTGGAGCTTTGGGTTTTTAAGCACTGAGAGACCCAGTTCCTGGGTTGTAAAATACGTGCATATCAGGATGTGGCTAAATGCACAGAGAAGAAATGTCAAATGTTTTCTTGGTTTATGATCTCATTATTTTTGCAGATTGTGGAGGAGGTGATATTTTGGTTGCATTTTCTGTGTAGGTGTGTTGTGAAATATTAGTTATATCTTTTGTTTAATCTTTCACAACTGACAATTTTTTTTTTACTTTGAAGGTTTGAAGGGCAATCTTATAAATTAGAGCCTAAAGACAGGCTCCAATTGAACATTTTATGTATTTATTTATTTATTTGTTACATTTGTATCCCACATTTCCCCACCTATCTGTAGGCTCAATGTGGCTTCCATAGTACCGGAGAGGCCTTTGCAGGCTCCGGTGTGAACAAATACAGGGTGATGTTGTGGTAAGATCCAGTTCATGTGGCACAGCCACATTAGGCAATCGGAGAACGGAAGAGTTGTGTTATGTCCATTACGTGCTTTAGTTTGGTTGTGTTGCAGAGATCAGGCATTTAAGTTGGATCGGTAGGGTATGCCTTTTTAAACAGGTTGGTTTTTAGTGATTTCCGGAAGTTTAGGTGGCCGTACGTCGTTTTCAAGGCTTTTGGTAATGCGTTCCACAATTGTGTGCTTATGTAGGAAAAACTAGACGTGTAGGTTGTTTTGTATTTAAGTCCTTTGCAGCTTGGGTATTGCAGATTTAGATAAGTTTGTGTTGATTCGGATATATTTCTAATTGGTAGGTCGATCAAAATCTGCACGACATAAAAGAATAACTATACTGGGTCAGACCAATGGTCCATCTAGCCCAGTGTCCTGCTTCCAACAGTGGCCAATCCAGGTCACAAGTACCTGGCAGAATCCTAAATACAGTAGGACGCCGATTATCCGGACTGCCCTCTGCAGGGGGTGGTCCGGACAATCATAAATCCGGATAATTGGACATACCTAATTTTTATCAAGAAAACACAATCACAGTGTTGTATGTTGAACATTAGTTTTATTTTCAACAATAAGTTGGCACCAAAAAGTACCATCTATGGTTCCTCGTTCCCTTGTCTCAGCACTCAATTGTGGAACGGGTTACCTCGAGAGGTTAAATTCACTCCTGATCACCCGACCTTTAAGAAGCAACTCAAGACCTTCCTATTTGGCAGAGCATATGCTGTGGACCCTTCTGGTGCCACGCCCTTTTAACCCACGGCTCTCTGTGATAATTTCTCGCCTCGCCTCTCTTCCTTTCCTCCTCAGCTATTTCTTTCTCCCTCTTGTGACCTTGTATTTTGTACTATTGTTTGCCACATTGAGCCTGCCCTTGGGTGGGAATACTGTGGTATATAAATGTTATAAATAAATAAATACAGAGGAAAGGGCAGGGCTTTTTTCTACTGCGTACCTGCTCCTTCTCACTTTATTTCCTGCAGCAGACTGCAGAGCCTGTGAGGATGGGCTGGGGAGGTACTGTATTGTTGGGCGGACAATGGGTCTGGATAATTGCACATCCGGATGATCGTTATTCAGATAATGTGTCGTACTGTAGTAAAAAGATTCATGCTACCAATTCCAGAACTTAGAACATGAGTAGCCATATTGGACCAGACCAATGGTCCATCAACCCCATTATCCTGTTTCCAACAGTGGCCAATCCAGTAGCAAAACGTCTAAAATCTGGGCGTCAAAAATCATAACTTGGGACGTTTTTAAGAGAAAAATGTCCTTCTGCTACCTTACGACTTTTTCTATGTTTTTTTTTGTTTTGAAAATGAGTCCCAATATTGCAATAATCTAATTTTGATAATAATAGTGCTGGTAATACTAACCAGATTAAATTCTGGCTGTCAAATGCACTCTTCAATATCAGTTTTAGTCTCGTATAAATATTCTTTACTGCTGTTCCTTCTTAGTGATTTTCAGCTTTGTGCCCCCCTCCCCCCATCATCTTTCATGCTCCTAGCCTCGCCTCTTGAGATTTTCATAATTAAACTCAACAATGATGATTTTCCCAAAATCACCCATCTTGGAAAAATCCTGTAAAAATGCATAGATAGATATCACACTTTTGATATTAAACTTTGTTTATAAGTACATAAATGTTGCCATACATGGACAGACTGAAGGTCCATCAAGCCCAGCATCCTGTTTCCAACAGTGGCCAATTCAGGTTACGAGTACCTGGCAAGATCCCAAAACAGTACAATACATTTTATGCGGCTTATCCTAGAAATAAGCAGTGGATTTTTCCCAAGTCCATCTTAATAATGGCTTATGGACTTTTCCTTTAGGAAGCTATCCAAACCTTTTTTAAACCCCGCTAAGCTAACTGCTTTTACCTGCATATATAATAAACGTAGTTTCCAAAAGCCATTTACATGCATAAGTAACTATTTATCCAAACTCAGTAAATTGTTATTTAATATCCAGGTACATTGGTATTTAAAAATTTCCCACACTTCCTATAGATAAAGGTACACACCCATGAGTCTTTGAGCTGTCTTTCAATCAGGGGCGTAGCCAGACCTCACGGTGGGAGGGGGCCAGAGCCCGAGGTTGGGGGCACATTTTGAATGCCTCCCCACTGCCTCGCCTCGCCTCCTCGCCCCCCCCACGCCTTGCCTCCTCGTCGCTCCCCCTCATCTCCTTGCCGCTTCCTCTCACCGCCTCGTCGCTCCCCCCGCAAAAACAAATACCTTTACTGGCAGGGGTCCCCAACCATCAGTCTCAGCTTCAGCGTTGTATCTGTGCATCAACCTATGAAATCAGTAGTAACATCGATAAACCTGTACAATCTCTAAGTTACACCCAAGTGTCACTAGCCTGCTGGGCTCTTGTTACTCAGCTGCTCTGCAACCAAATTCTCCAGTGACATGGAGAAATTCTCCAGCACCACCCCCTGCTCCTCAGGGGCGTAGCCAGATGGCCACTTTTGGATGGGCCTGAGCCCAAGGTGGGTGGGCATGGAATTCGCCCCTCTCCCCCTCAGTACCCCTGTCGGTTTGCTCCTCTCTCCACCCCTCCTTGCCCACATCCCCAAATATTAAATACGTCAGCTGGCGGGGATCCCCAAACCTCCTCCTCAAGCAGCCAGCACGCTTCCAAACGGCAGCCGGCAGCACTTGCCAGCAAGCCGTGCACGCTCGGTACTTTTGCACGTGCGAAAACTGAGCATTTGCAGAAGGGCCGGTCTCAGCGTCAGCTCAAGGCATGTGCTGCTGGCTGACATTTAGAGGAGCGCTGGCTGCCCAAGGAGAGAAAAGCTTCAGCTGGCAAGGATTGGGGATCTCCACCACCCCCTGCTGCTCCTAGATAGCTCTTCAGGGGAAAGCTTCATTTTCATTTGCTCGCGTGTAATACTGAAAGCCAGGTACATTGCGTTGTCTTCCAGGGTTTCTTTTTTCATGTCACTTTTATTTCCCATGCTTCAGGGTACGTTTTCAATGGCTCATGCTCTTTTTATGTTCAGGAAAGGTATTGGTTATGCTGCCCAAGTTGATTTGTGGATTTTCACACATCTGAATGTATGTGTCTACTTATGCAACCCGGGGATGTTTCAGGGGTGTTTTTGCAAATGATGCACGTACGTTGAATTTGAAAAACAGTCCGTGCACTGTTAGTGTGTCACTGATATATAAGTTACACCATCATTTGAAACACGGAAGGGTACATGTCTGATTTTATCTGCCTAATAGCTAGATATCTGAGCAGCTTGTATGTGAAAATTGGCTTGTTTTGTGTGGTTCTGATGACACAAAGTTATTCAAAGTCGTTAAATCGCGGGAAGATTGTGAAAAACTACAAGAGGACCTTACAAGACTGGGGGACTGGGCGTCTAAATGGCAGGTGACGTTTAATGTGAGCAAGTGCAAAGTGATGCACGTGAGAAAGAGGAACCCAAACTATAACTATGTTATGCAAGGTTCCACGTTAGGAGTCACGGACCGAGAAAGGGATCTAGGTGTCATCATTGATGTTACGTTGAAATCTTCTGCTCAATGTGCTTCTGCGGCTAGGAAAGCAAATAGAATGTTGGGTATTATTAGGAAAGGGATGGAAAACAAAAATGAGGATATTATTCCATTGTATCGCTCCATGGTGTGACCGCACCTTGAGTATTGTGTTCAATTCTGGATGCCGCACCTCAAACAAGATATAGTGGAATTGGAAAAGGTGCAGAGATGGGAGACAAAGATGATTCAGGAGGTGGGACGACTTCCCTATGAGGAAAGGCTGAAGAGGCTGGGGCTCTTCAGCTTGGAGAAAAGGTGACTAAGGGGAGATATGATAGAGGTCTATAAGATGAGTGGAATGGAACGGGTTGATGTGGAGCGTCTGTTTACGCTTTCCAAAAATACTAGGACATGGGGACATGCAATGAAGCTGCAGTGTAGTAAATTTAAAACGAATCGGAGGAAGTGTTTCTTCACTCAATGCGTGGTTAGGCTCTGGAATTCGTTGCTGGATAAGGTGGTTGGGGTGGTTGGCTTAGCGGAGTTTAAAAAGAGGTTAGACGGCTTCCTGGAGGAAAAGGACATCGAATGTTATTGAAAGGACATAGGAATAATCTACTATTTCTGGGATGGGTGGGACAAAATGCTTGTTTGTTTGTCCACTGTCGGAGACAGGATGCTGGGCTCGATGGACCCTTGGTCTGTCCCAGCATGGTGATGCTTATGTCTTACAAGAAATTTATCTGGATGAATTACTGGTGGAAATTGGGAAGCAAAACCAGTGCTGGGCAAACTGAATAGATATGGATGGGCTGGAGTGTAAATTTTAAGGGGCTTCAATGTTAGCTTCAGAACTTAGTACAAGAACAGTGCTGGGCAGACTTCTACGGTCTG
The DNA here is from genome assembly GCF_901765095.1 of Microcaecilia unicolor. Lineage (NCBI taxonomy): Eukaryota > Metazoa > Chordata > Amphibia > Gymnophiona > Siphonopidae > Microcaecilia > Microcaecilia unicolor. The sequence continues at coordinate 12,635,528 of NC_044036.1, read as the reverse complement.
TGCCCTGAGAAAGGCAAGGAAAATCAAACTCAGGTATACATATAAAGTATTACATACCAGGTAAAATGAGTTTATCTTGTTGGGCAGATTGGATGGACCGTTCAGGTCTTATCTGCTGTCATTTACTATGTTACTCTTTGGGGTTCTACATGGAATGTTGCTACTAATTGGGATTCCGGAATCTTGTAACTCTTTAGGATTCCAGAATCTTCAGAACGTTTAGTACAAGAACAGTGCTGGGCAGACTTCTACGGTCTGTGCCCTGAAAAAGGCAAGGAAAATCAAACTCAGGTATACATATAAAGTATTACATACCAGGTAAAATGAGTTTATCTTGTTGGGCAGATTGGATGGACCGTTCAGGTCTTATCTGCTGTCATTTACTATGTTACTCTTTGGGGTTCTACATGGAATGTTGCTACTAATTGGGATTCCGGAATCTTGTAACTCTTTAGGATTCCAGAATCTTCAGAACTTTTAGTACAAGAACAGTGCTGGGCAGACTTCTACGGTCTGTGCCCTGAGAAAGGCAAGGACAAATCAAACTCGGGTATACGTATAAAGTATCACATACCATGTAAATGAGTTTATCTTGTTGGGCAGACTGGATGGATCGTTCGGGTCTTTATCTGCCGCCATTTCTATGTTACTATGAATACGCTGCTCCGGCACTAAAAGGAGCCAGAAATAGTTTTCCAAACACAAGTTTGAGGTGCTGCATGTTTGGGCAATCAAAGGTCTTGTTTCATCTGCTCCCAAAATGCACCTGTATTGCACCGTGAGGCAACAAAGATTGTAAGTGATTTTTAGTTTATAGTGTGTATTGCAGAGATGCCAAGTTACCCAGTTCCGGGCTGGAGATTTTGGGACAGTTCTGGTTTTGAGTTGAAATCCCAAAGCAGTGTGGGATCTGTAACACCTGATGCTGCAGGATTGGGTGGTCAGAAATCCAGGACTGTCCAAGGATCTCCTGCCTGGATCCGGATAACTTGGCATCTGTGGTATTGCTAGTGCCCTTCAAACCTTCTGGGCTTTTGTTCAGCTGAATTTTTATGATGTCTGTGTTCTGTTCCCAAGATTTTCTCCTTGTCATAAAGAAACCTTGAAATCAGCAACAAGCTGCCACTATCCAGTGGAACCCCGTAGCTGCCAACTTATCCAGGGCAGCCAGTCCTGATTTTCAACCTGCATCCCCAGTGCAGCATGGTACTTGTAGTCCCTCATTCTACTCAATTAAATCATTTCTGCTTGTCCCATAATGCATTAGGATAGGATTACCAGAAATCCAGGACAGGCTTAAGTTGACAGCAATGAAAGCTGTAGAAGCCACTGGTTTCTGTTTGAGCATCTGATGTGATGTAATGCAGAGCTGCCAAGTTATCCAGGTCCAGGGGGAAGACTCTTTATCCAATCCTGGTTTTAAAGTTATATCCAGTGGCGTTCCTAGGCTGCTTGACACCCGGGGCGGATCGCCGATGCCCCCCCCCCCCCCCGGGTGTGGCGCAGCCACACACACCCCCCCCCCAGTGAAATTACACCCTCCCCCCCCCCCGGTGCATTTTTACCTGCTGGGGGGGGGGGTGCCGCGTGCCTGTTGGCCGAGTCCGCTCGTTCCCTCCCTGCTGCTCCCTCTGCCCCGGAACAGGAAGTAACCTGTTCTGCGCAGAGGGAGCAGCAGGGAGGGAACGAGCGGACTCGGCCAACAGGCGTGCGGCACCCCCCCAGCGGTGTGCACCCGGGGCAGACCACCCCCCCCCCCCCCCCCTTTGGTACGCCACTACTTATATCCCAATGCAGTGTGATATTACCCACTGAAATCAGATCTGCCACACAGATGCCAAGCTACCCTCTGTAGACTTTTTGACCAGTCCAAGTTTTGAACTTGCATCCCAAAGCAGTCCCATAATGCACCAGGATGGGGTAGTCAGAAATCTAGGACTGTCCCAAAATCTCCAGCTGGGAACGTGACATCTCTGCTGCCAGTCTCACGTTGGAGAAGAAATCTAGGACTGGCCTAAAATCTTCTCCCTGGAAGCAAGTGACCTGGTAGCTGTGCACAGTGATGAACACATATTTTAAAGAAAACTTGCCCAGCTGTATCAATGTATTGCAGCTGTATGATAACAAGAGGAAATTAAATTTATGCACTGGCTCCACTGATTGAGGAGAGGCACAGTGTTGCCAAGGCTGCGGGTTTCCTGCCCAATTGGGCTCCTTTCCGCGACCCGCTGTGGCTTTTTCACGCCACATGTGGGTTGAGGGATTTTGGGCAGTTTTTTTGCCCGCTGCGTTTTTTTCCCACGGCCGTCGGCTGCGGGTTGGCTCAGTTTTCCCGTGGCTCTGGCCAGTGGAGGTGGGCTTAATGATGTCATTCATATGCAAATTGACTCATTAATATTTATGAATGATGTCATTCATATGCAAATTGACTTTGTGCGGTTTGGGGCGTGAACAATTTCTTCGGTCCAGTCTTTGCTTGCGATCCTGATCCTCTTAGGGAGGTCAAAGCTGCAATTCTACACGTGCCGTGGAGTAAAACCAGGATCGGATCGGCGTGTCCTTAGGAGAAATAAAAATCCTAATAAAAGCCCAGTGGCGAAAAGCATAGTATCCTGGAAAAGAATACCACTGCGAGAGGTTTTGTGCATGACAGCGTGACAAAGCCGCTACTTTCAGTCATTGAATTCGTGCTGAAAGGGCTGCTTTGTTTCATCCTGTAAATATGCTTGGAAAAGCTAAAACACTAAACACCCAGAAAGAAGTGCGCTGTGCTGAAGCCTCGGTGCAGCCAGGAGCTAGAATACCTCATTAAGGGAATTTTACAGGAGCTGGGGAGGTCGCATTGCAGTCAGGGATGACATCATCGGCTTGGCAAGCGCTTAAAATAGCGCGAGCTCCATCTCCAGTGATCAGGCCCGGAGACTTTCTGCTGCTGCTCCCTACGGTGCCTTGGATCTAATGAAGTCAGAGCATCAGGGCTGCAGCCAGCTCTTCTGAACCCCCCCAGTCCAGCCATCCCCATCAATAAAGAGAGACAGCACGCTCGGGAAAGGAGTCAGGAGAAATATTAGAGCTTTCCACTGCTCCTTTTCATCAACAGAATACAAGGAGTTGGTGGATGGGGAGGGAGATAAAGATGACATGTTCTCATCTTCAAGGTCGAGCGTAGGTTGAGAACAGATGCGTGCAATGATAACCCCCCCCCCCCCCCCCCCCATCATGCACACGTACATAAAACAGAAAGAATTTCTGGAAAGGAATTGTGAAGGTTCTGAATTTATCTGAACGTAATTGCTCTGTGCACACAGCACAGAGTGAGTAATCGCCACTTGCAAGGGAAGAGAAGGCAGTTAAGCAATTTTTGCATTTCTGCATCTGGAGCTAGAAGATGCTGGAAGTAAGCTCAGTGGCAAGCCTGGATGCTCCCGTGTGAACCAAGCTGCCCATTTCAGTGCAATGTTTGTTTAAAAACGACATACAGCTTATTTTCCTTTTCTTTCCATTTAAAAGGCTGTGTCTTTAACTATACTTTGGAAGGGTCATACTTTCACTGTCACTGAGGAAATGAGCCACTGCCTTCAAATCTTGCCCAAGATCAAACGCTGAACTACCTCTGTGTTGGTTATTGGCTGCCAAACAGCAGTGATGCCTTGCAACTCTGGAGAGAGTTTGTGCCTAGGAAATCATTTTGGGTTGCATGCTGTGAAAAGGTCCAGCTACTGAGTGGCAAAAGAGGACCGTGAAAAGGTACCACAAGCCAAAAGATTTGAATAAAGGAATTAGCACCTGCAGCACTGGTATGCAGTGAAATCCATTACTGATTTAAATCCTACCCCCCCCCCCCCCCCAACAAAAAAAAATAGCACAGCGCGTCCGGGAGCCCTGCTGCATTTTAATGGCTCAGGAACAAGCACATGTAGTTATTAGGAAACAGGCAATCAAGATCTAGCCCCCTCTGTACCCCTGCTCCAAAACTGCCAAATTAGCCACTCCCGGGAGGGAGAATTTTTGTCCATTTCTGGCTTTGAACGTACATCCGAGATCAATGGTGGTATTTGTTGTCCCTGATTCTACCCTCTGAAATCAAAATGCTGGAGACATCCAACATGGCAGCTTACAAAGAAGATACTTATGCCACGCTCTCTAGAGAAAGATTCCTTCAACGCCAGTAAAATGACCACCGCAAGCTCTAGCCTGTAGTACCACGAGACTATCACTAGAGCTTGCAACAGTCATTTTACTGATGCAGCTTCTGGGGGGCAGGAGCGAGTGGGTGTCACTCCTCGGATACCCACTGGACCACCAGGGATTGTAAGGTAGGCTCTGGGGGGGGGGGGGAATAGGAGGATTCAGGTGGGGGGTCTGATCTCGGGAGGGTCCAGGAGGGGGTCTGATCTCGGGAGGTTCTGGGGGGGTTCAGGAGGAGGGGTCTGATTTGGGGGGGCTAAAGGAGAGGTTTGTTCTTAGGGTGGGGCAAGGACAGGAGATGGACCATGTTAGGGGGGTGGGAGGGAGGGGATTGCATCTACTTCTTTGGCTGCTATCCAGAAGCTCTGCTTCTGAAGTAATTGTAGTTAAACGTTGCTAATTATGGGTCACTGAGAACAAAAATGATGCTTAAAACTTGATTGGCTCTAGTTATCTGCTACTCGGAGAAATCAGGAGAGAACTGTAAAACAGAGGAATCCGGGAAGAGAGAGAACTGAAAACTGTATGTCATTCAGGACAGCATAAAACTGGTTGCTTGAAGACATTAGTGCAAAATTAAGAAAAATGGGGAGCTTTATGGAGATACCACAATTGAGAAAACCATAGCAATAAGGTCTGAATTGTTAAAATAATCATTTTATAGCTGATGCAACCCTGAAAAGGAAGCAGAATAGGTCAAAGAACAGAAACAAGTCACACAAACAAGTCAAACACAGCGAGGGTGACAAACGATTGAACAGCAGACGATGTCCAAAATATTATAGCTTTATTACAACATCCAAGACTCGACACGAGTCGTGTTTTGGCCATAAGAGGCCTTCCTCAGGAGTCTAAAAAATACATATAAAATAAAATAAAATCAATAAAAATATACATAATATTAAAAAGAAATATAAAAACGATGAAATCTTGACACAGTGTAAATGAAAAAGATATCTAAATACAGTATCAATAAATTAATAAACATACAAGTGTCCCTTAGCTATATAACATAAGCAATAGTTACCACACAACATCTCCATATGCCCCAGGAAGCCGTATTTATATTGTATTTTGACTTTTTCTATACAATGATATCACATATACTTAGTCAAAATGTAACAAGTAAATAAAAATATCTTGGCACAATATAAATACGGCTTCCTGGGGCATATGGAGATGTTGTGTGGTAACTATTGCTTAACAAGCAAGCCAAACCACCACGAGGGTGGGGGTACACAAATTCATACGAAAAGTAGAATCTGAGGAAAGGGGGAGTAGGAGGAGTAGGCTCTTGAACAACACCAGTAGGCGATGTAGGTTAGGAACAATCTCTTTATTTAAATATACACTCGACTGTCAGGGACAGGATGCTGGGCTCGATGGACCCTTGGTCTTTTCCCAGTATGGCATTACTTATGTACTTATGACTCAACACAGCCTTCTCCAGTCTCGTGATATATAGATATACGAATATTAAGTTCAAAAAGAATGAAAGCAAGGCTTCTGCTACAATCATAGGAGCCGACTCTGTGGGTGCTTGAGCACCCCCAATATTGAGAAAATTCCTTGTATGTGTCCAGGGAGGGGTTATTTCCACTGGGCTTAGCACCCCCCATAATTTTGAAAAGTTGGCTCCTATGGCTACAATTGTAATCCTCTGCTGATGCAGGAAAAACAGCTCAGCGTATTCAATTACACTATTGCTTAACCCATTATTGTAGGGTTCCAGAAGGATGCCTGATGCATGGCCTTCAACCTAGGACCAGCACTAAAATGAAGATACTACGTATGTGCAGGGAATTAAAAAACAAACAAACCTGGATAACGGTGAATGAAGGCTCAAGGAACCAGACCTCAATCCTGACTCTCTGGAGCCAGAAGTACAAAGAGACAGGAGAAGAGTGTTGCATCATATCCACTGCATTGTCTACCATACTTCAATCAGAGTTCGGGCTGGTTATTGCTTGTTCGAACAGTAGCCATTCTAACATGATAACTGAGGTCATGTTTTACAGTCTGATTGGGTAATACTAAATGGAATATCCAATTCATGGAAAACAGAAGACCCATTGATGAGCATGAACGTATTCTTCCTGGCAGACAGTCAAGCAGGATTGCAACCGATTGCCTGTAAGAGCCATGATTCATACCGGGAATCATTCCACCTTTGGGCATCCCTGGTTTCAAGTCAAGCCTCCAACAGCCACCTAAATTGTCCTCATCATTCATTAGCACGATGTCACCTATTTCGAAAACCTTCTTCCAGGAGTTCGTGTTCAAGCTACGTACCCACAACCTCCCCCCCCCCCCCCCCTTTTATCTAGACGTATATTTCACAAGCATTTTCACGGGTTTCTCTAAACTCATGGAGAGTAGGCGTGAAGAGCAATATTTGAGATTTGATAGAGAGATTTATGGCATATTTCTCCAAACAGAGAAGTCAAAGTATGTTATAACAATCACGTTATCTAACGAGTTGGCAACACTTTTTTGACTTGGAAGTTTCCTCCAGCTGCTTTGGGCTTCTAGTTCACTTGGGGACCCTTTTACTAAGCTCACGTATGCGTTTACGCCCGTGTGCCAAAATGGAGTTATTATTATTATTAACATTTGTATAGCGCTACCAGACGCATGCAGCGCTGAACACCTGACATAGAGAGACAGTCCCTGCTTGATAGAGCTTACAATCTAAAAATACAGACAGACAAGACAATTAAGGGCGAGGGAAGTACTGGGTGAGAAGGAACAAGGGGAAGGCAATTGAGTAGTGGCTAGGAGCCAAAAGCAGTGGTGAAAAGGTGGGTTTTCAGCATAGATTTGAAAACAGGTAGAGATGGAGCTAGACGTACAGGCTCAGGAAGTCTATTTCAGGCATAAGGTGCCGCGAGGGAAAAGGAACGAAATCTGGAGTTAGCAGTGGAGGAGAAGGGGGACGACAAAAGAGATTTGTCCAGTGAGCAGAGTTCACCGGGAGGAATGTAGGGAGAGATGAGAGTGGAGAGGTAATGGGGGGCTGCAGAGTGGATGCATTTAAAGGTCAGTACGAGAAGTTTAAACTGAATGCGGAAGCGGAGAGGGAGCCAGTGAAGTGACTTGAGGAGTGGGCTAGTGTGGGTATAATGATTTTGGCGGAAAATAAGTCGTGCTGCAGAATTTTGGACAGACTGGAGAGGAGAGAGATGGCTGAGAGGAAGACCAGTGAGAAGTAAATTGCAATAATCCAAGCGAGAGGTGACAAGGGTTTACCGCCCGGCTACCGCGTGGCTCTTGTAGTAATTTCATTTTTGCTGCGTGTTCGATATGCACGTCCAAAAAATACATTTTCTTTTTCGACGCACATATTGGACAGGCGCCAAGTGGCATTTGACGCGCGTAGGTCATTACCGCCCAGTTAACGCGTGAGACTTTACTGCTAGGTCAATGGCTGGCAGAAAAGTGTCAGATCCAAAACGGATGCGCAACAATTTTCATTTTGCCGCATGTCAATTTTCGGCAAAAATTTTAAGAAGGCATTTTTTTTTGCAGGTGCGCTGAAAAACGATTCTGCGTGCGTCCAAAACACACGTTTACACTAGCGCAGGCCATTTTTCAGCACACCTTTGTAAAAAGGGCCCCTTGGTCTTGGAGCTGGGATCGGACGCCATGCTTCCTTATTTTATATCCCCTTCCATTCGTTATAGCCACAGCCCTCAGCCAATGGTCAGACACCAGAACTCTTTCTGAAACAATGTAGTTTTGGACCAAAATCTGTTCCTAACGTGTTGGCACTGAGTGATGGCCATGACACCCTCCCCTTTTTGCAGGATTCCTGACCCCAGAGTGGAAGCCCTGAGCAGAGAACTGAGCCCATTTTGTTTTCTGCACAGCACTGAACAACACTGTCGCTCAATCACCAGGCCTGGCACATGACTTGGCAACCCTCCGTGACTACAGCAACACCTAAGGCAAAGCTGCATCACCGGTTATACTCCAGCCAAAAAAAAGAATAAAATTAGAGATTTAACAGTTCTAAGTGCTGGTAAAATATAAGCCAGTTAATCTCACATCATCGGGTTTCTCATCATGTGCATTTTACACTTTGGCAAAGTGCACTGCTCAGCTTCAGGTCACCAATGTGTTCGAAAATCAAGTGACCCACTATAGCAAGCAGAACCCACCAGTGCCTCCACGCTGCCCTTTGGTTTGGGACTACGGACTGAAAGGTACGCACAATTTAAGTTCAAGGGGAAGACTCTAACATTTTTTATTGTTCATAATTTTTATTAATTTTTTATATACTTATTACAGAGATTATCATACTGCAAAAGTGTAATACAGCCATTGAATAATAATACAGGAAAATTATAATTGAAAAACGTCCTAATAAAGACAAAGTTTGGCTTCCTTAGACCTCAATAATAGGGGGGTAGGAATTTAGTGAAGATAACACAATCATAATATATAAATAAAATTTAATATGGTTCCGTCAGTCCCATATATATCTCAACTCTATCGTTGTTTATTGTCTAGGAAGGTCTGAAGCTGATCAGGCATATAATATATATATTTAACTTGATTTAACCTGATGACACATTTACAGAGATAAGCCAGGAGGAAAGAACCTCCCAATTCCAAAACTTTTGACCTCATAGAGAGAAACTTTTTACGTTTTTCTTGTGTAAACTTAGTCACATCCGGATAAAGCCAGATCTTCTGGCCAGCAAATACACGGTTAGTTGATATAAAGTAAAGACGCATTACTGCATTTAAATCCTGTTGAAATACAAAAGAAATCTAACATTTTTTTTAGCTTGTTTCTGAAAGGTTAAAAAAAAAGACTGGGGTTCTATCCTCACCAAATTTTCAGGAAAGGTAAGGGAGTACCTGAGGATTCTGGTAGTGGTGAGTTTTTCAGAGCCATGCACATAAGCAGACTTCAGATGTGTGTATGCATACATCCTGAAAAATTAGCTTCTTTAGTCTGAGTTGCCAGAGAATGTGGTAAAGGCGGTTAGCTTAGCGGAGTTTTAAAAAGGTTTGGACGGCTTCCTAAAGGAAAAGTTCATAGACCGTTATTAAATGGACTTGGGGAAAATCCACTATTTCTGGGATAAGCAGTATAAAATGTTTTGTAATTTTTTGGGATCTTGCCAGGTATTTGTGATCTGGATTGGCCACTGTTGGAAACAGGATGCTGGGCTCCATGGAACTTTGGTCTTTCCCAGTATGACAATACTTATGTACTTATGTACTACTTATCATTTCTATAGCACTACTGGACGTACGCAGCGCTGTACACTGGACATGATGAGATAGTCCCTGCTCACAGAGCTTACAATCTAATTAGGACAGACAAACAGGACAAATAAGGGATAAGGACAAAGAGTACCAAGATTCATGAACCCCAAAGAGTAGCAACATTCTGTGCAGAATCCCAAAGAGTAGCAAGATTCTGGAATCCCAAACACTACTACTACTTATCATTTCTATAGCGCCATTAGACGTACGTAGCGCTGTACACTTGAACATGAAGAGACAGTCCCTGCTGGACAGAGCTTACAATCTAATTAGGACAGACAAACAGGACAAATAAGGGATAAGGACAAAGAGTATCAAGATTCTGGAATCCCAAAGAGTAGCAACATTCTGTGCAGAATCCCAAAGAGTAGCAATATTCCGGAATCCCAAACACTACTACTACTACTACTTATCATTTCTATAGCACTACTAGACGTACACAGCGCTGTACACTGGACATGATGAGACAGTCCCTGCTCAACAGACAAACAGGACAAATAAGGGATAAGGACAAAGAGTACCATGATTCTGGAATCCCAAAGAGTAGCAACATTCTGTGCAGAATCCCAAAGAGTAGCAAGATTCCGGAATCCCAAACACTACTACTACTTATCATTTCTATAGCGCCATTAGACGTACGCAGCGCTGTACACTTGAACATGAAGAGACAGTCCCTGCTGGACAGAGCTTACAATCTAATTAGGACAGACAAACAGGACAAATAAGGGATAAGGACAAAGAGTACCAAGATTCTGGAATCCCAAAGAGTAGCAACATTCTGTGCAGAATCCCAATGAGTATCAAGATTCCGGAATCCCAAAGACTACTACTACTACTTATCATTTCTACAGCGCTACTAGACGTACGCAGCACTGTACACTTGAACATGAAGAGACAGTCCCTGCTCGACAGAGCTTACAATCTAATTAGGACAGACAAACAGGACAAATAAGGGATAAGGACAAAGAGTATCAAGATTCCGGAATCCCAAACACTACTACTACTTCTAATCTTCTAATCATTTCTATAGCGCTACTAGACGTATGCAGCGCTGTACACTTGAACATGGTGAGACAGTCCCTGCTTGACAGAGCTTGCAATCTACTTAGGACAGACAAACAGGACAAATAAGGGATATGGGAATTACATAAAGTGGGAATGATAAAACAGGTAGTCCCAGATAGAGCTGCTTGGTTTTTGATTCTTATGAGCGGGTCGACCCTTTCTCTATTGCAATTTGAGCAGTTTTCATGTCCTTCCAGGACAGGGATCTTCACTGGTTGAATGGACTTTATAAATAAGTGAATATTCAAAGTGGACACGTCAGCTGCAGTCCATGACACTGGTGCCTCATGCTCAAACTACTGGGGTGGGACAGATAGGCCAACTGCACTGGTCGTAATGCTGGCCACTGGCTGGGCACATCCAGTAGCTTAACTGAGCCATGCCAAATTAGCAGCAATCAGTCAGCCTTCACAGCTCCTTTTGCTTAGCTAGAAGCTAAGGCTCCCTGTGTAAAGACTGTACCTCTCCTTTGTGGTCAGCATCGCTTTAAAATGGCATTTAAAGTTATATTCAGCGCCAGGCTGTACTCGAATACCGGTGCTGATTATCCAAAAATAAGCTGACAGCCACAACTTATTAAGGTATGGCTGACATTCACCACCGGTATCCAAGGTAGTTAGGACAATTATGCTGAATATCAGTGGTACCCCCCCCCCCCCCCCAGATAAATTCTGGCTCTGGCCCTGGATCACCCTGCCCCACCCCTGTCCTGATAGCACCAGGGTGGCCAGTGATGATTTTCAACAGCATGATGTGGATAATGGTGCTGAAAATCAGTAACTGACCCTGGTGAGCAGCACTTTTCCAGGTAGGAACCACTGAATGGCACCTCAACATAATAGCCCCAACAAGAAAGCCCTGACAAAATAGCCCTCTAACAAAATGCCCCTTGACAAAATGGCCCCTCCCACAAAATAGCCCCTCCCACAAAATAACCCTTGACAAAATAGCCCCCTAGAAAAAATGCAGTGCCATATTCTGGGCAACCTGATTGGGCCCTTTTGTCAGGGGGCTAATTTGTCAAGGGCTATGTTGTGGCCAGGCTGTTTTGACAGTGGCTGTTATGTCAGGAGCTTATTTTGTTTAGAGCTTTTTTGTCAGGGCAATTTTGTCGAGGCTATTTTGACCAGGTACCCCACTGAATATCAGGCAACAATGGTCTGTTAATAATGCCAGGTGAGAGAGATGGTATCGCTGCCCACCCTGACCTCAGACTGGTAAGGGACACTGACTTTGTAAAAGGGTTGCCTGATAATCTGCACTCTGGTTCACAAAATTATCTACGGTGAAGCTCCGGGATACATGACAGACTTGATCGACCTACCAACTAGAAACACATCCGAATCAACATGAACGTACCTAAATCTCCACTACCCAAACTGCAAAGGACTCAAATACAAATCAACTTACGCATCCAGTTTCTCCTACATAAGCTCACAACTGTGGAACGCATTACCAAAAGCCTTGAAAATGACGTATGACTTCCAGAAATCACTCAAAACCAACCTGTTTAAAAAGGCATACCCTACCAATCCAACATAAATGTCTGATCTTTGCAACACAACAAAACTAAAGAACGTAATGGACATAACACAACTCTTCCGTTCTCCGATTCCCTAATGTGGCTGTGCCACATGAACTTGATCTTACCACATCACCACCCTGTATTTGTTCACACTGGAGCCTGCAAAGGCCTCTCCGGTACTATGGAAGCCACATTGAGCCTACAAATAGGTGGGAAAATGTGGGATACAAATGTAATAAATAAATAAATGATAAAAAATTTTGTATGTACAGCAGTGATATTTCCCTGCTACTTGTCATTTTGGAGGTGTCTTAAGAGCATTGAAAACCTACCCCCGGGATTTTATACATGGCACCAAATTTGGGACTGAAATTTCAGTATGGAGCGAAGATGTACGTGCAAATAAATTGTTCAAGGAGCCATTATCTACAAATTAATTGATGTTAATAATCGATAATTGCAGTTGATCAGCAATAATTGGGATTTATGCATGCATCTGTCTGCACACTGTGCTATAAGGTCGAGCACCTAAATCCCCTAGCACACAACTCAAAAGGGGGCGTGGCCAGGAGAGGAACAGGGGCATTCCAAAAAGTTGCATATCCTTTTCTAGAAAAGTGCCATGCTAATCTTTTGATAACATACCGTTAAATGTAAACCGCTTAGAACTTGTCAGTAAAGCGAGTTATAAATGCCAATTAAATTAAAGCACTCAAAATCCAGCATGATTCAATCAATCTAATACTGTCCAAACGTCAACACACTTTGCAAAAACAGCAGATCTTAACATTGAATGACAGACTATATATATATATATATTTGCCTGCATGCATTAGAATTTAGGCACAGTACATTACAGAATATGTTTCGCAATGTACGCACGTAAATTCTAAGTGCTCGTTATTGCGTAGTTATAGAAAACACCTAGATTTATGAGCAGAACCGCGTGTAACTCTAGGCGCGCTATATAGAATCCAGGGGTAAATGCTGAGTCGTTGCAAGAAGCTGGTCTGCTTGCTTTAAATACCGAGGTATTTGCATGCATCTCTAGTGACAAACAGGGCTGCGGTCCTGCTACTAGATTTGGAGTTTACTGTTTGACCCCTGATGTAGACACTCTCGTGCGTCAAAACACGGGCCGTGTCGGGTCTTCTATTTATCAAAGATAAAGACTGTTGGATTCATATCTCCGGTGGTGAGTCATCTTTGGTCAGCCTCTACTTTTTCCTGCTGTGTTTCGTCGTTGTATTTTCCTGTTTTGTACTTTTGAATCATAAAATGCTCCCAGGAACATTTTGATTTGAAAATGATTTGATTTGCTTACTTTTTTTTTTTTGTCTATTAGATTGTAAGCTCTTTGAGCAGGGACTGTCTTTCTTCTATGTTTGTGCAGCGCTGCGTACGCCTTGTAGCGCTATAGAAATGCTAAATAGTAGTAAGAACATAGCTCCCTTACCTTGTGTGCTGAGCCCCCCAACCCCCCCTAAAACCCACTCCCCACAACTGTACACCACTACCATAGCCCTTATGGGTGAAGGAGGACACCTAGATGTGGGTACAGTGGGTTTCTGGTGGGTTTTGGAGGGCTCGCTGTTTCCTCCACAAACGTAACAGGTAGGGAGGGGGATGGGCCTGGGTCCGCCTGCCTGAAGTGCACTGCACCCACTAAAACTGCTCCAGGTACCTGCATACTGCTGTGATGGACCTGAGTATGACATCTGAAGCTGGCATAGAGGCTGGCACAAAATATTTTGAAAGATGTTTTTTGAGGGTGGGAGGGGGTTAGTGACCACTGGGGTAGTAAGGGGAGGTCATCCCCAAATCCTCTCCGGTGGTCATTTCGGCCACCTTTTTGTGCCTTGGTCATAAGAAAAACACGACCAGGTAAAGTCATCCAAGTGCTCGTCAGGTACGCCCTTTTTTTCCATTATGGGTCGAGGACATCCATGTGTTAGGCACGCCCAAGTCCGGCCTTCGCTTCGCCCCCTTGAACTTTGGCCATCCCTGTGATGGAAAGCAGTTGGGGACGTCCAAAATCGGCTTTCGATTATACCGATTTGGACGACCCTGGGAGAAGGAAGCCCATCTTCTGATTTGTGTCAAAAGATAGGTGTCCTTCTCTTTCGAAAATGAGCCTGATAGGGTTATAACTGCAGACATCTTAAGTGATAAAAAGTACATAAACTACTACTACTACTTGACATTTCTAAAGTGCTACTAGGGTTACGCAGCGCTGTACAATTTAACATAGAAGGACAGTCCCTGCTCAAAGGAGCTTACAATCTAAAGGACAAATGTACAGTCAGTCAAATAGGGGCAGTCTAGATTTCCTGAAACAGAAACAGAAGCCTGCGCAGCCTTCTACATGGAATGTTGCTAGTGGAATAGCAACATTCCATGTAGAATCTCCAATAGTAGCAACATTCCATGCAGAATCTCCAATAGTAGCAACATTTCATGTAGAATCTCCAATAGAAGCAACATTCCATGTAGAATCTCCAATAGTAGCAACATTCCATGTAGAAGTCGGCCCTTGCAGATCACCAATGTGGCCGCGCAGGCTTCTGCTTCTGTGAGTCTGACGTCCTGCACGTACGTGCAGGACATCAGACTCACAGAAGCAGAAGCCTGCGCAGCCTTCTACATGGAATGTTGCTAGTGGAATAACAACATACTACTACTACTACTACTTGACATTTCTAAAGCACTACTAGGGTTACGCAGCGCTGTACAATTTAACATAGAAGGACAGTCCCTGCTCAAAGGAGCTTACAATCTAAAGGACAAATGTACAGTCAGTCAAATAGGGGCAGTCTAGATTTCCTGAAACAGAAACAGAAGCCTGCGCAGCCTTCTACATGGAATGTTGCTAGTGGAATAGCAACATTCCATGTAGAATCTCCAATAGTAGCAACATTCCATGCAGAATCTCCAATAGTAGCAACATTCCATGTAGAATCTCCAATAGAAGCAACATTCCATGTAGAATCTCCAATAGTAGCAACATTCCATGTAGAAGTCGGCCCTTGCAGATCACCAATGTGGCCGCGCAGGCTTCTACATGGAATGTTGCTAGTGGAATAGCAACATACTACTACTACTACTACTTGACATTTCTAAAGCGCTACTAGGGTTACGCAGCGCTGTACAATTTAACATAGAAGGACAGTCCCTGCTCAAAGGAGCTTACAATCTAAAGGACAAATGTACAGTCAGTCAAATAGGGGCAGTCAAATTGGGGCAGTCTAGATTTCCTGAAAGGTATAAAGGTTAGGTGCCGAAAGCAACATTGAAGAGGTGGGCTTTGAGCAAGGATTTGAAGATGGGTAGGGAGGGGGCTTGGCGTAAGGGCTCAGGAAGGTTGTTCCAAGCAATCTCCAATAGTAGCAACATTCCATGTAGAAGTCGGCCCTTGCAGATCACCAATGTGGCCGCGCAGGCTTCTGCTTCTGTGAGTCTGACGTCCTGCACGTACGTGCAGGACGTCAGACTCACAGAAACAGAAGCCTGCGCAGCCTTCTACATGGAATGTTGCTAGTGGAATAGCAACATTCCATGTAGAATCTCCAATAGAAGCAACATTCCATGTAGAAGTCGGCCCTTGCAGATCACCAATGTGGCCGCGCAGGCTTCTGCTTCTGTGAGTCTGACGTCCTGCACGTACGTGCAGGACGTCAGACTCACAGAAACAGAAGCCTGCGCAGCCTTCTACATGGAATGTTGCTAGTGGAATAGCAACATTCCATGTAGAATCTCCAATAGTAGCAACATTCCATGCAGAATCTCCAATAGTAGCAACATTCCATGTAGAATCTCCAATAGTAGCAACATTCCATGTAGAAGTCGGCCCTTGCAGATCACCAATGTGGCCGCGCAGGCTTCTGCTTCTGTGAGTCTGACGTCCTGCACGTACGTGCAGGACGTCAGACTCACAGAAACAGAAGCCTGCGCAGCCTTCTACATGGAATGTTGCTAGTGGAATAGCAACATACTACTACTACTACTACTTGACATTTCTAAAGTGCTACTAGGGTTACGCAGCGCTGTACAATTTAACATAGAAGGACAGTCCCTGCTCAAAGGAGCTTACAATCTAAAGGACAAATGTACAGTCAGTCAAATAGGGGCAGTCTAGATTTCCTGAAAGGTATAAAGGTTAGGTGCCGAAAGCAACATTGAAGAGGTGGGCTTTAAGCAAAGACTTGAAGATGGGCAGGGAGGGGGCTTGGCGTAAGGACTCGGGAAGGTTGTTCCAAGCATAGGGTGAGGCGAGGCAGAATGAGCGGAGCCTGGAGTTGGCGGTGGTGGAGAAGGGTACTGAGAGGAGGGATTTGTCCTGTGAACGGAGGTTACGGGCGGGAACGTAAGGGGAGATGAGGGTAGAAAGATAGTGAGGGGCAGCAGACTGAGTGCATTTGTAGGTAAGAAGGAGAAGCTTGAACTGTATGCAGTACCTGATCGGAAGCCAGTGAAGTGACCTGAGGAGAGGGGTGATATGAGTATATCGGTTCTGGCGGAATATAAGACGTGCATAAAGAGGGTCAGTGGGAAATGTAATGTATAATTCTGAAACATGAAATGGTATGACTTCATGGTGTGATACTATGCCATACTTTGTATTGTTAGTTGAATATTTTTACTGCTGTAATTGTCTATTGCTCATGTTTGATTTATTCTTACTGTACACCGCCTTGAGTGAATTCTTTCAAAATGGCGGTAAATGAATCCAAATAAATAAATAAATATGCTTTTAACAGAAATTGAGGAAGGGAGCAATATTTTATGTATATAAAAATGAGGCCCAGGTTATCAACGATGGCTTCTCTGAGTTGTTACCAAAAATGAATGGCAGAGCAGGATTCAAATTTGTGTCCTGTGGATGGTCAAATGTCTTTTTTTTTCCTTTTGGAAATATTCTGTGAGGTTTACGGATTATAGCATAAGGGGGTGTTTTACTAAGGCGAGATAGCGTTTTTAGCATGTGCTAATATTTAGGGCACGCTGTCGCTAACGTTTAGTGTGCCCTAAATATTAGCGCGCTAAAAACATTAGCATGCCTTACATTAGTTGAAAAATATGTATATCCATTTAACTAGATGAAACTCAAACCTTTTGCATCAGTAAGCTGCCCTGAAGGGGCATAATCGAACGGCGCTGGCCAAATAGTTGGTCGGCCATCTTCGGGGCTGGCGCCGCAAGGGGTGGAGCCAACCGTATTTTCGAAATATGGTTGGGGTTGGCTAAATCGATCACCGGGTGTAGAGGAGATGGCCGGCTTCGTTTTTCAGCCATAATGGAAACCGGACCCGGCCATCTCAAACCCCACGAAATGCAAGGCACTTGGTCGTGGGAGGAGCCAGCATTTGTAGTGCACTGGCCGCCCTCACATGCCAGGACACCAACCGGGCATCCTAGGGGGCACTTCTAAAAATTAAAAATAAAAATAGCTCCCAGGTACATAGCTCCCTTACCTTGTGTACTGAGCCCCCCAAATCCCCCCCAGAACCCACTACCCATAACTGTACAACACTACCATAGCCCTAAGGGGTGAAGGGGGCACCTAAATGTGGGTACAGTGGGTTTTGGGGGGGGTTGGAGGGCTCCCATTTACCACCACAAGTGTAACAGGTAGGGGGGTCCACCTGCCTGAAGTGCACAGCACCCATTAAAAACTGCTCCAGGGACTTGCATACTGCTGAAAGGGAGCTGGATATGACATTTCAGGCTGGCATAGAGGCTGGCAAAAAAGTTGGTTTGGTTTTTTTTTTTTTGGGGTGGGAGGGAGTTGGTGACCACTGGGGGATTAAGGAGAGGTGATCCCCGATTCCCTCCGGTGGTCATTTGGTCAGTTGAGGCTCCTTTGTGAAGCTTGGTCGTGAAAAAAAAGGGACCAAGTAAAGCCATCGAAATGCTCGTCAAGCCTGGCTTTTTTTTTCCATTATCGGGCGAAGCCGGCCATCGCGTGAGCACGCCCCTGTCCCGCCCCATCCCGCCCCCGTCCTGCCTTCACTACCCTACCGACACGCCCCCTTGAAGTTTCGCCGGCTCTGCGACGGAAAGCAGTTGAACCCGGCCAAAATCAGCTTTCGATTATACCGATTTGGCCGGTTTCAGGAGATCACCGGCCATCTCCCGAGTTCTGTCGGAAGATGGCCGGGGATCTCTTTCGAAAATGAGCTGGCTGGTCACTGAGTATACACTCCAAACAAAAAAAACAGCACCACGGGCCTTTAAAAATGGAACACAGCCTTGACAAAAAGACCCGACACGGGCCGTGTTTCGGTGACTAGCACCTGCGTCAGGGGTCACAGTGATGACGTGGAAAACTTGGGGAATAACTCGAATATATTCCTCTACAATATATTATTCCTTACCCCACGTCTCATATAGTAAAAGCTACAAAGCACCAAGGCAAATGGATACAGAAAGTGAAAGTGCCTTGGTGCTTTGTAGCTTTTACCACATGAGACGTGGGGTAAGGAATAATATATTGTAGAGGAATATATTCGCGTTATTCCCCAAGTTTTCCACGTCATCACTGTGACCCCTGACGCAGGTGCTAGTCACCGAAACACGGCCCGTGTCGGGTCTTTTTGTCAAGGCTCATTCATTAAAGAACTGTGTTCCATTTTTAAAGGCCCGTGGTGCTGTTTTTTTTTGTTTGGACTTTAGTTTGTACTTCGTTCCCTCTCTTTTGTTACATCCCACTCAGTATACACTACCAGGCCTTCTTTCAGTTTAGATTATGCAGAGATTCAAGGACTGTATTGATTTGTACATGTAGATTTTTCAAGTATATTAAAAGTGCTGATTATAAATTATCCTGCTTATTTCCCCCGAGAGTGAGAGCAGGACTTACAAAGAAGATGCAGCTCATTTATAACCTCCCAAGAGAGACTAAAGTATTGACAGTGTGCAAATGTGGATTTTCACTTCTTACTTATTAAAAGACCTGCTCCGCGCTCATCACCAGCCATTCAACGGGGAGTACATACCGGGTTCCATAGCTGGCACTAGGGGTGTTTTTGGCTGCACTCCTAGGGCACTATACTGGTTTCAAATGGAAGCGTTGCGGTACTCTGGAAAAGATCATTTCCTCACAGTTAGGGAACATGATATCGCTACTTCAGGGGCACACATGGCATAGCAACTTCAGGAATCCTTTAACTAAGGTGCACTGAAAAATGGGCTGAGCTAGTGTAGGCATAAGTACGTAAGGATTACCACACTAGGACAGACCAAAGGTCCATTGAGCCCAGCATCCTGTTTCCAACAGTGGCAAATCCAAGATCACAAAAAAAGGTTCAATACATTTTCTGCTGCTTATCCCAGAAATCAGCAGTGGATTTTCCCCAAGTCCATTTTAATAATAGTCTATGGTCTTTTCCTTTAGGAAGCCAGCTAAACCTTTTTAAAACCCCGCTAAGCTAACCGCCTTTACCACATTCTCTGGCAACGAATTCCAGAGTTTAACTACACGTTGAGTGAAGAAACATTTTCTTCGATTCGTATTAAATTTACTACTTTGTAGCTTCATCGCATGCCCCCCTAGTCCTAGTATTTTTGGAAAGTGTTTTGGGTGCGCGCCGAACCATTTTTCAGCGCACCTGTAAAAAAAGGCCCTTTTAAAATTTTTGCTGAAAATGGATAGGGAAGTCGTTCCATTCCCTTTATCATTTTCGTTGCTCTTCTCTGCACCTTCTCCAAATCCTTTATATCTTTTTGGAGATGCGGCGACCAGAATTGGACACAATACTCGAGGTGAGGCGCACCATGGAGTGATACAACGGCATTATAACATCCTCGTGTTTGTTTTCCATCCCTTTCCTAATAATACTCAACATTCTGTGCGCTTTCTTAGCCGCCGCCGCAGCACACTGAGCAGAAGTTTTCAACGTCTTATCAACGATGACTCCCAGATCCCTTTCTAGGTCTGTGACTCCTAACGCGGAATCTTGCATGACATAACTGTATTTTGGGTTCCTCTTACCCACATGCATCACTTTGCACTTGTCAACGTTGAACTTCATCTGCCACTTGGACGCCCAATCCCCCAGTCTCGCGAGGTCCTCCTGTAATCTTTCACACTCCTCTTGCGACTTGACGACCCTGAATAACTTTGTGTCATCTGCGAATTTAATTACCTCACTAGTTACTCCCATCTCTATTTATAAATATGTTAAAAAGCAGCGGTCCCAACACAGACTCCTGAGGGGTCCCACTAACTACCCTTCTCCATCGAGAATACTGACCATTTAACCCTACTCTTTGCTTCCTATCTTTCAACCAGCTCTTAATCCATAGTAATACCCTACCTCCGATCCCATGACTCTCCAGTTTCCTCAGGAGTCTTTCATGAGGCACTTTGTCAAATGCCTTTTGTATTTTTGGAAAGTGTTTTGGGTGCGCGCAGAACCATTTTTCAGCGCACCTGTAAAAAAGGCCCTTTTAATAAAATTTTTGCTGAAAATGGATGTGCGGCAAAATAAAAAAATTCCTAAAGGAAAACAGAGACCATTATTAAAATGGACTTATGGAAAATCCACTGCTTATTTCTGGGATAAGCAGCATAAAATGTGAGAAAAACGTCCAAATGCAGGTCTATGCCACTTTTTGGACATTTTTCTCTTTTGAAAATGAGCCCCACAGTAACCTATATAACTTTGTAAGTCTATGTCTTTGAAAATAAGCCTCTTAATGGGTTTAATACTTCAGGGTAGACTGCACCTATTTAATAAAAACCCTGTCTTTAAGATTACTGATAGTGGAAGGGTGGTGGACTTTGGTCCTGGGGAACTGAGGAACTGAGTTCGATTCCCACTTCAGGCACAGGCAGCTCCTTGTGACTTTGGGCAAGTCACTTAACCCTCCATTGCCCCATGTAAGCCGCATTGAGCCTGCCATGAGTGGGAAAGCGCGGGGTACAAATGTAACACAAATAAAATAGATACTATTGGAGATTCTACATGGAATGTTGCTACTATTGGAGACTCTAAATGGAATGTTGCTATTCCACTAGCAACATTCCATGTAGAAGGCTGCGCAGGACGTCAGACTCACAGAAACAGAAGCCTGCGCGGCCACATTGGTGATCTGCAAGGGCCGACTTCTATATGGAATGTTGCAACATTCCATGTAGAATCTCAAATAGTAACAACAGTGGAGGAGTGGCCTAGTGGTAAGGGTGGTGGACTTTGGTCCTGAGGAACTGAGTTTGATTCCCACTTCAGACACAGCTCCTTGTGACTCTGGGCAAGTCACTTAATCCTCCATTGCCCCGGGTACACATAAGTACCTGTATATGTAAGCTGCATTGAGCCTGTCATGAGTGGGAAAGCGTGGGGTACAAATGTAACTAAAATAAAATAAAAATTTGAACAAATAGTGAATCGCAGCAGCCATCTTGTCAGCTGTCTTAAAAGACGATGTATATTATCTTGGAATTAATTCCAGCAGAAGCCCAGTGTTCTCCAGAAATGTGTCTTCTAGAATGGCCTGCGCAAAACTATCTAGGGTTACTATATGGCTCCAGAAAAAGGAGGACACATTGATCCAGTCCGGGTTTTGCTTCCATTGAAAGCAATGGAAGTAAAACCCAGACTGGCTCAATCTGCAGCCATATGGTAACCCTAAGAGAGAGGGACATATCAGGCCTCACTGCTGGCCACCAGCAGGACATTTTCCATGGGGATAGGAGTTGGGCTGGGATCAGCTACTGAGGGGCCCTTTTACTAAGCTGCGTAAGCGTGTACGTATGCCCAATGCACGCCAAAATGGAGTTACTGCCTTGCTACCGCGTGGCTCTTGTGGTAACTTCATTTTTAGCTCGCATCCGATATGCGCGTCTGAAACATAATTTTTTATTTTCGGACGTGCGTAGTGGATGCGTGCCAAGTGTCATTTGACATGCGTAGGTCATTACCGCGTGAGTCTGTACCGCTAGGTCAGTGGCTGGCGGTAAGGTCTCAGACCCAAAATGGAGGCGCAGCAATTTTCATTTTGCCGCACGTCTATTTTTGGCAAAAATTTTAAAAAGGCATTTCTTTTACAGGTGCGCTGAAAAATGATTCTGCGCATGCCCAAAACATGTGTCTACACTACTGCAGGCCATTTTTCAGCTCGCCTTTGTGAAAGGGTCCCTGAATGAAGTAAAGTCTCAAGCAGGAACTAGTGAGTGGTAGCAAAGTTGCAAGGAAACAAAATCCTATATAATAATTTGCACCTCCGTCTGGCTGCCTGGGTTCGTAACACAGTTCCCATTGGTCCGCCCTGGGGATGACGTTACAGGGCGGACCAATGGGAAGTGAGAGGGAAAGGAACCCAGCAGCAGCCACAGGAGGTGAGTAAACAATCGCCCCCCCCCCCCCCGAGTTCCATGACCCCCTCCTTCCCTCTCTCCCTCCTTCCACTCCCGACCGTTCGAGTTCCACGTGCCCACTCCAGTCCGACAGCCCCACTCCAGTCCGAGTTCCACGCTCCCCCTCTCCTCCGATTTCCGCCGCCCAGCGCCTCCCTCCCTCTCTCTCTTTGGGCTCCGAGTGCAAGGAGGACGTGTGAGGGTGCCCCAGTCCTTCGTAAGTGCCAGCTGTTGTTTAAAACGTTTTGCCTCCTGCTCCGCCGGCAACAGTGAAGTCCAGCACACACGGACGCCGCTTCACACTGCCTTTGCGTTCGCTTCTCTTTCAGCTGTTCCTCTGGTCCTGCTCTTACGCAAATAGGAAATGAGGGGGGAGGGGCAGGGGGAGGAGGAGAGGGGAGGGGCAGGGGGAGGAGGAGAGGAGGAGGAGGAGGTGGGGGGGAGGGGCAGGTCCTGGAACTCAAAGGGGAGGGGTGCCTGGAACTCGGATGAGAGGGAGGGAGGCAGGTAGGGGGCCTAGAACTCGGAGGGGAGGGGCCTGGAACTCAGAGGATAGAGGGAGGGAGGGGGCCCTGGAACCTTGCTAGCGCCTGTTTCCTTTCTGTTGGAGACGGGCCTCTTTTACTAGTTACAAATAAAAAGAGAAGAAAACTGTTGCAAAAAAAAAAAAAGAGAAAAACTTATTTTATTTTTAGACCTCATTTAAATACCCATTGCCCTAAAGAGCTGAGAAGAAAAAAGCGGAAAACTACAAGTTCTGAGTCATATTGCTTTAAATACGAGAAATATAGCTGGGAAAAGTACTGACATTTGTGTTTAAATATAAGTACGGAAAATACAGATGCAAAAACATACCAAAACAAACAGCACAACGTAGGGGAGCCCCAGTTATCCCATCCAGTCAGGTGGTGGCTTGAGAGCAGCAGGTCAGAAAAAGAAAACCAGATGAATCACATGCAGTCCACTTTTCAAAATTTTCATCATTAAACTGAAAAGACACTGACTAATATCATCGGAGGAAGCTGACACGGTAGACCTTGTCCTGCTTTTATTGGGCTATAGTACAGTTCTGGGGGCCAAAAGCGTAAGCACTGGCAAGGCATCCTTACATGTTATATCTCACTAGTAAAAAAGCCCCGTTTCTGATGCAAATGAAACGGGGGCTAGCAATGTTTTCTTCTGTGTGCATGTGGGAGTGTGTGTGTCCCTGCCCTCTGGCCTCTCTCCCCTCCCCCCTCTGAGTCCTTCACTGTTACAGAGCCAGCGATTTGATTTCGTGCTCTGCTGTTTTCCTTCACTGACTGTGTTACAGAGAGGGCGGGGCAGACACTCATAGGGAAACCGGATATCTCGCCCCCTTCACACTTCCGGCTGAAGGCTTCATAGAACGTTGGTGTTGCCTTTTATATAGAGAGATAGTAAAAAAGCCCCGTTTCTGATGCAAATGAAACGGGGGCTAGCAATGTTTTCTTCTGTGTGCATGTGGGAGTGTGTGTGTCCCTGCCCTCTGGCCTCTCTCCCCTCCCCCCTCTGAGTCCTTCACTGTTACAGAGCCAGCGATTTGATTTCGTGCTCTGCTGTTTTCCTTCACTGACTGTGTTACAGAGAGGGCGGGGCAGAGACTCATAGGGAAACCGGATATCTCGCCCCCTTCAGACTTCCGGCTGGAGGCTTCATAGAACGTTGGTGTTGCCTTTTATATAGAGAGATGGTTAGCAGAGGGATCAGCTTCTGTCTTGAAAGAGAGAAGCAACTGAGTTCTACTTTACCTAGGGAATGCAAGCGGGCTGGAAACTTTAGTGGCTTTTGGGCAAACCCATGGATTAATATCCGACTCCCCATGGAACCCACATAAATGGACAGACCATACCATGTCTTTAACATGTCACCTGATAGACAGTCAGGGGCGGCCCAAGGCAATCTGCTGCCTGAGGTGAAGGATGACATGTCCCCCCCCCCCTTCCCCACCTCCTCATCAAAACTACAACCAGGGAGATCTTCATGAAAACGGTAGCGGAATTCAAGCATGCGTGGGATAAACATAAAGGAATCCTGTGCAGAAGGAATGGATCCTCAGGAGCTTAGTCGAGATCGGGAGGCGGGGCTGGTGTTTGGGTGGTGGGGCTAGTTCTGGGCAAGACTTCTACGGTCTGTGTCCTGAAAATGGCAGATACAAATCAAGGTAAGGTATACACAAAAAGTAGCACATATGAGTTTATCTTGTTGGGCAGACTGGATGGACCGTGCAGATCTTTTTCTGCCGTCATCTACTATGTTACTATTTGAGATTCTACATGGAATGTTGCTATTATTGGAGATTCTGTTGCTACTATTTGAGATTCTACATGGAATGTTAATGTTGCTATTCCACTAGCAACATTCCATGTAGAAGCCTACCCTTGCAGATCAGCAACACTGATGTTTGGGTGGTGGGGCTAGTTCTGGGCAAGACTTCTACGGTCTGTGTCCTGAAAATGGCAGATACAAATCAAGGTAAGGTATACACAAGAAGTAGCACATATGAGTTTATCTTGTTGGGCAGACTGGATGGACCGTGCAGGTCTTTTTCTGCCGTCATCTACTATGTTACTGTGTTACTATGAAAGAAAATATTTAGTTTTATTTTGACTTATAAAACCACTTGTCCCCGAAACATGCTCAAAACGGAATAATTTAAACTTCTACAAAACAGATGCAGATGTGATTCCATGTGCTCTAATGAAAGGAGAGTTTAATTTTACTAACATTTAATTTCAGTATATTCCATCTTTATAACACCAGGCTTCTCAAGGCAGATTACAACAACAGTTAAGATGAACCTATCAGGAAACAGGATGTCCTCACTGAAATTTGGCCATCTGTATTGTATAGAACAGTGTAGAAAAATGAGCACAAAATACAGAGTTTCTCCAGCTACGATAATTTTTACGCTGTTTTAGTGATATTCGATTGTTATTTCATTATATTTATATTAACATATGGGAAGCTTTCAAATAAATTATAAAGCTGTCAAGTAAAAAAAATAACAAAATATTTTGTCCTCCACCTTTTAAGGCACTGCCTAACCAACTGGAACAGCTTTAGACTTTTACAGATGGATCACGCATAGGGACTCCCTTATTTCTAATAATCCTTTTACTATTGTTTTCAATAGCGTTTTCAATAGAGAAGGTGCACAGAAGGGCGACGAAAATGATAAAGGGAATGGGACAACTTCTCTATGAGGAAAGGCTGAGAAGGTTAGGGCTCTTCAGCTTGGAGAAAAGGCGGCTGAGGGGTGATATGATAGAAGTCTACAAGATAATGAGCGGAGTAGAGCGGACAGATGTGAAGCGTTTGTTTACACCTTAAACAACAACAAAACCAGGGGACACAAGATGAAGGTAGAATATGGTAGATTTAAAACAAATAGGAGAAAGGTTTTCTTTACTCAGCGTGTAGTTGGACTCTGGAACTCGTTGCCGGAGAATGTAGTGACAGCAGCTGGCCTTACGGAGTTTAAAGGGGGTTTGGACAGATTCCTGAGGGAAAAGTCCATTGAACATTATTAAGAATTAAGTTTTGGTGGGGTTTTGCCGGGTTCTTGAAGCCTGGCTTGGCCACTGTCGGAGACAGGATGCTGGGCTTGATGGACCCTTGGTCTTTTCCTGGTATGGCGGTGCTTATATGCTTATGTGCTATTGTTTTGGGTGAACCACAGTGGTAGCAGCTCCCATACCCCATTTCCTGTTTTATCTAACCTCCTTGCCCTGAGCCCAACATCTTTCATGCTCTCTCCTACCCACCACCAGGCCAGCATCTCCCCTTTTTCTCTCTCAGTCCTCTTCCCCCGAGTCTACCTTTAATTTGTTTTAAAACTTGCCGGGCAGCGGCAGCAGCGATTCACAGGTGCTGCCCTGCCACCAGCCCGATATCTTCTCTCTCTACTCGCGGCCCGCCCCAGCGGAAACAGCAAGTTCCAGGGTGGGCCACCGCAGTAAAGACAGAATGTTGGGCTGGCGGTAGGGCAGCGC
Organism: Microcaecilia unicolor; assembly: GCF_901765095.1. Lineage (NCBI taxonomy): Eukaryota > Metazoa > Chordata > Amphibia > Gymnophiona > Siphonopidae > Microcaecilia > Microcaecilia unicolor. The sequence goes on along the minus strand of NC_044036.1, from coordinate 12,609,100 downwards.
CTGTAAGTTTGAAACAAATTAAAGGTAAACTCGGGGAAAAGAGGGTTGAGGGAGGGAGGGAGGAAGGAGCTGCAGCGCAGTGAATAGGAGGGAAGATAAGATCTCGGAGGACGAGTGTTTCAGAGCGCTGGCTGGTGGCACGATGTAGCTCCCTCGGTGCCTCACTTGGACACATTATAGGGTCACCCCTGAAGACAGTTATCCGCACAGACTAGTATACTACTATGGCAGCCTGCTCTGAGTGAAACAGAAATCTGCTTATTTAGGACAGTGTTTCACAACTGGTCTGTTATAAGTATATAAGTATTGCCATACTGGGACAGACCAAATGTCCATCAAGCCCAGCATCCTGCTTCCAACAGTGGCCAATCCAGGTCACAAATACCTGGCAGAAACCTAAATAGTAGCAACAATCTATGTAGAACCCCAAAGAGTAGCAAGATTCTAGAATTCTAAAGAATAACAAGATTCCATGCAGAATTTCAAAGTGTAGCAACATTCCATGTAGAACCCCAAAGAGTAGCAAGATTCCATTCAGAATCCCAAGTACGTAAGTATCGCCATACTGGGAAAGACCAAAGGTCCATCGAGCCCAGCATCCTGTTTCCAACAGTGGCCAATCCAGGTCACAAGTACCTGGCAGAAACCTAAATAGTAGCAACATTCTATGTGGAACCCCAAAGAGTAGCAAGATTCTAGAATTCTAAAGAATAACAAGGTTCCATGCAGAATTTCAAAGTTTAGCAACATTCCATGTAGAACCCCAAAGAGTAGCAAGATTCCATTCAGAATCCCAAGTACATAAGTATCGCCATACTGGGAAAGACCAAAGGTCCATCGAGCCCAGCATCCTGTTTCCAACAGTGGCCAATCCAGGTCACAAGTACCTGGCAGAAACCTAAATAGTAGCAACATTCTATGTGGAACCCCAAAGAGTAGCAAGATTCTAGAATTCTAAAGAATAACAAGGTTCCATGCAGAATTTCAGTTTAGCAACATTCCATGTAGAACCCCAAAGAGTAGCAAGATTCCATTCAGAATCCCAAGTACATAAGTATCGCCATACTGGGAAAGACCGAAGGTCCATCAAGCCCAGCATCCTGTTTCCAACAGTGGCCAATCCAGGTCACAAATACATGTCAAGATCCCAAAAAAGTACAAAACATTCTCTACTGCTTATCCCAGAAATAAGCAGTGGATTTTTCCCAAGTCATTTTAATAATGGTCTATGGACTTTTCCTTTAGGAAGCCGGCCAACCTTTATGTATTTATTTATTTATTTATTTAATACATTTATATCCCACATTTTCCCACCAATTGCAGGCTCAATGTGGCTTACACATATCTGTAGAAAAGGCTACAGTGCATTTGGTACATTTTTACAGTTTAAGAGTAAGATAGTAAACAACATTTAAAACAACAATACGTAAAAGATAATAAAGATAATTAGTGTCCTTGAATCATTGTTAGACTAGAGGTTAATTTGAAATTATGAAGAACCTGGAGAATAAGCCTTTTTGAACAATACAGTTTTCAATAATTTTCTGAATTTTAAGTAGATCTGGGTACATTTGACTGATTTGGGTAGAGCATTCCACAGTTGTGTGCCTATAAATGTGAAGTTGGAGGCATAAATAGATTTGTACTTAAGGCCATTACAGTCTGGGTAGTGTAGATTCAAGTAGGATCGTGAGAGACTAGATCTATTTCTAGGTACTAAGTCAACCAATTCAAGCATATATTCTGGAACTTCCCCGTAAATTATCCTGTGAATTAAGGTGAATTAAACTCTGCTAAGCTAACCGCCTTTACCACATTCTCTGGCAACGAATTCCAGAGTTGAATGGTCTTCCCGACTCAAGGTCACGACTAGCTAACGCTCAGAGTCAAACTAGTATTTGAACCCAGCTCTTATCAGCATGCAGAAACTTCATTCTGGGAGCATGTGTACTTTGAGCCCCAGAGTTTTAGAATAAACAGGAGGCAGGCAGGACAGGGTTAGCTGAGCCTCACTTTGTACAACACACACATGGTAGGCTGAATGAGAGGAAAGTGTGCTCTGAGCACCAGATGTGACTCACTCAGAGCATTAGGAATTGCAGCAGTAGAAGTGCTGTGGCAGCCGCATACAGTGGCCAAGGTAACCGAGTCAGCTGCCTGCACCAGCACGTCTCCAGCTGGTCCATTGTGTTCATGTGTATTTCTGCCACAGGGCCAGCTTAACCTTTAGGTGGAATAGGCAGGCACCTAGGGTGGCAGCTTCTGAGGGAGGTGCCAAAGAGCAGCTGCTGCCAAAGCAAAATAATAGGTCCTGACAGCCACACAAACTCAAAGAACCATCAATGCGGGGAGGGCGGACAAATTTCAATTAGCCTGCTAACCTCAATAAATGGCTTTCAGAAATTGCCCTCACTATGTATTCGTTTCCGGAGAATGCGGTAAAAGCAGTTAGCTTAGCAGGGTTTAAAAAAGGTTTGGATAGCTTCCTAAAAGAAAAGTCCATAAGCCATTATTAAAATGGACTTGGGGAAAATCCACTGTTTATTTCTAGGATAAGCAGCATAAAATGTATTGAACTTTTTTGGGATCTTGCCAGGTATTTGTGACCTGGATTGGCCACTGTTGGCAACAGGATGCTGGGCTTGATGGACCTTCGGTCTGTCCCAGTATGGCAACACTTATGTACTTATGTATGTATGTGCAACAACTTTATATTTAAACATCCGATGTACAATTATGCATTTTTCTGGATTGTTCTTGGAGGTGAGAACAGGATATAGAGGTTTGAAATTGATGAGTTGCAAGTCTGAAGGTTTACTTAGGGAACCTAATACCATTGCACTTGCCCTAGGCCGCCCCTCCCCACCCCCTTTTTTTTCTTTTAATTGGAAGAAAGACTGGTGTGTGTGCCTTTAAGTGCTTCCTTTACCTTTCTTGTGGCCATATGCACCTTCCCCTGTGTTCACACTATTTTGAGGTGGTCTCTGCAGGGCATTTTTATTAATGTAGGTGTCCGGGGCTAGTGCTGGGCAAGACTTCTACGGTCTGTGCCCTGAAAATGGCAGATACAAATCAAGGAAAGTTATACACAAAAATTAGCACATATGAGTTTATCTTGTTGGGCAGACTGGATGGACCGTGCAGGTCTTTTTCTGCCGTCATCTACTATGTTACTATGTTATTATGTTCTGCTTTGAAAGGTTGGAATGCATTAGTTTAGGGGCTAGCTGGTAGTGAAGGCTAATAAACCGTGAGAGGGCAAGCTCTGTGGGCAGATGCGGAGACGTTTTACTGTCACTCAACTTTCTGGTCTTGAGTGTGGATCTGATCGAGATGGACAGCTTCGTCACCCGCTACAGCTTTCGTTTCTAGTTGAGGATCTTCTGAGCCTTTGTACTTTTTAAAGTTAAAAAGCTTCTCCATTCTTCTTTCTGTTAGGAATCAAAAGCCAGCTAAGCAGATCAAGTTTTTTTTTTTTCTCTCTGGAGCGCATCTTGAATGACATCATCCCCATCTGGGAAAAGCCATAGCAGAAACTGCAGGGAAGGTGTCTGTAACCAGGCAATGGAACAGTATTCTAACGAGCGTGCTCTGATTACATAAAATAGAGGAGTACAATGGAGCAGGATGATAACAAGGGGAAAAGGGAATTGATATGCCACCTTTCCGAGGTTTTTGCAACTAGATTCAAAGTGGTTTACATATATTCAGGTACTTATTTTGTACCAGGGGCAATGGAGGGTTAAGTGACTTGCCCAGAGTCACAAGGAGCCGCAGTGGGAATCTAACCCAGTTCCCCTGAATCAGAGTCCGCTGCACTAACCACTAGGCTACTCCTCCACTAGCAACATGCCATGTAGAAGCCTGCCCTTGCAGATCAGCAATGCGGCCGCGCAGGCTTCTGTTTCTGTGAGTCTGATGTCCTGCACGTGCGTGCAGGACGTCAGACTCACAGAAACAGAAGCTTGCGCAGTTGCTCTGCAAGGGCAGGTTTCTACATGGAATGTTGCTAGTGGAATAGCAACATTAACATTCCATGTAGAATCTCAAATAGTAGCAACAGAATCTCCAAAAGTAGCAACATTCCATCTAGAATCTCAAATAGGGAAAGGGAAATGGGATTTGATATACTGCCTTTCTGAGGTTTTTGCAACTACATTCAAAGTGGTTTACATATATTCAGGTACTTATTTTGTACCAGGGGCAATGGAGGGTTAAGTGACTTGCCCAGAGTCACAAGGAGCCGCAGTGGGAATCGAACTCAGTTCCCCAGGATCAAAGTCCACTGCACTAACCACTAGGCTACTCCTCCAAGCATACCCTAAGTGCATCTAATGGAGCAACGTGTAATAAGGAGCATGCATTGAGTGCATAAAATACATATGTGCAAAGGAACAGTTTGATAACGACATGGAGCTGAACACATGCAATGGGTGTGCATGTCAAAGCCGGGTGACAATACATGTACGTATGCTCCAAATATATAAAATGCACATATGCATAAGAGCAGTGTGTGTGCTGGACCCAGCAGGTGTAATGGAGTGCAGGCTCCAAGAAGACAAGTCATATACTACTATTACTAATAGCATTTATATAGCGCTACCAGACGCACGCAGCGCTGAACATTTGACATAGAGAGACAGTCCCTGCTCAAAGAGCTTACAATCTAGGTAAAACAGACAGACAAGACATTACGGGCAAGGGAATTACAGGGTAAAGAGGAACAGGGGAGGAGGCAGGCAAATGAGTAACGGTTAGGAGCCAAAGGCAGTAGTGAAAAGGTGAGCTTTCAGCATAGATTTAAAAGAGATATTGTAAAAACCTAATTTCTTTTCTAGAATACCAGCATAACAATTAAAATAGGCACCAAGAAATGCTCGTGCCCTTATAGTATTCTGTAATTCACCCACTTTTAATCTACACACCATCCCATTTAGGCACTGTTTTATTAAATAGCACATGTATGTGTACACGCACGTGCTGGTGTTATGCTCATTCATGTGCATTCTTGGTACGAGAGGGCGCTGGGTACCTGGAATGCCCTCCCATTGGTGGAGATAAAAACGGTAACAGAATTCAAAAATGCGTGGGATGAACACAAAGGAAGGAATGGATCCAAAGAAGCTTAGCAGAGATTAGGTGGCAACACCTGTAATTGGGAAGCAAAGCCAGTGCTGGGCAAGACTTCTGTGGTCTGTGTCCTGATCGTGGCTCAGTGGGTTTGGATGGGCTGCAGTGGAGCTTTTCAGGGGCTTCAGCAACTTGAGAAATTTAGAACAAGGACAGTACCAGGCAGACTTCTATGATCTGTGCGCTGAAAATGGCAAGGACAAATCAAGATCAAGGAGTGGCCTAGTGGTTAGGGTGGTGGACTTTGGTCCTGGGGAACTGAGTTTGATTCCCACTTCAGGCACAAGCAGCTCCTTGTGACTCTGGGCAAGTCACTTAACCCTCCATTGCCCCATGTAAGCCGCATTGAGCCTGCCATGAGTGGGAAAGCGCAGGGTACAAATGTAACAAAAATAGATACTATTGGAGATTCTACATGGAATGTTGCTATTCCACTAGCAACATTCCATGTAGAAGGCTACGAAGGCTTCTGTTTCTGTGAGTCTGACGTCCTGCAGGAAGCCTGTGCAGCCACATTGGTGATCTGCAAGGGCCGACTTCTACTAGTGGAATAGCAACATTCCATGTAGAATCTCAAATAGTAGCAACAGTGAAGGAGTGGCCTAGTGGTTAGGGTGGTGGACTTTGGTCCTGGGGAACTGAGGAACGGACGATTCCCACTTCAGGCACAGGCAGCTCCTTGTGACTCTGGGCAAGTCACTTAACCCTCCATTGCCCCAGGTACAAATAAGTACCTGTATGTAATATGTAAGCTGCATTGTGCCTGCCATGAGTGGGAAAGTGGGGTACAAATGTAACAAAAAAAAAAAAAAGATCAGGTATGCATATGAAGTATCACATCAGAAACTCATTACATGTGGTATCTTGTTTGGCAGACTGGATGGACCGTACAGGTCTTTATCTGCCATCATCCACTGCATTACTATCCTGCTTATAATCGAACAAGAAAAACGCCCAAGTTCCGACCTAAATCGGGAGATGGACGTTTATCTCACAAAAACGAATAACGCGATATAATCGAAAGCCGAACTTGGACGTTTTCAACTGCACTCCATTGCGGAAGTGTACAAAGTTGACGGGGGCGTGTCGGAGGCGTGGTGAAGGCGGGACTGGGGCATGCTTATCACCCGAACAGAGATGGGCGCCTTTCGCCGATAATGTAAAAAAAGTATGCGTTTGTAGCTAGAATTTAGGGCACTTTTCCTGGACCCTGTTTTTTCACAAATAAGGCCCCCAAAAAGTGCCCTAAATGACCAGATTACCCCCAGAGGGAATCGGGGATGACCTCCCCTGACTCCCCCAGTGGTCACTAACCCCCTCCCACCACAAAAAAATGATGTTTCACAACTTTTTATTTTCACCATCAAATGTCATACCCACCTCCCTGGCAGCAGTATGCAGGTCCCTGGAGCAGTTGTTAGGGGGTGCAGTGGACTTCAGGCAGGTGGACCCAGGCCCATCCCCCCCTACCTGTTACAATTGTGCTGCTTAATGCTTATTAGTCGTCCAACCCCCCAAACCCACTGTACCCACATGTAGGTGCCCCCCTTCACCCCTTAGGGCTGTAGTAATGGTGTAGACTTGTGGGCAGTGGGTTTTGAGGGGGATTTGGGGGGGGATTTGGGGGGGGATTTGGGGGGCTCAACACACAAGGGAAGGGTGCTATGCATCTGGGAGCTCTTTTACCTTTTTTTTTTTGTTTTTGTAAAAGTGCCCCCTAGGGTGCCCGGTTGGTGTCCTGGCATGTGAGGGGGACCAGTGCACTACGAATCCTGGCCCCTCCCACGAACAAATACAAGGAGAAAAAATCCACAGACAGAATCCCCCTTGTAGTGACATACAATCCAGAGCTGGAAAAACTGAGGAAAATCATAAGAGATCTACAACCTATACTCCAGGAGGATGAATTACTGAAAGAGATATTCCCATCCCCACCGGTACTGGCCTTCCGACAGCCACCCAACTTAAAACACAAGCTAATCAGAAGTAAACTTCCATCACAGACTGAAAAGAAACAGAAGGGAACACTTCCCTGTAATTTATCCAGTTGCAAACTATGCCAAAATATTTCACAGGACCCCACAGTCATCCACAAAGAAAAGATATTCAACATAAAGGGATCTTTCACTTGCTCATCTTCCAATGTGGTATATATCATTCAGTGTAAAAAATGTAACGAAGGTTGCTATATTGGAGAAACAGGCCAGATGCTTAAGACAAGATTCAATTTACATAGACATCACATGAACAATACTGGTGCCAGTAAGGCTCCCACACCTGTTGGTCAGCATTTTACAGGACCAGGACACTGTACCAGTGACTTCACAGTGAGAATCCTGAAAGGTAACTTTAAAACCATACAAGAACGTAAGACCTTTGAAGTCAGAATGACTGAATATTTTAACACCCAACAGAAAGGACTTAACAAGGATCTGGGGTTCCTAGCCCATTATAAACCATAAAGCTGTATGTCTCTGTTGATCACCCCACCCCTCACCTATCCACACCCATCCTGTTAGAATATCAATGATATGCTTTGATGTCCCCATGCATACCTCCTACCCACCCCCATCCTCCCACCCTGTCAGACTGTCATAGTAATGCTTGAATGTTTTCACTTATATACACTGTCAGCTAGCACATTTGCTTATTTCCGATCTGACGAAGAAGGGCAACCTTCGAAAGCTAATCAAGAAATGTATTAAGTTACGTCCAATAAAAAAGGTATCATCTTATTTTCTTTTCCATGTTTTATTTTGTTTGATTTCTATTGATAACCTTAAGAGTGGACTAACACGGCTACCACACTCCTCTACTGTCCCAGTTTGAAAGGTGACTATTGGGAAAAGTTTGAGAAAGGTGAAGTTCCTGCTATTCCCGATCTGGTAGCCAAGAGGTTGTACATCATCTTTACTCTGAAGGTTTCATCATAGATTAACCAGGTAAACCCTTTGTATTGCCAATATGCTCCCCAAATGGCATAGAAATAATTCCATATAGAAAGATTAATGAAAGATCAGCCTGGTCAATACTGATGCTATGCAGGTACAGAATCAGTTGATGAATTGACTTTGAGCAGGCTCATAGGCCTTCTCTTCATTCTTCCTTTCTCGCCTATTTTGCCCATGTTTCGTTTGATCTTCAGTCTGAAAATACCTAGGTAATTGCACCTTCTGATCTCATGCTGTAAGGATTATAAGACAGCTTTCCGCATCATAGGATAGTCAGTACGGGATGATAGCTCTTGGGCTGCATTGTGTGCCACATAGCTTCAAGACTCAATGAAGCTGGTTGAGTTGCGCCTACTTTCACTAGGGCTGGAGGCAGAGAAGTATCTCCTGATACTCCTCTTAGATTTACTAAGGGTGGATGACCCAGTAGGGACCTGACTTGAGGAATTGTCACTCACTGTCGTACAATTATTGAGGACTGCTGCATTGTGGACTGCCTTACATTTAAGCTTCCAGTTGCTGCATACTACTCAACTGACTGGGTTACTCTTCGTTACACGCAAATGCTATATTATGTTTTCCTTCCACTAAGCGGGTCATTAAACGGAGTGTGTTTGATTCCTCCTTTTACTATCAAGCTGTATCTATATAGAATAAGTTGCCTTTACAGATTCGTGTTCTTACAAGTTATTTGATTTTTAGGAAGACACTCAAAATATACTTACTTGTTGAGCCAATTTGATGTTAATTTTAGTTATGGGGTTTTTTTAAATCTGATTTCATTGTTTCAGTGTTTGTTTTTTTCAATTTTTGTGATCCGCAGAGAACCATTTGTGGTATTTGTGGAATGCAAGCACTGTATAACATAACAGACCTGCTTTTATAATGAATATGGTGCAAAAAAGTGCACTAAATGACCACTGGAGGGAATCAGAGATGACCCCCTTACTCGCCCAGTGGTCACTGGCTCCTTCCTACCCCCTAAAAATGTGAATAAAAATAATACTCACCAGCCTCTATGACAGCCTCAGATTTTATAGCCAGATCCATTACAGCAGAAAGCAGGTCCCTGGAGTAGTCTGGTAGTGGGTGCAGTGCTCTGCAGGCAGGTGGGCCCAGGCCCATACCTCCCCCTACCTGTTATACTTGTGGTGGAAACTGTGAGCCCTCCAAAACTCACCAGAAACCCACTGTACCCACATATAAGTGCCCCCTTCACCCATAAGGGCTATTGTAGTGGTGTACAGTTGGGGGTAATGGGTTTTGGGTGGGTTTTGGAGGGCTCAGCAGACAAGAACGGTGAGATGATGACCTGGGAATTTTTTTTCATATTTTATGTCCGGCTTCCCCAAAGCACCTGATCTGGCCATCACAGTGACATTCCTTGACCAGGGGGCCATGCATCAGAACTCCTTCTGCAACCAAGCCCTAAATCTCCCTACTAGGATTTGCCAATGTGCAATGATTTTGCTTCTCTTTTCTATTCCTCCAGGAGTTGCAGCTGCTACCTCCTCAAAATCCCTGGCCCCAACCAACGGGAAGATTGGAGCTGGGAATTGAATCCTGGATCCTCTGAATAGCAGCATGCAGCGCTGCCACTGAGCACAGGGGCAAGCCAGTAGCTAGGGCTTTTATTATTATTACTAGTAAAAAAAAGGCCCGTTTCTTAACGCAATGAAACGGGCGCTAGCAATGTAATGAGTTCCTACCATTAATGTTTCCACGATTGTATTCTGAATATAATTGTTGTTTACATGTGTAAGATTTTTTTATATACAATATTTTTTGTGTAAACTGTGTTACAATGTGGTAAAAGTTTTCCTTGTTCAGGCCCTTCAATCAGTTTAACAATCACATCAGAAGAGCTCCTTACTTGTGAGAATGCAACATACAGTTGCCCATGTGAGAGACTGAGAGTGACAGTGTGTTTTACAGACAGTGTAAGAGAGAGATACACAGAGTGATTGAGTGTGTGTGTGTGTGTGATGTATGTGAGTGACAAAGCGATTAAATGTTTGTCTTCCCTTCCGTTCTGTGCACTTGCCTCCACTGATGTTTGTACCTCCCTGTATATGATTGTTTGTTAGAGATTCAATCCACTCCACTTCCCTCCTCCAAGTTCCGTTCTGTCTGATTGGTTCTTCGTTCCTGTGACGTCGCGTTTGTTTGCTTGGCAACTATGCAGCATTCCGTTTCCTCGACATGAGGGCGGGGACAGTGAGAGCCAATGAAACACTGAACTACAGACTTACGAACCCTACACTGCCACAGTGCCACAGAGTCAGCTTCAGAATGTTGGAGGTGCTTTTTATTATATAGGATTATTATTATTATTATTATTATTTTATGATCATGGCTTTACTGAAAGGAAAAGTGAATGTGCATAAGACTAGAAAAGTCCATATACAGTTGTGACTAAGTAATCCCCTGAGCCTGGCTTTACTGAACAGAAAATGAGGAAGTATTTGTCTAACTTTCCCTACTTATATGTGCTACTGTAGATCTGCTCATATTTTTGCAGTTTCATTTTTGTCCACATAAATACTAATAGCACGTCATCTTAAACTGGCAGGGGGTTGCAAAACAAACAGAAGCAACTTCAAGCAAGAGGTATGCACTAATGCAATGCACATCTGATCCTCAAAACTGAAGTAATTAAAAGAGAACTGGAAAGTTGTAAAAATTGGAATTTCCATACTGTGGAGAAGCAAAAAAAGATAAGCAAATTGAAGACATGGGATTGGCCCAGACCAATTACTAAATTCCTGTTGTGTGCAACATTTATATTCTACAGATTTTGATGACTCATTTTACCAAGCCCGAGAATCTCCCTTTAAATCCAGCATAAGAAAGAAGAATTCATCCTCTCTAGCTTGGGCATCATTTTCTGAATAAAGACTGGCACATCTCTTAAAATAATTCCATGTGACCTATGGATTTCCTTGGCTCAGTGCCAGTGCTGTGAGGAAGACC